>NC_086287.1:54544937-54872080 GCF_963924245.1 Chroicocephalus ridibundus
CAAGGAGTAAACCCCAGAAGGCTGATGATTTTAACCCCTCAGATGTAAGATTTTAAAATTAAATTAAATTAAATAAAGCTGAAGTGCTTGTGATACCCAGGAGCGTGTGGACAGAGGTGGGGAGGTCAGGGCTGAACACCTGATTCCCCTTTGTGGCTGTTGTACAATGTGTACCTGCTGTTTATAAAGGGTTAACAAATCATCAATAGATGCAATAAGCATCTGAAAAACATGAGTAGCCTGTGATCCAGATGGCTATAAACACACCAGTTGATGGTGGTAGAGATGGTCTTCAGCACAGTTATAAATAGAGCTGATCAAAATATGGAAAAGTGTTTCTGCAAAATATTTCAATGAACTAAAGTTGTTTTCAGTTCAAAGTGTATGAAATATGTTTTCTTATATCTTAAAAACGCTTGACAAAATATCCTATTTAACTTCTGCTTTTATTGTTAAAAATATAATAAAAATAGATATTGACATTTTGTCCAGTGAATTTTCAAGGAGGGAGCTGAGTTGCTCTCTGAGGCACTGGTCCTGCAGGAACTTTCTACACAAAGATTTGGGGGATCTATCATTGTTAGGTTTACAGCTGTTTCTCCACGTTTCACAAGAGATTCAAAGCAAGTCAGATCTGCATCTACCTATATTGTTATTCTTATTGCTCTGACACCTAAAATATCAGGTGTTAGTCTGTAGCATCACCTGTTGGATATTTCATAGTTTCAAAGACAGAGAGGCATATGGTTTTGTTGGGATGAATCTATTGAAATGGACAAAGAGCACCATCCCCATGTTTGGTAGCAGAGGAAAGAGAAACTGGCCAACCTAGAATCATGGAGTGTGTTGGGTTGGAAGGGACCTTTAAAGGCCATCTAGTCCAACCCCCCTGCAATGAGCAGGGGCATCTTCAACTAGATCAGGTTGCTCAGAGCCTCATCCAGCCTGGCCTTGAATGTCTCCAGGGATGGGGCCTCCACCACCTCTCTGGGCAACCTGTTCCAGTGTTTCACCACCCTCATTGTAAAGAACTTCCTAATGTCTAATGTAAACCTGCCCTGCTCTAGTTTAAAGCCATTGCCCCTTGTCCTATCGCTACATAAGCAGTGGCCAGCATTTCCCCTCCAAGTGACCCAGGAGAACTGACCCTTCTCAGCCACCACGAGATGCAGCTTCAGTAATTAGGAGCCTGCTTCTGCTCAGGATTTGTCTGGGCGATCAGGATTCTTTCCAGCACCTTTTACTCTTGAAGTTTTTTAAATTATCGCAGGCTTAGGTCTACAAAAATCTCCAGCTGAGCAAAGCAAATCTGATCAGTCTTTGGTGGATCTAAATTGATATTCAGACGGAATAAAGTGTTGAGTCTGCTCTTAGACATAGAATCACAGAATTGTCTAGGTTGCAAGGGACATTTAAGATCAAGTCCAGCCATTAACCTAACACTGCCCAAACCACCTTCCCATCTTTATTTTTGGTGATGAATAACATTGACTGATTTTTATTTTTTTTTTTTAATTTTTGTTAAGACTTCCTCTGAACAGCAGTTATTCCCCCTTGTAGCTGACATCCTCATTATTACCTTTACTCCTTGCCTGAATACACTTAAACTATATCATTCCCTCTGGGAAATGCATCCCAAACTCAGGGAAGGAAGCCAGGTCAAGAACTCAAACCAAAACTCTCTGAAAAGGGTGACAGTCTTTCTATTGGCCTGAGCATGTTTGCATTCAGGCTCTTAATGAAAAATTTATTTAGAAATGCAAATAACAAATTTGCTCCTTACACTTCCAGTGTTCTCACTACACGAATCTATACCAAGCAAAACAGCTGCAATGTTCGCCAGTACAGACCGTCACATACTCACTGCAAAGTGAACGTAGTACCCATTTATCTTTTCTGCCTGGGGGAAACCCTTCTATTTCTGCTCCCCTGCACTTACACATGACAGCAACTGCCTCTTACCTGGCACCAAACATGGATTTCGCTATGTTTGCGGTTGTCTAGCTGCCTCCATAAAACAAAAAGCTGTTGAGAGCCAGCAGACATTGTTTCAGTAAAAAACCTGAAAAAAAGAGAGAAAAGCATGGTCAGGATTTTCTTCCTGTTTTTTCTTTTTTTTTTTTTTTTAATCCTCAACAAAGTTGAAAGCATGGTTTGTCCTGAAACATTTCCACAAGAAGTTAGAAGCAGTTAGTCTGAACTCAGCTGAGCACAAACAGAGAGATTTCCTCAAGGTCACTGGTAGAAACCCAAGTCTGTCCCTCCACAGAGAGCAAACCAGGGGGGCAGAGAGCTCCCTCGGGATCCCCCAGCTCTCCTTTGGGCTCATCGTGCAATGCAGAGGAGCCTGTCTGGACCATTTTGTCTGCAGACCATGTAGATGGGGCAGGCTCTGCTGCATTTGAAGGTGCCTCGTGCTGCTGCCCCTTGCTCTGCAGAAGGTAATTGCTGCTCCCCAAGGACAGGCACTGCAGCCCCTGCTCTCCTGGGAAGAAAAAGCATTGGTGAGGAAAGAAACCTGAGCTCCTGTGGGGTGAGGAAAAGCCTGGTAACAGTAATTTAAGATTCTGTGGCTGTTCCTCAAGCTGCTCTGTGCTGATGCTCTCAGGCAATTTAATACCCGAAAGGCTACCTCCTCCTGTTCTCTGCTTAGTATAGAAGGAAAAGGTTTGCTTTGCCTGTAAAAAGAACACTCATTAACTGGCATTAATGTGCAATTTGGTGTTCAAAAACTGCCTTATCAACAGAACATCTGAGGTAAGAGCCATCTGCACTGCAAAGGCTGCCCACAGCTCTACTTGGGCTGTGCAAATAGCCTGACCCAAACCAGGGTGAATGGGTGGAGGAAGGGGACCAAGGTGCCAACTGAGACCAGTGAAGGCAGAGTGGGAGTTCTTTTCCTTACCTCCTCCAGCCTGAGTCAGATTGCCTACACAGGCTGAGACCACTCTCTACTACAGACTTACTGCTGAAGCGTGTCTAAGACTTCCAGACATCTTCCCTATCCTCTCCACGATGTCTTTAATATGAGGGAATAAATACATCTTGAAGAATAGTGACTCCTGAGAGATCTGCTTATGGTCATTGCTAAAAAGAAAAACAGGTATTTCAGGTATCCCCAGAAATTTTCTGGGACACCAGTAAGTGAAGACTGAAAAAGACCTAGTGAGTGCAGAATACACCTGCTCCTCTTTGCACTACGCTATAGGTAATGATATGCTAGAGGTAATTAGGCTGTGGACTCGCTGGCTAGTAGCCAAGTTTAGAGGAGCCATAACGAGAAACGGATGATTGCAATTGTTTCTCTTGGAAAGGAGATTAGAAAGGGAGAAATGTAAGGATCTATGAGATCCTCACTGGTCTAGGGAAGACAGAACTTTTTTACAGCTTTTAGCATCAGGATAAGAGGCAATTTAAAAACAACAGGTGAAAGATTTTTGCAGAGTTTGAGTGAGCTGTGGCACTTACTGCCATGAGAAGTCTTCAGGCTGAGAAGGAACCAAGTTTGAAGAGAGACTCTATTCAGAGGGACAAGCAAACTAGCTACTTCTAATTAGCTCCACTGTCAAACGTCAGGGCTGATGCCCAGTTTTGGGGAGGTTTGGAAGCTGGGAATATTCCGGGGGACAGCAATGCCCTGGTAGTCCTTAAGTCTGGCTTTTGTGGCTGGCACTTTTGGGGGACAGAGGAGTGTGGGAACCAGATGCCCAGATGACTATTCCTCACCCTTTTCCTCCATCCTCCCACAACAGCAGCAGGGGAGCAGGCTGTATTCAGTCTTCTTTTCATCTCTTCAAGTGCATTATTATAAATGTGATCCAAGGAAATCAAAGGAGGCATCTAGAACGGAAAGTGCTTATGTGTTTCATGATCCTAAACCCTGCCTTTAGAAAAAAAAAAAAAGTCTTTGTAATTGTTTTTTTAATTAGGGATTTTGTTACTTCATCTCCACGAATTGGGAAAGTTAGCATAAGTGCATCTAACTTATATCTCAAAAAAAAATCCAACCCTGCCTTGATCACAGCATTTGATCAGTATGCATACTCTGGCTGTACGGGGAACACAGGAGACCCACATATCCCTGTGCCTCACCCGGTGCTCACTGAGCAACTGGCCTGGAGTGGACGGACAGCTTGGGACACTTCAGGAATGAAAGGGAAGATGAGGAATAAGATTAAGTTGTACAAAATATACCAGGCAGTCATCTAATGTACAGAATCTGGGATGACGCTGATGCTGGCTGATGGTCCGTGTGTCAGCTATGAGCTGCTGGCAGTGTGGAGGCAGTCTGGTGAGCCCAGGACCCCCGGGAGAGGTATGCAGGTCCAAAAACCTGAGTCATTCTTGTCGTTATTTTTTTCCTTAACTCATGAATCCTGTTAGTGCTTGCAGGGCAAGAAATAGGACTATTTGCCTCTTACTTTGGAGTTAAGTAAACATTGAGCGGTATCAATGGTCTTCTCATGAACTTGTTTTAGACCATACTAAAACTTATAAAATTGTTTTGTGTTACTTAATATGTACATTAGCATGACACCGACTTTGTTGTCACAAGTCATATAAAACCATAGCCATGGACATAATCAGTAATTTCCTGAGGGAACTGTTTGAGATCACTCTGGCTGGGGAGAACCTCCATCTCCACATCTTTTCTTACTGATCCAGTGGGGCTCACAGGAATCAGTGAGGGCTTTCCCTAAGTGCTAGGCGAACTGACCAAGGCATTGGAGGGGCATGACATTTTCCGGATTGGTGTTTGAATAATGTTTAGAAAATTATATTGAGATCCAAGCTATTCATAAGGGTGCCCAGATGGTATTCTGTGATTGCTACAGAGACGTCTCTTCTCCCAACAGAGAACATACTCCATCTGCCCCAGTGAGATCTGTGCATGCAGGCAAGGATGGAAATGGATAGGCAGAGCAGTAGCTACTGTCAGGATTGGGCACAATGTTGGGCTTTTTTATGGGACGTAAGTAAACCTTTGAACAGGAAAATCAATTAATTTCAGGTTGGTTCAAGCACAGTCTAGACTAAGAAAATCAAAGAAAGTCAACATCAATTTGCCTCTGACCTGAAAAAGAAGAGAGAGGACTGCCTTTTAACAGTGTAGATGGATATTCACAACAGCAGTCTGAGTTTTGAAGCTTCTTTCTATTTGCAGGCAGACAAGCAGGGCTGGTATGAGGGAACTGAGAGGCGAGCGTGATTGACTAACGTGTGGGAAAGAAGAAAAGGTGTGATGTGGGGTTTTAATAGATCTTGCTACTAAGTTGGCAGTGCGCTTACATTCAGGTTTTCAGTCAAAGAGCTGTCAATTGATTTTATATGCAAGAAAGTAATAGTTGTCTATCTTTTGCTTAATGTTCTTTTTGGTTGAGGTGTAGGTAATTACTGTGCCTTGGCTTCAAGCCTTCTTGATGTCTTCATGAAAATTACACTTTTCCTCTTTCTGTGCCTCAGTTCCCAGATGTGTGAAATCACAGCAGCCTGAAATGCGGTGTCAGTGTTTCCAAGCACAGGAGTGGGGTGAATTCTTAACCCAATTTCTGCCAAGAAATTAGAGAACAAAGCTCTCAAAGTAGCTCAGAACCACACCCCAGATCCTTTGGGTTTAGTTCCTAAATTCTGAATTAAGAAAAAAAAAAAGGACTCTCATGTGTTGATTGAGAATAGCACTTAAGCCACATGATCTCTTGAGCAAATGACCTTATGCATAGGAAAATATTCATATACCAAGACGTCTTTCAGGCTGACCCTCTTGTTTGCTCAGTTCAGAGCATGGGTGATGCAGCAGTGCTGGGTGTCTACTTCCATCCATCCAGACATTGCCATCTTCTCAAGTCACTTTTCACACTAGGAAGGCAAATATCCTTTTCCCACCACAATAACTCATCTTCCTCCCCACCTACACGTTTTGTTAGTGACCACAGGCAGATATGGTATATGGCTCTCCACATTCTCACACCCTTGATGCGCTAGAAATTGGGCAGCCATAAGAAAATCTGGAATTGCTCTTTACAGACATAAACAGCTTTTTTTGTAAGACTGGAACTGGTCAGAAATGTCCATCATCATCATCATCATCATCATCATCATCATCATCATTTTGCTATCCACCAAAGATTTACTCCTGTTCCTTATTGTTGCCTTTCAGTACTTAAAGGGGGCCTACAGGAAAGATGGGGACAAAATTTTTAGCAGGGCCTGTTGCGATAGGACAAGGGGTATGGCTTTAAACTAAAAGAGGGAAGATTTTAACTAGATAGAAGGAAGAAATTTTTTACACAGAGAGGTGGTAGATGCCCCATCCCTGGAAACGTTCCAGGTCAGGTTGGACGGGGCTCTGAGCAACCTGATCTAGTTGAAGATGTCCCCCCCGAATTCTATAATTCTCCATATACTAAAACACAAACTACTTCAGAGACTCACAAATCTGCTCTTCCCTTGAAGTCTGCTTCTGGCATTTCACTTCTCTGTGTGGCAGAGTACCTTCCACTTTTTTATTTGATCACTTTTGCTCTTTGACAAAAATCTTTCCCTGACATGCTTTACTTTGACAGTTCCAAATATAGCTGTGCCTAATGAGACAAATTCCAATAGCAGAAGTACTGATTCCTGGATTAACAGTTTCATATTCATTCTCCTGGGGCAAGAAATATAAAAATTCATCACCCATTTTATGCTACTACAGTGGGAGAATGCATACCGTACCTGGAAAACATTTAGTTTCTCCTTTGCAATGAACTTAATGGATGCAAGTCCACAGCTTGAGAAAGAGAAAAAAAATATCATCATGGGCATTACATATCCTGTGACATTTCTCAAAAAGGGGCCCCAGGGAAGAAAAGGACTTCGTGCAAGAAACTGGATTAGAACTGAGATAATTTATTGACCTAATAAGATCAATGTTTATATGTAAGGATAAGTAAATATTGACTAGGTAAACATAACCTGATAAGCAGATCAATCTGTTTCTCTCTTAGGAATACATAGGAATTAACAAGCTTAATGATGTTCAGTATTTCATACTCAGATACTAAAATGCTCTGGTATATCCTGAAGGAGTAAAAGGACATTGTATATGACACCCACCCCCCTTTACCCGCTAATAAATAATTCAACAACTCACACACACACAAAACCCCCAACCCAACAACCAAAAAAAAAGGATATCTATTGTTCCTGGAGGATGAAGGAGGTGCATCAGGAACTGTCATGGGTGTTCATTTCATGGTCTTATAAACATTTAAATATCAATCAATGTCATCCACAAAGCATTGTTCAGAAGATCAATTTATTTTCAGCTTTTCTCCGCTATTAAATAGAAAATGCAACAGACAAGGGGAGCTTTGATTTTGTTTGAGTGCACTTTTACAATCCAAATGTGCCTTTTGAAGCATGCATTTACATCAGATAGATATCAGAGGACATTTGGGAGTACACATTTGGGAGCACATTTCCATATGCATATGGAAAGAGAAGGTGGAAACCTACAGTGCAGTCTGTACCCCTGGCCTCATAGAGAAGTTCTTGACAGTTTAGAACAAATATGTTCTCTCTAGCTCCTTGAGTGCAGGACTCCCCTGTGAGCAGAAAAAGGTAGGGTGGGGAAGAAGGACAATGCATTTTTCCAAATTTGGTTTTCTATTAGTATTAGTCCATGGCTTTTGTGACCTCTGAAATTGCCTGAGGGATAGGACGGAATAGCAGAGGTGCTATTCCTAAAGAAGCATTGTCTTAAAGAAGCATCGGAGTCACTTTCAAAAGAGAATCCATCTGTCTGACCTGACGGACACTCCATCCAAAGAATAGACAGACATTTTGGGAAGAGTATGAAAATGCTTGTGACTAAGAGAATGGTACAATTTGTTACTTCCTCTCTCTCCTTTTTTAATGGAAACTAGTGACCAGGTAATCTTGATTACTTCAAGTTTGAAGTGCTTAGCAGTGAGGGTGTAGGGTGATGCTGTAGGTTGTTGTGAACCACTGAACAAAGGATAGCAACCTATTAAAATTTGCTTGCAGAGTCACAATAGCTGAGCAACAGACTCACTGGCCTTTGCTATTTACCCCAAATTATATCTTACTACTCAAAAATCTTTCATAAAATAGCTGCGACCTATAATCTTCATTGGCAAACCAGTTTCATGGTAAGCAGTTCTGTGGTTCTTGACCAGTCTTACAGGCATTCCTATCCTCTGTGGAGGCATTTAACAGGCATCTAAAAACTTCAGCATCTGTTCTAAACTATTTGTCCAGGTACCTTCTGTGGTCAGTGAAAGACAAGGACACCCCTAGAGGGCAAATCTCTCTACAGGTGTCTATGCTGGCTGGGATACATGAGGTGACTCTAACTAGTGACTACTGGTACATACAGAGAGGGCACATATGCAGAGGTGCTTGTAGGTTGCTAGTGTTGGGTGAGATGCTGGAAAAGTGATATCCCGGAAACACACCTCACAACCATCCTGCTCCTGCTGAGTGTGAAAAGATGGAGCAACTGGACCCTGACACCTTGCTGCTGGAACCCTTTGCCCAGGTAGCCGGGGGGGAGGCGGGGGGGGGGGGGGTTGGGAGGGGTAAGTCGGGGGGGATCCTCGCAGGTGGCTGCTCCTCTAACACCCGGTGAGTGGTGGAGGCTGATGGGAAGGCTGTATGCGAGAGGAGGAGGGAGAGAGGAGGAGGTGGCTTCCTCCTGACGCCATTTCCGAGGGGCTGAGATATATAAATGAGCCGGTTGCTGCAGTGCCCCGTCTGGGATCTTCAGCCAGGGCACTGGCGTAGACACGCACGGTGCTGGTCTCCCGCCGGCACCTCGCCTGGAGCCCCCACGCCAGGGACAGGCTCACCCTCTGCCCCTGTCTCCCTTCCTCCATCCCGCCAGCACCATGAGCCGCCCAGGACTGCTCGCCGTCCTGCTGCTGGCCGTGCCGGGTAAGTGGGGCTGGGCTGGGCTCCGTGTCCCCCCCGCCTCCCGGGACCCTCAGCCCCGCCAACAGCGCTCATCCGCCGCGCCCCCTTCAGCCCCGCGGACAGCGCTGATCCGCCACGGCCCCTTCAGCACCACGGACAGCGGCAGCCGCAAGGTCACTGCCGAGGGCCGCGCCGGGCCCTGCCTGTCCCGCGGGCCGGGTCCAGCGGGCACTGACAGCCTGGGGACCTTCCTTTCCTTTCCCTTCCTTTCCCTTCCTTTCCCTTCCTTTCCCTTCCTTTCCCTTCCTTTCCCTTCCTTTCCCTTCCCTTCCCTTCCCTTCCCTTCCCTTCCCTTCCCTTCCCTTCCCTTCCCTTCCCTTCCCTTCCCTTCCCTTCCCTTCCCTTCCCTTCCCTTCCCTTCCCTTCCCTTCCCTTCCCTTCCCTTCCCTTCCCTTCCCTTCCCTTCCCTTCCCTTCCCTTCCCTTCCCTTCCCTTCCCTTCCCTTCCCTTCCCTTCCCTTCCCTTCCCTTCCCTTCCCTTCCCTTCCCTTCCCTTCCCTTCCCTTCCCTTCCCTTCCCTTCCCTTCCCTTCCCTTCCCTTCCCTTCCCTTCCCTTCCCTTCCCTTCCCTTCCCTTCCCTTCCCTTCCCTTCCCTTCCCTTCCCTTCCCTTCCCTTCCCTTCCCTTCCCTTCCCTTCCCTTCCCTTCCCTTCCCTTCCTTCTCCTCAGAGGGTAGGAGGGCACAATGGGGGGGCACAATGCACAGCTGCTGCATTCAGCTGTTGCACCCAAGGACCACTTCCACCATGCCCCTCTTCTCTACCACCATTTTTAGCAGGATCAGATTTCTTGGCTTGTCTCCCAGTGGAGGTGAATAACAAGCTCTCTTTTTTTGCCCTCCCCTCATTTTACAGCCATCTCCCTTCCCGTGACAAACGACATGAATAAAGGGGACACTAAGGTAAGGATGGGCATGTAGTGGAAGGGGCAAGTGACTCTGAAGGATGTGGTGTTTAACCTCCACCTAGATGGGTGGCTTTTGGCTGCCCCTGATGAAATACCCTGTAGGAAGTGCCAGGGATTTGCATGGAATCCCTACAGCAGGATATCCCTCCCCCGTCCCAGCCTCCCTCCCTGCCAGGTTTTACCCTTTGTGCATCCACTTCTGGGCACCTGGGCAGGCAGGAAGTCCTTTAGGATGTACCAGAAGGACCAAACAAGCTTGTCTGGAGAATGGTGAGGCTGGGGATGGAGGTTGGATATAACCCTCCCAATCCTCCTACTTTCAGCTTTTCAAAGATCCCAACAGGAGGTGACTCAGGGGAGAGTGGGGGGAGATGTGATTCAGGAAAGGGCATTGCTGGAACTGTGTGTGTTTGGGGGTGTGTACACATCTGTGTTTGGGCGTGTGTGGTGTGCTACTTTAACGTTCATGTTCCTGAAAAACAGGCAACTGGCTACTCTCAGATTGCTAATCTTTCCTCAGCTACTGCTCAGCTTGTCTGGATGTCTACAAGCAGTGTCAGGACTTGGCTGACCTCTCCAGCCTTCTTTTGTAGGCTTCTGTGTGTATGTCTGTGTCATCCCTCTCTGACATTCATAGCTGCACTTTGCAAGTGTGCGCACTCCCAACGGGCTCTCTTTGCATAGGTGTGTGTTTGCCTGTGTTGTTCTCTGACAGACCTCGTCTTCCTCCTGATATTATAATGCCCGCAGTCTTTCAGATGAGCTGATCTCTTAGCTGCCCAGATTAAGATTTCTACAGAAATGATTGTCCAGAAAGGAAACAACATCCTTCCCCCCCTGTTTCTTGAACGTCTTTGTTTCCTGAAATCTTCTAGCCGCATAATGGGTTTTCCCCAGGCAGGAGTAGGGGAGGACACATTCATGTCACTCTCAGCCACAGGCTCCATTGTACAGCATCTCTGCCTGTTGTTACCTACAGGGGAAGCGCCATGAGATGTGCTTCCCTGTGTCCTGTCAGATGTGCCTGGGCCTGGAGAGCTGTTGCTTTGTTAAGATCTTTAGCCTGCTTAGCCCTTGCTGGGGCTGAGCCGTGAGCCGTGAGCCACTGGGTGCCTGCTTCAGGCTGCATGTTGCTGGCTGAGAAAGGGGGCTTAGGGCAGGCACTTGCCATCCTGTGCCAGGAAGGGGTGCTCACTGGGCATCTGGTGGTACAATCCATTAATTCCACAGTTTTTCTTGTGAGATCTATTCCCCAATATATTCTATGTGCAAAACGTGGCACTTCCCAACAAGCCAGATTTAGCTTTTGTGGAAGCTGGTGCAACTCCATGGGAATGCTTCCACCAAGGAAAGGTTGTCTCCCAAGCCTGTCCCCTCCCTGAGTACTGCACTGCAGGCTCTAGCTGAGAGCAAAATCAAACCACACCTTTCTTTTGGTTTTTGCTGCAACTGGAAGGATCCATTAGGGCTCTTCCACCTTCACCACCCTCTGAGACACAGTATGTCAGTGAAGGAGATCCCGGTCTCACAGGACACATCAGGGCAGGGATATCATTACATGGGTACAGCAGTGAGCACAACAGCTCTTCCTACACACCATGCTGCTCTAGATCTGCTCTGTGCCACCAGCAGTTGTGGGTGACTCGGAGCTGTGAAATGTGTAGTCAGCATCTGCAGGCCTTTCCTGGGCAGCTTGTCAGGCTTTCCATACACCGAGGGCTTTCCATGGGGAGCTGAACACGACCAAAATTTTTACAATATCTCTGGTGTTTGTCCACTCTTATGCTCGAAGGACACCATTTCCTGCTTACAAATATACATTTCAGAAGGGTCTGAGCACAGCCAAGCTCAAAAATAGTGAAGTCTATTCTTGTAAGGACACAATCCTTTGGAGGTTTCTGTGTAGGGATAGCATGAGCAGCTCTTAAGGATCTAGTTACATGCTCATGGTTAGAGGACAGCTATGGCAAAATCCCAGTCCGAGTTTCTGCACTGGATTAATTACATTCATTTGGAAAGGCTCTCCTTCATTTCCTGTTGCAGGCTGTTATTTCATGACCTTGTGAAGTCTCACTCTGCAAGACTCGCTCTTACAAAAAGTCAAGGAGAGTGTTGTGGAATGACTGCACTCTTCATTTTATTGTGTTACAAAGTTCCACCACAGAGTTGGCCCTATTTCTGTGGTGACCGATGTGTTTCTTTGTCTTCAGATAAAGATCTTAGATCAGCTTAGAAGTCTTCAAAAAGCTTGTACAGCGTGTTTCATTGGGCCAGGTTCTTATTTCTCATGCTGAGAAGGTCCTTACTTCTGAAGCTGCATTGAACACAGCTGCAATAAGTGGCTCCAGAGACTGGGAAACACAGGAGGGAAGTATCAGAATTTGGGGTTTGTTCAATATAATGGTAGAGTGAAGTGACTCAAAGTCATCTAAAATCAATATTAATGGATTGCTTGTGGCATAGGAGAATGATACCAGGGAAATTTCCCTGCTTTCTTTTTGTTAGATCTTTCCTGTAACATTTTTAATCCAGCAGACAATCTCCTCAAACTATATAAATAGTTAAGAGTTCAGCATTTTATGGCTGTGATGTACAAAAGCAGAATTCTCTCCTTACACAGGGTGAAAATTTGCCCATTCTGGCTCGTCAAGAATATATCTGATTGCTTGAATGAGCAACATTGAAGATGACTGGGAATTGCTGACTTGTGTTTAATTTCTACTGCAGCCGCAGTGCTTTGCTCTCCTGAGAATGGCACCTTGTGAGGGAGGTCAGGACTTTTAGGGCTGCCTGCAGAAATTGTCAGAAAAGGTTCAGGAAGTTAATTTTTTGCCCCCAAGGCTTACACATATCCTTTTTTTTCTTTTTTTTTTTTTTTTTTAATTTAGCCTCTTTTTTCCACAGGCACTCAGGAGCCCTGCATACTCTCTGGGCTGCTTTATAAATGACCATCCTTTTGAACTAAGCAGCCTGATCCCCGCACTGCTAACCAGCACTGGACTGTAGAGAATGCTGCTTTCTCTCCTGTGTGCCCATTTGGGTCTACCATGACCATACAGCAGGGCTGCTGATGGGGTGGCAAGGGTGCCTTTACCCTTGACAGAGGTGCCACCTTGCCTTTGCAAGAAGAGCTAGACCTGCAATCTCAGTACAAGTGACAAACTAGATTAATAATGATTTTCATTTAACACCAAAGAAAAGGGCTGCTGGAAAGGGGAGGCCCGGACTTCATTCTGTCTGAGAAGCTGCCTCAGGCGGTTGCAAATACTTCAGAGGCAAGTGTGGAAACTTCCTTGCTCTCAAATGACCTGTCTCTGACAACAGCTCTTCCAGTCTATAATAGATGGCTTGGACCCTCAAGCACAAAGTCAAACACTTCTCCAGAGTGTCTTGTCTTTCTCTAGGGCTTGAGAGCAGTATTTCTCATCCGTGTTGGAAAGTACAATATACCTCATGTCACCCTCCACGTCTGGCTGTAGTCTAATTGCGGTGCCCTTCTCAGGGCTCAAAGAGCTCACAGATTTCAAGGTCACCTGTTGGCGAACTTGACCCCACTTGTTCCTCTCTACAGTCTCCCACTGAGCCCTTTCATGAGATGCGTGTAGAGATATGTTGACTCTCTATGTATATATCCGGATCCCCTTTAATATCCTGACATGCCCAGCCCCTGGGATGGGCTAGAGTAGTGGGATCCTCAGCTGAAGTGCGCGTCATGTTGAAGAAGCTCTTTCCATTGCCATGTGCCATTTGCTCACTTCTCAGTTTCGGGAGGTACCTTCTGCTCTTGCGTTAGGTAAAACAGGAACCGAACATTCAGTTCTGGCTCAACCAGAAAAACAGAAGGATCTGTGCCATCATCTGCTGTGTTTTAGCCTTGGTAACAAATAGATTTAGGGGGAAAAAAAAGACAATAAAGCAGTGCTTTAATTTGTATTTTTGTCTCTTTCTAGGTGATGAAGTGCATCGTAGAGGTCATCTCTGATACTCTATCAAAGCCAAACCCCCTGCCGATCAGCGAGGAATGCCTAGAAACACTCAGAGGAGGTACAGGCTCAGATTTAACGCTGGATATCAGCAAGAGCAGATCTGGCAGAGATACAAGCAGGGTCTGGTCCATGCTTCATGGACCTGACAAGGGGTCCCTGACACACTCACCTTCCTTGTGGTCACCTCACAAGGCTGCACCGGGCCCCAGAAGCAGGGACGGAGTCTCTGCTGAGCCCAGGCCATGCATCGTGCTGGCACCGCAGCTGGGGCAGGCTCTGGGTGGCATGAAACTGCCTGGTTTTCATGGGACCTGGGACCTTCCTGTCACCTTAACCACACGGTTAAGAGATGTGGCAGCAGATCAGGCCAAGGGAGAGAAAAGAGTAAACGAAGAGGGATGTGGCATTTGGGGTTGCTTTTAATTTCCTGGGGGTGGGGGGAGGTTGTCTTTGACCACCTTCTGTACCAAGTCTCCCCTATTGCAGATGAACGAATCATTTCCATCCTTCGCCACCAAAATTTATTGAAGGAACTTCAGGAAATTGCGGCTCAAGGTACAGTTTCACTACAGTTTTGGGGAAGAAGGCTTCCTTAAGTTGAATGCAAGTTCCTTTGGTTTGGAGAGACGTGGGCAGCTCACCTCTTGTCAATGTAGAAGCAGCAGCAGCACAGAGCTGTACAAAAGGGTGTGCAAGGGGGAAAAGGGTTCCCTTTTCCTCTCAGGTGCCCAGGTCCCCAGAGCTGGTGTGGAGGTCCCATGCAAGGCTACTTCAAAGCCAGTGCAGGTGCCTCTGCCCAGGTGGTTCCATTGAGGCTGCAACAGGGCTCTCCGCAGGCTGCAAGGAGAGCAGCTACCAGCCTTCCCTCCTCCTTCTTGGGGTAACCCACCTGGCAGCCCTCCCTCACCAGGGCATCCCTGTGCCCTGTTCCTGTGTGGCACGGCTGCCAGGGATGGCTGGGACACAGTGCCTCTACGTTCCTTTCAGAGCAGAGGAGCCACAGAGGCAACAGGGAGAAGGGAGAGGGAAAATTCAGGAAGCCAAGATTAGGAGAGAGCTCTATGCAGCTCCCAAAGCAATAGTTTGATCACTGCCCAAATCCCACTGGTGGAGGGACCAGCTGGGCAGTAACCCCAGACAGGCTCCATTGATGCTCTGATGATCCAGAAGAAACCTGGGCCTCTTCAGTGTGCTGGGATGCTGGTGTCCAGGCACACCAGGGTTGTGAGGAGGAGTGCTTGGCTACCAGACAGGCTGTGCCATATAGCATGGAGTCCATGGTAGGGATTTGTTTCACAGAAGTGCATCTTGCTGGGCCCTTTCCTTGGGTTGAGCCCATCACACTGTTTTATCCTGGGGTACCATGAGCTGTAATCTACAGATCAGTGACCACGGATAGGAGAGTGGTGGGAAAAGCAAAGGTATTTACTTTGGTCTCCTCTGTGCTAGCTGCAGCTGGTCCTGCTCAGGCTGGAGAGCCCACACCATTCAGCTCTGCCCTGTGCAGGGCTAGAGAGGACTGGGCCGGCAGTGTTGGCTCTTGCCTTTGCATCAAGGCATAGAAGCAGGGCATGAGCTGGGTTGGATGGGGCTTGCTTGGCTTGTGGTTCCCAGTGGGATGGGGTGCCTGGGGAGCGCTGGTTGCCAAGAGAGCTGCGCTCTGACCTCCAGCTCGTGCTGCCTTCAGACAGCGCTTCCTCCAGGGTGTTGCTTTTGTTGAGCTGGCTCCATAATCCCAGAGGCTAAGGTGTGGTGGGAATGAATGCTGCTCCTCCCTCCCAGGTCCCCCACGACGAGGCAGGAGGGCACAGGGGCTCTCAGTGCTCACCTCAACAGAGGTACATGGGCAGCATCTGGAGGAGGCAACCTTTATCTTTCAGTACTCTTATGCTTAAGTCTTTTGTTGGCCTCAGTGTGCTGCAGTTCAGCAGCTCTTATTCCCTAGCTCTCCATTGATATTACTTTCCCTAGCAACCCTGCTCCTCTGTTTGTTCAGAGACCTTTTTCTTTCCTGCAGATGATGTTTTTGATGGTGGTTTTGATACTGCAGTTGATTCATGTATCCTCCCCAGTCTCACTTCTCCTCGCAGCTCCCCTTTGGCAGAGTTGTCCATTGTAGAAGATATGTGTACAATTATAAAGGGCAGAGAACTATTTTCCTGTCTCTGCTTTCTGAAGCACAGGTGGGCTTGTTGCCCTTCCCTACTTTTTGTTACTTGGTGCAGGTGCCAATGAGAGAACACAGCAGCAGAAGAAAAACAGTGGCTTCGAAGATGAACTTTCTGAAGTCCTTGAAAGTCAGAACGACAAGAACAAGCAGAGAGGTCAGTGTCAGCCTCCCCTCCAGGAAATCCAGGTCAGGCTGTAAACAAGGATGTTCTTTCTAACAGCCTTGATACGTCCATCTGCTTCTCATTTAGGCATCTTCTTTGATACTGCTGCTGACACACACAAGCAACCCGGTGTTTGCTTTGTTCTTATTTACCAGCTTAAACAACATGTAATTTCTGAGCTATAGTAGCTGGTGATGGTCAAGCTACCAAACTGATCATTACCATGAGCACCATCACTCACTCCTAATGCTTAAAGTGAGTCACAGCCAGGGAAATCCCGTACTGAAACTCAGTGATATAGGCAAGAGCGATCTGGGCCTGCTCCTGCCGCCCTTGTTTCCAGGCATGCAACGTATTAGGCTATGGGTCTCTGGAGGGACAATCGAACTTGTGATATACACAGTGCCCACACCCACACAAAACACCTGCATCTTGGAAACACCACATTCAGCTGGGATTTTCCCCTTGTCACTAGGTTTCTATGGTCTGGCTAGAGACAGGCAGTGGAGGGAAAAGGAAGGTTTGGCCCCTTCCCTTTTCCACATCAGGAAGAGAGGATGCCATTGTGGGGTAAGGTGATTTCTTGCCCAGCAGCAGCACCACCACAGAGGGTCTCAGGTGGTGGTGTGTGTCTGCACCACAGTGGCGCAGTGATTCTGCGATGTCAGCCCAAAGCGATGAGGAGCGATACCTGAGGAGCACTACCCCTGGGGGCTGCTGCTGCAGCCAGCACAGCCAAAAGCCAACCGAGAGGATGGGTAGCACTGCGTCTCCATCCCACCAGGGGCAGAGCTGAGCCTCTTGCTCCAGTAGTGTGGTGACTGCATGAGGATGAAGCGTGGCATGTTGGACAATCCAGCCCCACAGGCAGCCCAGTGATACCAGTGTGGTATCACTGGTGGCCACCAGCCCTGCATCTCTGGCTCTCTGCATCCATCCCCTCACCCCAGCACACTCCTCAGCCCTGCCTGGGGCTCCACTCGCCTTTGCATACCCATCTGGCTTTTCCCACTGCTTTTAAACCCCCCATCTTTTCTTTTGTGAAGTGGCCAATTATGTTAAAAGAGGCCAGTCTCTGACATGAACAGGAGCCAATACCCAGCCCACACTAAGCTCCTGCTGAGTCGCTGCTTTGGCAGAAGCGGAGTCATCCCCCCCCTCCCTCCAGCTCGCCCGCAAACAGCCCGGGCTCCTTTTTCATCCTGGTGGGAGAAATTAGGACACGATGTTAGCGTAGCGCTGAGAGCAGGGAGTTCTGCAAGGGCTGTATCATTTCATTTTACATGCAATCTGATTTCGTGTGGGGCAAGTTTTTTGTTGGCATCTCAAGAGATGGTGATGAGGGCCGTGCCGCAGCGAAGCACTTCAGCATATGTTTAACTTCAGCCTTGCAAGTCTCTCCAGGAGAGCAGCCACCAGTGGAAGCACTGGCTTGCTTGAACACAAGCATATGTTGAAGTGAGTTGCGAAAGGATCCATGGGCTGGTTCAGCAGATTGCGAAGCGGGGCTGAAGCTCCCTAAGAAATGCACGGGCTTTGCTGGTTGTGAAATGAGCTCTCAGGAGAGGTGTTGCTTCTTGCTCCTCCCTCTGCAGACGCAGCAGGGGAGCACCCTGAAGAGGAGCAGCCGACGGGGTCCCTGCCTGAGCTGGCAGCACAGAAAACCCAGCAAAATGAAGATTCAAGAGAGGAAGGAAAAAACAGCCTGGAGGAGAGGGAGCCCAGGCCACGGGATGCCGACCCTGGAGAGAAGGAGGATCAGGAGGAAGCGGAGAGCAATGAGATTGGGCGGGCAGAGGATGCCCAGCAAGATGAAGCTTTAGACAACCACATCAGCAAAGACTTCAACGAGGACGAGCGGCAGCAGCGAGAGGATGAAGAGGAGGAGCCCAGAGGCTCCAGGGACAGCCTGGAGCTCGAGGATGAGGGAGAGCAGCCATCCAGGCAGGGAGAGGATCAGAGCAAGGAGGCGGCAGGGGAGCGTGTGGAGCGGGAGGATGATGGAGGAGACGATGCTGTAGAGGAGGACCCTACCGAAGCAGAGAGGTCACTTGATTTGGCTGAGGAGGAGGAGGCCGAGGAGATGCAGGGCGATGACAGTACGTATCCCAGACAACTGCACTGATACCTACCCGGGGTGAGCTGAGACCACTGAGACAGACGGATAAGAGGCTTTAAAGCCTAAAAGTTCAGGCAGGTGCTTAGTGGGTTTACAGAAATACCTCCACCGACAGCCACCCAGACCCCCCCGCAGGCGCCTGTCCATGCAGGCCCACACGCAGCAGATAACACAGGCCTGGCAGCTGCCTGCTGCTCAGTTTCCATATCAAGGGACAATCAAGGGACAATCAGTTTCTTTTTCTTTAACTTCCTACGTGGTTTTTGACTGCTGCCTCCAAGCCCTGTTACTGACATGATGATGTGAGAGTGGGTATTTCCAGAATCCTGGGAAAATGGGAAACCCACCTTGAATCACCCCTGAAGGCTCAGTTCAAAGTTGGAGTGTAACCAGGTCAACACTTGTGCTCACTGTTGTGTTTAATGCTCTTTCAGATAATGACGACGCTCTGGGATTTGGCAAAGATGAGCAGAGCTCGGAGGAGGAGGAGGAGGAGGAAGAGAAACCCCGGGCACTGAGAGGAGGAAGGCATCGCCTGGAGGATGAGGGGATGCAGGGGGAGAAGGACACTTTCCAGCCCAGGGATGCCAAAAGTGAGGAGATGGAGGAGGAGTCCTCCAGGGAGTGGGAAGACTCCAAGAGGTGGAATAAAATGGATGAGCTGGCCAAGCAGCTGACATCAAAGAAGCGCATGGAGGAAAATGACAGTGGGGAAGACCCAGACAGGTCCATGAAAATGGTGTTCAGGTCCCGCAAGTATGACTTCAGTGATCCAGAGGAAGATGTGAGAAGATCATGGAAGCATCATTCGAAAGAGGACAGCAGTGAAGGAGGCTTCCCGCTTGCTCCCATGCCTGAGGAAAAGAAGGATGAGGAAGGCAGCGCTAACAGGAGAACGGAGGTTGGTGTACGTAGCCTTAAGAATAAATCCCACTTGGTTATTACTTGGGAATCCAAACTATGCTTGGAGATGCTTGGAGATGTGGATTGTACTTTGGCATTATGCAGCCAGCATCGGTTCTCTGTGACATTAAGGAGATGCTTGGTGACCTTTTACCCATTCAGCCCTAGGTATTATTGAGATTTGTGCCTGTCTGTGCCTTTGTCTGTGCCTCACCTCCAGGTGAGTGGAGCCAGTTTGGTGCAGCTCTCTTGCCTCCAAAACACCCCTCTTGCCTTAATTACACACCAAAACTCTGCCCAAAGATTGCCCATCAGCATCCCCTGCTGAGAGGGCATCTCCAGTTGCATTGGTTCAAAGCAAAGCCAAACGCCTTGGTGCTGAGCAGGGATGCAGCGGATGCCTGCCGAGGAGGTGGGCACCGGCAGTGGGGGAAGGGAAGGCACAGGCTCTGGCTCTGCCACAGCAGCTGCCACCCTGTCCCCTCTGCTGGCTTTTGGGCCATGTGGCTGTATGGCTTGGCCAGTGAGGCTAGTGTGGGCACAGCCCGGGGCTGTGAGTGCTGTCCCTGCACTCGCCAGGGCTCGGCACGCTGCCAGAGCTGGAGCTTTCCCAGGGGCTGAGCTAAGAGCCCTGCAGAGGGGCAGGGTGATTTTCCTGTTCTGGAAAAATAGCTCCGTGATGAGAAAAATGACTTTTTTTTTACATACTGATTTTTTTCACACTGCCCACATGCAGCACAGGCCAGTGGCTCAGCGTTGGCCTGTGCTTGGCAGCCAGCACGGCTCCACTCCCTCTGCACAGGAGAGGGGCCATCACCTCAGCGCTGCCGGCAGAAGAAGGCACTTTTAGCAGCGACAGCCCCCAGTTTGCTCCCGCAGAGCCCACTGCTGCCCCGGGCAAGCCCCAGGTGGCAGAGCTGTGAGGGACAGGCAGGGCTGGGGCTGGCAGCGAGACAGGGCCACTTGCATATGACTGGAGTTGGGGCAAAGCCACGCAGTTACGAGTTTGAGTTCCTGCGCTAAACGAAATAGCTTCAGGTGATGGCATAATGCACAAGAGCTGCTACAGAAAGGCCACCAAGCCATGGCAAGCTTGAGCCTTTAAACTAACGGCTTCCTCAGTCAGTATTTTCCCAAACGGAAAAGCCTCTTCTGGTACTGGAGGCGCATGTGGACGCCCAGCACAGCATGGGGAGAGGGGACATCTCTGTCCCCTCCACTTGCCACAGGTGGCAGGAACCCATGCCCGTCCCGGTTTGACACCGCTGCCTCAACACAGGCGCCCAGGGCCATTTGGCAGTGCCCACCCTGAGCGCAGCTCCCTGGCAGCCATCTTCCTCCCGCCCCACGCTCAGGGAGAGACCCCTCAGGGGCTGCCATGGCTGGCAGCAGGGCTGGGGCAGGATGGGGGTGGCATGTCTTGACCCCATCGCCAGCTGCAGCCATTTAACATTAGGACAGGACTAATTAGAGTTTGAGCACAGACAACATCTGTCCAGAGAAACAGGCTGAAGGGATGGGGAGAGACATGGCTGTGCTCGTACCACCCCTGGCAACTAGCCCTGGGCAAGGCCTTCCATAGCTCTGGGCGGGCGAGGGCTGCCCAGCCATGGCCACTGATGTGTATCCCGGGCTTTCATTGCAGGACCAGGAGCTGGAGAGCCTGGCCGCCATCGAGGCCGAGCTGGAGCGCGTCGCCCACAAGCTGCACGAGCTGAGGCGAGGCTGAGGGCCTCAGCCCTCCCCGCCCAGGCGACCGCCGCCGCCCTCCTCCCTCCCCACCGCCTCTTCGTTTCCTGATGTAAAAGCAATTAAGCCGGAGCAGAAGCATCCTGCCTAGGAAACCAACCTCGCTAGCGCCCAGGCCTGCCTCCCTCGCCATCGTGTTGTGCCCATCACTGCTTCTCCACCTCACGCTCCCCTGTCCCAACAGGGACGCCCACCCGCCCGGCCGGGCGCCGGTGAGCGCGAAGTGCAACCTACACGTGTATTTTTCTGTCCGGGTGGGGGTTTTTCTCCCTCTTTCTTTTTTTTTTTTAAAAGACAAGACAGCTTTCTAGAAAGTTCTCCTTCCACTGGTAGTTTCACTGGGTTAAAAAAAACCCAAAAACCTGCAATAACTTGTTATCTTTTGATTAAAAGCTGAGAACTCTGACTGTAATATATTCTATATAAAAAAATTTATCTAAGGAAAAATAAAACTGCAGTGAGTTCCTTCCTTTGTTTTGGCAGCTTGTCTCGGTCGTCAGCACGCTGCAGGGCTCGTAGTGTCCTGGTGGAGAGGAGAGGGAATGGAGGCCTGCCATCACCACAGACACGTCGCGATGGCATTTCTGTCCTTCCCCAGGCTCCAACGCTGCTGCCCACCAAGGCCCAGCATGGGGGACACCTCCCTTGCTCTCCCTGCCCACCTGGGGCCCAGCGGGGTCGCACAGCCCAGCCCTGGTGCTGGCTGTCCTGGGTCCTTCTGTAAGACATGGGGCACATCCGTAGTTCATCCATGAACATGGGGTTGAGCAAAGAGAAACCAGTGTAGAAGTTTAAACACTGGACGGGATCCCATCCAGAGGGACCTGGACAGGCTGGAGAAGTGGGTCTGTGGGAACCTCATGAGGTTCAACAAGGCCAAGTGCAGGATCCTGCACCTGTGTTGGGGCAACCCCTGGTATCAATACAGGCTGGGGGAATGAAGAGATGGAGAGCAGCCCTGCCGAGAAGGACTTGGTGATGCTGGTGGACGAGAAGCTCATCATGAGCCAGCAATGTCCGCTTGCAGCCCAGAAAGCCAACCATACCCTGGGCTGCATCCCCAGCAGCGTGGCCAGCAGGGTGAGGGAGGTGATCCTGCCCATCTGCTCTGCTCTGGTGAGACCCCACCTGTAGTACTGCGTCCAGCTCTGGGGCCCCCAACAAAAGAAGGACACGGACCTGTTGGAGTGGGTCCAGAGGAGGCCACAAAGATGCTCAGAGGGCTGGAGCACCTCTCTTGTGAGGACAGGCTGAGAGAGTTGGGGCTGTTCAGCCTAGAAAAGAGAAGGCTCCGGGGAGACCTTATAGTCCCTTTCAGTACCTAAAGGGGGCTGCAGGAAAGATGGGGGCAGACTTTTTAGCAGGACCTGTTGTGACAGGACAAGGGGTAATGGCTGTAAACTACAAGAGGGAAGATTCAGACTAGATAGGAGGAAGAACTTTTTTACACTGAGGGTGGTCAAACACTGGCCCAGGTTGCCCAGAGAGGTGGGAGATGCCCCATCCCTGGAAACATTCCAGGTCAGGTTGGACGGGGCTCTGAGCAACCTGATCTAGTTGAAGATGTCCCTGCTCATGGCAGGGGGTTGGACTAAATGGCCTTTAAAGGTCCCTTCCAACCCAAACCATTCTATGATTCTGTGATGGGAAAGACGTGAGTTCAAGGCCTGAGCGCTGGGCCTGGGAGGACGCCTCACCAGCTGGCAAATGCTGTCCCCCAGTCGGCTGTTCCTCTGCCCTACAGCGCGTCCCAGGTCACCACTGCAGGGCCTGGCCTTGGGGCTGGTACCATGCGCTGATCCCCAGGCAGTGTTTGTAAGAGTGCCTCTGCTGAGCGGGCTTGTTGCTTAGCAAAATTTAATGCTGCTGGGTGAGATATTTATCTTTCCTGCACTAGCCAAAACAGGGTCCTCATTAAAAATCCTCCTAGGTTTTGAGAAATCAAGAATTCCCTACCCAGGATGATGCAGGAAGAATCAGCCCAGAAGCCTACGCTAGGAATAAATGCTTAAGTACAGCAGCAGCCCAAATCCCGGTTATGTTTAGCTGTGTTATATAGTAAGATAAAAATAGCCGACTTCCCACTCGTGTTAGAAATCACATCAAATCTTGCTGGTACAAGGAGGCCAAAAGTAACTGTAAACATCAAGGATGTGAAAACCAAATTCTCATGAAAACAGGCTGCCCCCAATGAGGTGGTCACCTCGCTGCCCTGTCCGCTCATAAAGACAAAGCAAAGTAGAACTTGTTATAAGGCATTTATTTTCATTACGTGTTGGAAAGGGACAATTCTGTCTTAAAACAATTACAGAGATAATGCCACAATACCTACTGCATATTGCTTTACTGTTGAAACCAAAACATTGTCCAAAACAGGTGCTTGGCAAATGAAAACAAAACGAATATATTACCATCGAAATCAACGCTGTTAGGTGAAAGCACCATCTTCATTGTCAGATCTGATCAGTCATGCAATTGAAGACGCCAAAGCGCAAGTATTTTTGGTTTTTTACAGTAAGCCACAATCTTTTAAGGGTTTATATCATTCTATACAAATTTAAGTACAAAATGGGAGTTATGTTCCAGAAATCAGTGAACCGGGCTGAAGTGAATCACACGACACACTCGTTAACACTGTACAGCTGGATTTTAACATAGATTATCGATGAACTAGTGAAACTTAGCACGTACACAAAATGGTCCCCAAGATTCAGCCATGCTCAGGTGGGGAGCGACGCTGGAGAGTGAAGGATGATATCCAACACTACTCACACCCGGAGGGACAGTTTTCTCAAAATTGTTGGGATCCCAAGGAATTGTTGTTACTCCATTTTAGGAACGACCACATTTTAGTCTGTGGTTCTCACAAGGGTATACACAAGCTGTATCGAATACTGAATCAGAAATAAATAATAAAAGATACATCTAATACATCTTTTATTTTTAATATTTTTTTTTACAGCACTGACTTTACAAGAGGATAAACAACTCATTTTTAGGGGCTGCTAACATCTGAAACAAAGAAGTCACTATTTTATACTCAACATATACTCAACCTTTTAATAACTTCATATATGTATATATGACTTTTCACACCAAAAAAATGTTAAAATAATTTATATCTAAAAACTACTGTGTAAAGAACAAAGGAGGAAATAAAATGTGGGTTTCCTTAAAAAGGATGGAAGAGGAAGACCTGATTTTCATGAAACTCCATGCACTGTTTCAGCTATTTCTGGAGTTTCAAGAGATATCCAGGCCATCAACAAAAACTTCCCAACACATGAGCAGCTCTTGGCAAACTCAGGGCACGCTGGGGAAGGTCACCTGCTGACGAGCTCTTGTGGCCCACGGGCATCTGCCAGCCTCAGCCCCAGTGGATTCAGAGTGCGAAAGGTGGAGAGAAAGAGAAAACATCTCCCCAGATTGCTATTAAAAAAAGGTGGAGTGAAATCCTGGCCCACTGGTAGCACGATGTCCATTGGCCAGGATTTTACTCCCAAGCCCTACCTCTCCATGTCCTCCTTCTGCATGACGGATACAGGACATTTTCGTACAGTGGATTTTTTTCTTCCACAGGAAAATTGCCCCAGCAGCAGGGGTGGACCAGACCCCAGCAGCCACCTGCACGCACCCAGTGAGAAGGATTCCCTTTGCTTGCTGCAGATGCTATTGTGCTTGTGTTGCTGAGGAATCACTCCAACATCTCCATTTATATATGGATCCTCTCAAATTTCAGCAATCTTTAATAATTTCTGGGGCCATGTAAACATGACAGAATCCAAGGAGGATCTGAAACCCATCTGGTCAAAAGCTCAGGTGTTGATGGCCTAGATCCACACTGAGGGAACAGGGAAAGGAAAGGTAGTGAAGATGCGGAAAGTACTTTTCTGGAGGTTACATTCCTCTGAAATAGATATTAAAGCAATAGTACAAATAAAATCAGCAATGTGATCTGCAACAGTGTGTCTGTTTATCTATGAAAGTGAGAGGAGATTATATTAAAGGAAATATTTTAATCTACACAAAGCATTTTCACATACTCCTGATTACAAAACACACAGTTGCAACACCATAAAGTAATTTTATACTGAATACAGAAATCAATACATCTCTTACTAAAAAGGAGAGAGGAAAAGAAAATGAGCAGGGTAATGCAAGTGAACTCCTGCAAGTGTGCACATGGGGAGACTGCTACATACTCAAAATAGCCTCTATTCACTACAAAACCAAAATCCAAGATTTTCTACACAGCTGTGGAAGGCAAGGCTGCAAGCTCGTGTGAAAATGCCTGACTCAGTTGTCACTGCTGCCACGCAAAGACTTTGGGAAACCAGTGTTAGCCTGCTGATAAGCCTGGGTATTTTTTTTTTATTGAATGGAAACAACAGAAGCATTTTTCCTTTGTTCTCTCCTTTTTGCCAGCCAATTCAAACATCTCTGGCCCCATTTATTCCTTTGCCTTTGGACTGCATCCTGCCTTTATTATCTATCCACCACTCCACCGGGTTGTTCCCTGGCTGGATACAGCCCACAGTTAATCTGGAGAACTTGAGGCTTTATCTTGAGCAACCCTTGTTACCTCATGAAGCCTCACGGTCGGGTTCTTAATTTGTACTCATCTTTAAAGAAAACAAATTAAACCAGGGGCTTTCCATCTGAGAGACCTGCTGCTGACCTCCTCCGGACAAACATTCCCACGGTGAGGATGGAGATCTTTAAACAGCTGTATCATTCCAACAGCCTGAATAGTATTAATAAAAATAGTGCATCTTTTCTACCGACCAGCCCGGTCAATTGGCTCCTACAGCACAAAGGTTGACTAGCCAGACATGTGGCTAACCAAAGGCATAAGAGCATCAGCACAGCGGCAGTTTTGGGTTATGCCAACTGCAGGTGCCAGCACCGATGCGCCTTGTTAGGCTGCGTTTCTGAAGTTGGTTTTCAGGTACCGATGAGGATGTTCTGGTACGGTCACTGCAAACCCAAGCATAAGGTGGCAAAGTCAGCCGGGGGGAGGAGGAGGGTGATGGCTTTACATCGCAGGCAGTGATAATACCACTCAAGTTCTCTTCAACAGGGAAAAATCTTCACCTGCTGAAGCCGATCACGTAATTACGGTGGAAACCAGAGTCCCATCTCCTCCATCACGCTGACACAAAACCTGGAGAAATTTCAGTCAAGGTAATGGTGTTCTTGCGGATTTCTAACAGTGAAGCAGAATAGAAATAGATTGCTAAGAAGCTAACTGGTGACCATGTAATTTTAACATAATTGCTCCCATCAACATGGCAATAATAGCTATGCCTCCGAAAACACGGCAGAACCTTTTCTAACTCACAGTAACAAAATTCAAACAGACATTATGGAAAATCTCCCTCAGATTGTCCGCAATTTTAAGAGCAAGGGCATTCTGGTGTGGTCTAAATGAGACTCCTCTACTTTTACAAAAAAAGACAAGGCTATAGAATATTAACTAACTTACTCTGAAGCTTATCTTAAATCAAAACTATCCTGAACTTATCAAACGAGGCAGCAATTCAGAAAAGCACTTCAGCACAGGCTTAATAACATATGCATGCTCAAATGTTTTGCAATAATGTAACTGTATGTCTGGATACTTGGTAATTCACAATTTTGGCTTTTAAAAGTTGGTCTCCCAATTTGCCCCTGTGATTTAGCAACATTCTAGAATATGAGCCACAATAATCATTTCTGCAAGGAAATATAGTAGTACAGCAACTGCATGGTAATTTATGTGAAAACTCTATCGTAATGCCACATCACAACAGGTACCTGCATATCTGCACCTGGTAAATTAAAGTGATACCAATACATTTGATAAATAAAAAATAAATTACAGGCTATGGGAAAAATGTCACTGATCACACCAATGACCTAAACTTGTTTTCTAGTTACTGCCAAGGTCTGGAGTAATATTTAAATATAGTATTTCTGCAAGCCTTCAGAGAATTACAAAATAAACTTCTAACAATCATTTGTAAACAAGTTTAAAATGCACAATTATATTTCAGTAGTTTATTTTGGAGAAATAAAGCAGTGCAAAATAGGCCAACCAAAATTCAGAAGGCAGCCAGGAAAATAAAATTCTTATTTGATGTTCTAACTAGGAAACAGCATACAGACATTTCCATTGGATCCAACACTCAGATTCATGTAAACATACTTAGGTTTGAAAGGTCTTGAGTTACTAACCCAGTTTTAACATCATTGCTTCTTCCCCACCACCCAATAAAAAAAACCAAAAAAACAAACAAAAAAACCCAAAAAACCCCAAGCCATTGTAATAAAGGGAGCAAAAGGCAAGTCTACAAACACTCCACCAGCCGGTTACAAGAAAGTACCATACAAAAATATGCACTGGCAAGTTCCTTCCTGAGGGTATCTTTTGTTACACACGTAACATAAAAAACACTTTTTATTTTAAACAAACAAAAACAAACCTCAAACTGTAGATGTCAATTTTTATTTCAGTCATGGCTTTACGAAAGGTTTGGTCTATCATCAATACTTTTATAAACCCTTACCTATGTACATCTGACTCACTCACACCACGACCACCCGAGACCTGGGAGCTGCAGATGGCGTGGGGTCCAGCAGCCTCAAAGCATCCAAGGGCTGTGAAGCGCAACCAGCTCAGAACTGACCTGCGATAGTCTAGAAGTTGCTGCATTTATGCGCACCCTGGAATTTGACAGATACCACACTCATAAGGTCCTTCCAGTCCCTATAGAAATACCTTAAGGTTAGTAATCCCTCTAGAAGTGGAATAATCTCTTCTTAAATCATCCTCGAAAATCCGATCCCGGCTACAGGAAATTCCCAAGAATGGCATTTTGGGAACAAACTCGATCTCTCCTAAGGAAAAACCATTGTTTACACAAAAGAACTGCTACACAACACTCTTCAAAACTTTCTCCCCTCCAGGACTGGTACCATCAGGTAGGATGGTGACATCTTTATGCAGTTTACTCCTCTCTCCATGGTCTACCTGGGCTTTAAGCTCTAGATCCTTTCCTTTTGAGTAGATATCTAACACGCGATACTAAACAAACTGGTATTAAATGCTGCAGCGATGGATGCTTTACAAATACCTGCTATAGAACGACAGAAATTCCTGTATCTGCAAGCTAGGAGCTTAACTAAGCAAATTTTCTTAACACCACCCCTCTTAAATGTATTTAAGGGCTTATATGGGGAACGGAAGGCCACTCTGTCTACCAATATAGTGTCTCTGTTCTCAGTGCTGACAGACTTGGATATTTCCAGTTTAGTGTTCAGAATTGGCAAAAGTTTCAGGAATTCTCAACAGCAGAGGATGCTGCCATGCTACAAGATGCAACAGAGGGTGAACACTGCAGATGTACTGCGTATCTCGACAGATACAATTTGGACATTCTATAGTTTACAAACAGTATGAAGCACTATTGTAAATTACCACATGGTCTCATCCGGCAGCTTGCAACAAAATAATTTTATCTCTTAGCCAGAGCTACGATGTACTTATACCTCACATGAAGGTACATGATTCTGCTTATATGTAATTTGCAAAAGAAAAGCAAAATGCACGGCAGCATGGATCTAGGGAAGGCAGCAACTGTGTTATGCCTTAGGATCTGCAGATCAGGTGCTCCAAGGAAAATGTGTGGCTCTTTGCCAGCCTTTGCAGAGCTGCCCAGAGTCCTCACAAGCGCAACAGAGGGAAAACTAGATTCTCTGCTAAGAGATGAGCTGCTTCCATCAACTCCTCTAGGATTTCACCACTAGCAGACAATTGAAAGGATGATATTTAATCTACTAAATCACTCAACCTAACTATCGGCACCCTGTCTGGATCAAACGTGTTGCTGCTGGCGAGCGTGGTTAGAAGCTGCTTTTGACTGAAGCAATGAGGCCTGGGGGAGAACTGCAAAGCTGGAACCGGGGTGGTCACCTCGGCTCCGCACCCTGAACATCCAGTCTGCTCTGTCCCACTCACAGTGCCACGGCTTCACATCAAGCTACCTGTCAACATCTGGACTGGTCAACGTTTCCAGGGATTTGGTTTAATGACACCGAAGTTGTCTTAGCTTTCTTTTGCAATGGTCTACCTGGAAAAAGGGAACAGGGAATATTTTAGGCAAAAATCTCTAGCACTGTTACATTCAGACACTGCATTTCAACATTATCATCTTCTTGATACCATGAGGTCCGATTTTAAAATGCTGGTCACCAGTGATTACAAAGAACAATAGAAATGAAAGAGCTACCCTCCCACAATGAAAGGACTAGTGTTAAAACCCACGTGTGTGTAAACTCACTACAGATTTGCAACTGGAATCTGATGAAATGGATCTGAATCACTTTCTCGACCTCCACCTTTCAGTCCATTTCATCAGCAAATCAGGTTAAATCAAATGGAAGGTTTTTTTTATTTTGTTTTTTTTGTGTTGTGTTTTGTGTTTGTTTTTTTTTTTTTTCTTTTCATTTTTCGCAATCATATTGTTACAGCCTGATCTGGTTCTGGGACCACAATTTGTATCCCTGTGGCTTTTTCTCAGTCCATGGCATTGGCAAGTTATTGAGAAGAAGCTTTTGTTGCCAAAGTAGCGACGCAGTGCTGCTGGAAGCTGGGGGACACTGACGAGTTGCAGCCTAGTCTCTGGTGTTGCAGTTTTACTGAGCTGTTGGTCTCGCTTTCCACAATCCAGGAGGAGTCTTTTCCCATGACGCCGAGACAGCCCGTGCTGGCACAGCATATCCGCTCGTCCATGATTCCGCTGGTCTGCTCTGCCAGGAGCTTGCTGCGGTTTAGCTGGGTCAGCTCAGGTGCCTGACCCTGCAGGACAGCAGCTATATGGTTCAGAAGATCTGTGAAAAATTCAGAAACGCCCTCGTAACCTGAAAAGAGGAAAAATGAAGGAGAGAAAAAAAGGCAATTAAGTAATTTTCGTAAGATCTTTGAAAGGCTTCTTCCACCAGTTTGTTTCTTGGGCTGTCTTTGCCTTCCAAATGATAATAAAAAGTCCTCTTTTCCATGACATCATTTTGAGTGACTGCACGAGCAGATTAGCGTAAAGAGGAACAGAGACCATTGCCACAAAAAAACTTTTGTTCAACTTGAAAAACTGTCACCTTTCAGGTTTTCTGTTCCTTTTTCCTCCCAAGTATATATGTGTATCCAGAATTTTAGGTATATTCTATCATTTGTTGCCAAGTCCAGGTTTTTCCCTAAGTTACAAACTCTGTGGTACAACATCGATCTTTTCTATCCTGTTTCTGGGTTTACTATTAGAACTAACTTCAAATGCAGTTTCCTTGAGTGTCTGAACCCTCTCTAGAATTTGCGGAGCAATACCCTCAGTTAGGGAAACCTCCGAGGACAGCGGGGCTGGCTTTATATCTTACAGAAAGGCAGCTTCCCACTGCGTAAAAGGCAATGTGATGCTCATCTAATCTAACCTAACTTGGCACTTAAAACATGTTCCCCGCTATGAGAAATGTCTGAAAAAAACACTCGAGGGACAGTAAATGTGTATCAATGATACAGCATTTGGTAGAAACATCAGTCTCTTATTTCAGCACTGAAATCACCTTTCTGCATGTTCTGTTAATCGATTCCAGACAATTTACAATGCAGAGTTTAACAACAAGCTTCCTGGTTAAAACAGTTGCTCAAATACCAGGAGACACGACATTTTTGGTGACACAAAGGGTGGCAGCAGGTGTACAGAGCTTCTGGCTCTATTTTAAACACTCTGGCACAGGCACAGTTTTATCACTGTGTTCATTTTAAAACTGAACCAGACATGCAACATATTGGTACAATGTCTTGAAATGGATCTTAACTGCTACTGCGCTACCTAAAATTGTTATCAATTTGATTTAGTATTTAGAGGTGAAATATGACATTCAGTGTATTTAATGGGCTAGGCTGATTGTTTTAAAATGTCTATAAAGTATTCTGAAGGTGACCTGGTGTTAATACAGGAGATTGAAGCAATAAATAACACTTTAAAAGTCCCATGTGAATAGCACACATTCACCACAGCAGCACATGAGCGGCACCAGACACCACAAAGTAAATGCACATTTTAAAACACTTTTCACGATGTGATCACAGGGCAGAAGAGTCTCTCAGATCCATAAATAATTCAGTTCTAATCTCCATTCTCCTCTAAAGACCAACTTCCTTTGGCAACAAAACCCCAACTTCCTGAAAAACGTAAAGCAAGAGGGTAATTTCACCTTAAGATAAATGTGGTGACTGGTGTATTTATAACCCACACGTTAACCAAATAACTCTTATTTAGGGTGCTACATTGCTTTGGATTTTATTGCACTTGGTCACAATACTCCTAGGTACTTAACAGGTCACACAAAACACTAGCAATGTGAGACAACAGCTCCCAGTTTTTCTTTCTCAAAGGGCTCTTAAACAGATTCACCAAACAAATTGGCCATTTCAAAACATCGAGTTTCCCAGTGACCCATGCAATAATCCACCGGTCTGCAGGGGGCAACTAGGGCTCTTAGGGCCGGTCATGGGAGCCAGAACAAGATCCCCACCTCTTTCACAGAGGTGCTTGTTACACTTTCTAGCTTATGTAAAAGCCATGGGATTAGCCTTCAAATCTACTCAGAGTGCTTCAAACACCCTGGGAATAAGCCATCTCCATAGTAACAGCTTTAATATTCAGAGAGGAGATCCACAGTACCCCAGAGTGTTTCGTGTCTGCTCACTGAAAACAAACCAGCCTTGTTTGAGGGCACCTGGCAAACTCACAAAGAAGTTGCTTTAAATATTTAATGGGAATAAGATGGCCAGTCATTCAATCCTGCAATCAGCAGATGTTGCAGTGTAAGGAAGCTGTACGCATCAGGCAGGCTTCCTCTGTGCAAGCCCTCTGCACACCGCGTGGAAAGGCCCAAATAATTCTGCCTCATCACCCAGAAGAAACTTCACACACTTGTCAAAAAGAAATACAGGCAAGGGAGGAAGAGAACCAGGGTGCCTCAACTCCTGAGCCATGGAATTACCCAGGAAAGGCTGCAAACTCAGTAGATACTGCCTCGCTCTGTTCACTGGCTGCTGCTGCAGACCTCTCAAAAAAGGCAATTGTAGGACATCACTGTGCTGTGATGACAAGGGAATTAAGAAGGGCAGATTAAATTCCACCTTTAGAAACTATGAATGAATTCGGGGTTCATGTCACACAAGGAATCAATGGGAGGATATAAGTTTTGAATGCTTCACAGCAGAAGTTGCATGAATTGTGCTCCAGCAGGTACTATCCTGGCACTGCCCACTGATACAATTTTGGAAACACCTTTCTACAAGAGGCCTGAATTTTGCTTTGTTGAAAACAGTCTCCAGAGCCCTCTGGCTGAGCATGGCGAGGAAGGAAGTCCACCCAGCAATGCATCTGAAAAAAAGTACCTGCTCCCCTGAGCTTTGCAGAGTCAAGAAACGCCTGTGAGCATTTTTAAGCCAACATTAGAGATGCTAACTGCCAGATTTTCAGGAGACTCTCCCTGGTCTGGCACACTCTCCTGCTTTTCTGCCTCTTCCCTTGGGCAGAGAGAAACGGACGGCCCATGTACTGCATTTGCGGCAGCGTATTTACATACACAAAGCGCACACCGAGATCTGATGCCTTTTCTCTTGGCTACCTGAGGTCAGACAAACATAAAACCCACATGCTACGTGACTGTGCCTACAGTTAAATATCTCAGCTGGTAACCACAGCTAAATATAGTCCTGGTGGCTTCCCATAGAACAGGACATACAATAGGCCTTTTACAGATTTATCTTTAAAATCTTTTTGAAGAGCTGCTGGTGCTAATGGAGCAGATAACAGACAACATGCTCCTAACAGGTACCTCTGCTCTCAATCGTGATGTTAAACTAACCTCAGGATGACAACCATGGAGTGGCAGGTTCGAGTGAGCTTCAAGCCCGGTAAACACAAAAGACAGCAGACAAGGAAGCCAAGGGGCCATTGGACAAGGTTTTAGTCAGGCCTGTCCCCAAGGCAAGCAAATTCTATGATTCTATGAACTGGATTGAAAGATTAAGATGGCTGGGGGCTCAGTGCAAGATCTCTAGATGTAAAGGTATCTCAGCCATACTGAAAACTCAAAGTCTTCAACAACAGGTTAAACAAACTGTAACAGCCTGGGCATATCTCTGGAAACAAACATCACTATTCAAGTAATGAGAGGAGATTCTTAAAGAGAAAAGACCCATGCAAAGAGCATCAAATGAGATGATGTATTCTTTTCCTGTGTTAGGCTACTGAGCTTAGCGCAACTGACAGACCATTATTGCCTCCCATTATCACAGAATGGTTTGGGTTGGAAGGGACCTTAAAGACCATCTCGTTCCACCCCCTGCCATGGGCAGGGACACCTCCCACCAGACCAGGTTGCTCAAAGCCCCGTCCAGCCTGGCCTTGAACACCTCCAGGGATGGGGCAGCCACAACTTCTCTGGGCAACCTGGGCCAGTGCCTCACCACCCTCAGAGTGAAAAATTTCCTCCTGATATCTAACATAAATCTATCCTCTTAGACACACTTACGACCTCTTTTAATAATTCCAGTGGCCAAGGAGCTTGTTCAGTTGTTCCCGATACACATGTTGCATTAAAAAAAGTGAAGGAAAAATTTAGCCATTTTCACACACTCTATTCTATCGTTCTACTTCAGGATCCATTTATGAGAACATGTAAGGATATTTAAACCTTTATAGCAACTTCTGTGAACCTCTAATTTTAACATCTTCTTCAGATTCCTGGTGTTGTTGCTTTTGTGCACAAAATGTCTTTTCACGGGGAATCAATTTGCACAGGAAGAGATTTTCAAGGGAACAGTTTGCTGCTTCCACCCCCTCAACACTTTTAATTGCACAGAGCCTGGAAAAAAAGAAATCTTAAAAGGCTCTCCTAAAATAGAATTTATTATCATTCTTTTCATCTTCAGAATGAGGGACAGGCCCAGAAAGGCCAGGTCCCAGCACACAATCCCATGCTTCAGTTCCTGGGCAACCCTTTGCAGGGAAGGGCATGACAGCCATGTTACAGCTGATGACTAAAATTTGACCGTATGTCCTAAGATCTTACATTTCATTAGCACATTCCATATCCAGATTAGGGTTCTGCCCTTTCCAGATTAAACAGTATCTGATCTCAGAACAATTTGGCTGCTGCTCTCCTGTTCCCCACCTGGGAAGCAATGATGTGAGATACCAGCAGTGAAACTTCCCACCAAGCACACACTGCACAGGTTCCACAAAGCATGCGTGGAAAGGCCTTTCTCACCTGGAAATGCATTTATATCAATGACCGCATGCTGCCCGGTCTGATTGTTAATGATGATATCGATTCCAAAGAGGGAAACTCCCAGAGCTTGCCGCAGCGCCTTAGAGATTTCCCGGATGACGTCGTCATTTGGCCGCTCATATACTCCTTCGATTTTATCCAGCTATAGTGGAAAAAGAGACATTAGTAAGGGACTCCAAACCAGCCTTTTTAGTGGAAAGATTAATTTTCAGAGGTTTCCAGGTGCATATCCACCAAATCGAATTGCAGAGAACCGGTGACATGAAACAGAGAAAGACACCAAAGAGAAACTGCCTTTGTAATTCAGAATCCTATCTATACTGGAAGTTCACCTGCTCTAAAGCACCTAGTTCCTCCTCTTCATACTGGTGCAGCTCCTCAAGAGACACAGCAGTATAGGAATGAATGGAGAACCAGAATCACTATTTTAAGTACTAGGATCTACACCTTCAAAACCCAAATACAGCTGGTGTGTTTAACTCTGTACTGCAAATATCATTCTGCTATTTCAAGGTAGATTAAGGTCTATGTGAAAAGACTGATAAGCCAAACTCCTGCTGTTAGTTTCATTTGAGCCATACAATACAACTCAGCTGATATCTTCAGGGCAGAGGCTAATTCAAAGGGATATCTTTTATGTGGGTTTCCATGTATAAGTTATTCTACAAACAGGACAAAACCACAAGTTATTCATGACCAGAAGATGCATTTTTTTTTTTTTTTTTACTTTTTAAACCCCAGGTTATGCAGCAGAAGTATGCTGTTATGCTTACAGAAGTGTGTATGGAGTATGTATGTGTATGAGAGAGATGGCCGGTAAACCACAGGAGCATGTACTCTCTCTCTAAGTTTGAAAGTAAATTTAGCCATAAAGAGATTTATGACTAACACAATTACAGCTTGAATATTTAGCATGCCCATCAGTGTTGCACAGAAATTTAATCATTGCTGACTATGAAACTGCTCCCCAGTAGAGCTTGTGAAACAGAAAAGAATCTGGAGACTCAAGAGATTGAAAGGACCCAGTCCTGTGAAGTGACTTACTTTCACAGCAGCTGAGTGCCTGAGAACTTCTTTGTTTTTATATGCTCAAAGCTTATTAAAAGGACTGGTAACGCAAGCATGAAACTGTGCACTGTGCTGGCACTGCTGGACTGGGAAGACACCCAGAAATGGTCCCGTGGCCACAGCTCGGGTGTGCTCGCACCGCAGACAGCTACTTGCCCTCTGTGGCCCTGCCCAACCCAATTTCTCTGCTTGAATTTTCACCGTTTGTCTTTCCTCACAGAACTGAGTCCTAGAAGGATGATTTATGCTTATTAAGCTCTCTGGACAGGAAAAGGCCAGGTATTTGCATTCAGAACCTCATTCTTCCCTTTGCCTAGATTAGCTCTGGGGCGTTTAGGCCTGGCAAGCAGCACAGGCTTGCTCCATCAGTGCTTCCTCACCGGAGCTCGGTAAGGAAAACCAGAGGGACACACAGTCATGCTGCTTCGTTGTACCAAACAGACCTCAGCCTGCAACACAGAAGCAGACAACTTGTGAAGAGAGTCACTAGCTACTAACGCTTTGGTAAGAAAGGACTAGATAGTTTTCCAGCCATGCCAGAGCTGAAAAGAGCAAGTGTACTTACTGCTGTTAAAACAGATGAGGATTCCGGCTTTGAAACATTGTGGCTGTTGAAAAATATCGATTCTCTGTCTGGAATGAAAAGCAGGTTGTAAATAACTTTATACGAGATTTTAATTTCCAAAGGATTAGTGCAAGGAACAGTAGATGGCACTGCAGTCCGTGGAATCCAGTCTTGCTCCCTCCCGGGCAGTCCTCTGCCACCACCCCACCTCTCTTGCCTGGCACCCACGGCCTGGTCACCCATGGTTTTCCATCCTCGGACCACAGATAAATAGAACTGCACAGGGGTAATAGACACTGGTTTCTTTTCCTTCATCAGAATCAATTAACTAGAGTTCAGAAGGATAATGAAGTTAATTTCTACTAATTTGCCATACTCAAAGTGACAGTTCCAGTGGGAAGGCATGTGATAGAAGGGAGAAGCTGAATTCCCTGCCGGCGGAGTGCTGACAGCACCCAGAGTGTTCTGAGATCGCTGTGAACCTGGGGAGGACACTGCCACCATGGAAGAAAGCTGTATGTTTCATGTTCAGGACCTGCCCTGCCTTTGGAGGCACCACAGGAATGCAGGAGACACCCCAAGGTGACAGAAGCCACCAATGCACCACAGTGGAAACCATGGGGAGAAACATACCAGCGCCTCCCGCCCTGTTCCCTCTGTGCAGAAGGTTTTACTGGTGGGGAGAAACCCACCATGACAAGTGTCCCCTTGGGATTCCCACCACAGCAAACTGACAACACTGTACAGACAACCCGCATGGGTACACCCGGACTCAAGTCTCGGCAGGCAGGTGGCACCACTGTGAGCGGACACTGAAGAGGAGCCACAGGGCCACATACCATAAAGATGGGGGAGCTGTGAAAAGCAAACCCAAATCCCCTCCACAGTCTGACACCACCATATGCTCTTCTTGCCTTTCTTCCCAGACCAGAAGGGCCCTGTTCTTTCAGACATTCAGCTCCTGTCAGATCTGCCGAGTCAGGTGCCTGTAGCACGGCCCCCTCGAACTCTCCTGATGAGGGTAAAAAAGCCGGGCACTTACCCTAATCTGCCCACAAAACTTATTTTTATGTGGGCTTCCAGACACCTTTCAAGTCTTACACCAACAGATGAGACATTAGCTAAGGCATTTTTAGAAAAGTGCCTTAAAATGTTCTCTTCCAGCAAAAGTAAAGACCAACTGTCTTAATCATTTATATGGACACAAGTTCTGGCCTACTCAATTTGATCAGGACGTAGAGCAGACATAAATGTAAATACAGACATACACACCTACAGACAAGAACTTTTACCAAGATCCTACTATACATATAATAAAAAAATACATATTTGTGTGCAGAATGCAATGGTGAGCAAAGCATGGATATACTAAGATCAGCAGAAACTACTAAGAAAAGTGACAAAAAGCTGGCACTTCTTAATTAATCTCCTTTAGTTTGATACCTTCTCCCCTCTCCTCCCACTTCCTGGACTTGCCCAGTTGCAGGCAGATCATGCTCCCATCCATGCCCTGCTAATTCCTTCTTGCTTCGGAAGGTCCACGAAATGCAGTTCTTGGGAAACCAGCTTTTTTTCCATAAAGGAAATTTTAGTAATGTTTAATGAAAACCCTTCAAGGCCTGCTGCCTAGTGACATACAGGGAGGATTACTGTCCTCACTGACAAATCCATTCCTCCCTCCCCGCAACACAGCTGGTATCTACAAACCAAAGGACATTTCCCACCAAGGTTCACAACACTGCGCCTCACATGAACAGAGAGGCTCGTTTAGGGGAGAGCAAGAGTGATCTTTAATTTAAACACACATATATAATTGAGGTAAAAATAGGGAGAGGAAGTTCTGAAACGACGGAATCCAGGAAATTCTCTCCAAAGCGCATTTATAAACAAATTCCGGAACAAATGACACATGAACTTACTGTGAAATTAGAGAATATCTCTCTCTCTCTCCCCCTCCACATGATATAAACCACTTTTTTTTTAACAGGTAAGATTCAGGTTACTCTTGGATAAATATTTACTATACGAATGTCATTCGTATGTATTCCAGAGCAGATGAGTTATCTCCCTTCTTACTGAAATAATACAGTAGAGGAAACATGGTATGTAAGAACCATCTGCCTGCACTTCAGCAGCCTTTTCAAAGGTATTTTTCTTTTGAGTTGTTTGCTGCCAAAGCTCCAAGAACTGATACTTCCTTTTAAATTGGCACAACGTACCTGAGATTCCCGCAGAGAAGTTCTTTAAAGATGGTCTTTTCACCACTGTGTAGGATTCCCCGACCACAAAGACTTTATACAGCACGGCGTTGTGATTGATGAAGCTCTGAATGACGCAAGGCGGGCGGACAGCTTTCAGGCCCTCCTGGTTGAAGATGATCGCCATCTGCAAACACGCACACACAGTTGTGCACAACTCCTTCAGTAATTTCACACTTACCCACCTCCTGACTAGCAGTGAGGGGAAACATCTACTGGTGGATATATATTGACCATGTGTGAATTCCTTCTCAGCAGCTAATCCTATTTCATTACGTTTCATTTCACTGACACACAACTCTCCAACACTGCTGGCAGTGCAGCTTTCATTTTCAATCAACGTTTTCTTCTCAGCTCTTTGCAATTTCATTTACTGCTTTTAGTTGGGAAGCTACTGCAACTGCAGGTACAACAAAAGGAGAAAACATGTGACCAACACAGACGACAACATCTGTATCGTATACAAGCCCGTGTCCATGACAGGAACAGAAAGAACAGCTCTATGTACTAACTGTAAGAGTTCTTCCCCACGGCTCTGCTTCCTGTGGTTTGGTTTAGTCTAGTTGCAATCGCCAAAGAACCAGGGTTTCACCCACATCATCAGAGAACTTTTTTCAGACTCCAGTAGTTCTTACTGCTAGCATATGCTGGCCAGCCAAATAATTTTCTTGGCTTGGTTTCACCCCATTACACTAAATGGATAGTCCTCTTGCAGGGACTGGAACAAATATGCCAAAAAGGAAGGCATTTATAGGGCCTGAATGATGAACAACAGCTGCCTCAAACAGCACAGAAGCGATGCTGGTAGGTGCAGAGAAGTACTTTGAGGAGCCAATATATATTGAGAACATGCTACGCTGCTCTTCCCATTGATCCCTCCATTACCATGCTTACGTGCACGTATAATTAACATAACCACGGTTTGTTGCTGAAGTATGGATGCTGCCATGGCTCCTACATCGAACCGACAGCAAGCACCATTCTAGCACAGCTGATGAAATTACTTTATACCAGTGTGCCCCTACACAGCGGTGAGGATAAACTTAAGTTTGCTCTCCATTGTCAAAGCCCTAAAAAAGCTATGCTCTAGTTATCTGAATATAGACCTGTCTTCATTACTCCAGCGATGCTGGGTCTTGTTATCCATGGGGGCAGAAGGGCATGTTAGTTGTCAGGTGAATACGAGTAAGGACTGTCCACGGCCAGAGAACCTGACATATGGTTTATCTTCCTTTCCTCTGGGCAAAACTCCCTCCCTGCTTTGGTCAGAGCATCTTCCCCCTCTGAAGAGCCTTGAAGACAACAGCTAACCATCCAAGAGCTGAGCCTGCTGCTCTCAGCAGCACTCAGTCAGTGCAGGATGCACAATACTTGCCAGAAAAATTCCTAAGCTCTGAAACACAAGTCTTTTCTTATGCCTGTTAATATTTTCTCATTGGCCTGCTTGGGGCTAGTGTTCTACTCGGCATGCAAGACAGTCCAGAGAGGCTAAGAGAATTCCCGTGCGTCCACAGTGATATACAGAATAAAATTGGAGCTTCCTGCCTCAGCATGATGCAGATGATGAGTTATACTGCCTTTTTGCTCTTTCCATATGCTTCCTGTCGGTCTTTGTGCCTTCTGAGATTAGCTGTATCTTAGTGAAGTCAGGGTCACTGGAAGGATTTTACAAAGAAACTCTACCACTTTGTGCTCTCTCTCATGTATTATATATGATCAGCTGCACATTTGATGTACACTGTACTTTCAGGCTGAATTTTTGCTAACACCTTAGTTTGTTCCTGTAATAAAAAGAGTAAATATAATATGTTTTGTTGCTCAAAAATGTAGTCATGTTAAATGATGTACTGTTTACATATTCATAGTTAAAAGTCTGAGCACATTTTTGTCCTTATTCCTCCTTATCCAGTAGACCACATTAGATCACATAACTGTCTGCACGCATGCACAGTGACTCAGTAGATTAACATTTTTTGAGTTCAAGTCAATGTGTGCATTCAATACCTTCTTGCAGCTGATATTCTTACTGCATCTCTATTATACCAGATGCTATCTATCTGACAGCACAGAGTGAGTTTGCCAGTGGTAACAACCCCTGCAAGAAACCTACTCTGACGAGCAGAGTCATCCATCAAGATGATTCACAGCAACAACAACATCATACCTCATTGATCTCTCACTGGTGGCAAGAAACACTGCTCTCTTTCTCCTCCTGTGTAGACTGCTGGCATTATAGCATCTACAACATCATACCGGCAAGAACTGTGCTGCTGCTATAGAGTTCTCTTCAAATATTAGTTAATTAATCCCCACAGACCACTCCTTCATAAGATGAGCAGGTACTTATCATCCTGTTTTACAAGAGTGGAAACACAGAGTTTATCATCTTGGCACTGAACTGACCCAAGCTACTGGAAACCATGTGAAACTTCTCTTCTGCAAAGCTCTGTGCCAACAGCCCCATGGACCAGCACACAATCCATATAACTCCCATGGTGTTGCATTATGCTGGCTCACTGCGATGTCTTACGGTTTTCAGCACGCATGAATACAGCTCCAAGAATTCGCTTGCAGAGCGCACTTGCTCTTTGTCATCTAGCACAGACCTGCTGTGTCTGGCAGTAACATGGGAACAACACTTTATATCATAATTTCCAAATAGCATTCCTCATTATAAATGCAGAGCTCCTTTGAAGGCAAAACAAAACATTTGGCACCAAGAATTTTTACTGACAACGTCCTTAAGGAATTCAGTCTTGAAAAACCCAGCAATTATCCACCTTTTCATTCCTGTCTGCTCAACACTTAGAAAAAGTCATTCTGGACACATTTCTTCTCCTCAGGTTATGGGTCTCTGTGATGTCTGACGGCAGCTTTACCAAAGGTCAGTTATGTTCTGGCCTGCTGGCAGCTGGGAAGGACAACCTTCAGGCATCATCTCTGTTCAAGTCTAACAAAATGCTGGCAAAGTGGGGTTCAAGTGCTGAGCTGGCCAATGTGACTTCTAGTGTAGGTCATGTAGGACTGTGGGACACCACAAGAAGACTAACTGCACCTTGGCTTAACTACCTCATGTTTTCACAGCGAAATGCGGAGTCTGCCAGCTTTGGCTGGCACCAGACTCAAGCTCAAGCCTGCACCGTCAGCTGTCCCTGTTAGCCAGTCCTTGAACTTTCCGAATAGTCATCTTATGAAGAAAAGCAGGTTTCTGGTCAGGCTGTGTTCTAGTTCCAGTGTCAGCTCTGCAGTTGGAATATCTCTACAGAAAATGAAGCGATTTACCAAAAGCCAAAGAAGGAGTCATTAATAAAACAGGCAACAATTCCTTGCTTCTAGACCTATGCTCCATCTTTTAGACAAACCGTACCGTAAGCAGAGTATTTATTCTACGGTTCCTTTGCCATTATTGATGATAAAAGAGCAATTACAAGACAGTTCCTCTCTGATCACAAATACACTTTTGGATCACTCCTGAGAACTCAGCAACTCCAAAAGTGACTACTACTACTAACTATGTAAAGTACTACGCAAGACTTCAGGCTTTTTTCCAGTGGTCTTCCTAGTCTCTAACCAGAAGTTCCTGTGATAAAGTGCAGCCTATAACTGTATTTTAGTCTAATTTTTGCACAGAAAATGGAATTCTGGCAGGAGGCTGAAGTATGTCTGCACTGTATGAAAGAACAGCAAAGAAACATTCACCAGGGAAATGAAGTCCAAGCCTGACTGGACAAGCACTGCAAGGTTCATGCATTTCAGGCTGCAGTTGCAGAGAAACTTTCTGCAGAAAAATCAACAAGGAAGCTGGAGTCTTAAACTAATTCACAACCCAGTCCCCAAGTGTTCTCAGGAATGATAGCGAAAATTTATAGCAGCTGCTCTGACAAACTAACAGGGCTGTCTGTCATGCTTGTAAAATGATCCAAGCTAAGGCCCGCATGAAAAAATCTAGCTTGCATTTTCAAATGGAAGTGCTGGTCACTCAAGATTTCAGCAGCAGGCATCCAGCTCATCTAGATTTACATTTTACTTCAGGGCTTTCACCTCTCAGAGACGCTGCAGCAACATACTGCACGTTTCAGGGGCAGCTGGGAAACCTGGACGGACGACCACGTTGTTAAAAAAGGAAGCCAGGCATTACGAGAGCCAGCAGCGAGGGCTGGATTCTCAAAACTGAGCAGCGGTGAGCAGGAAGGCAGGAAGCACAAATGGAAAAGAATTAAAACAGGACTCGGCTCACCTAAATTTAGAGGAAGCTAGGCTCACAGGGAACGCACTCCTTCCAGGAATACACAACAATTTTACCTGCAATTGCCTTACGGGAAGGAGGGAAAGCAGATAATTCTACTAGCCCTGTTCTTCTCACAGCTCCAGCCATGTTATTACAACTGAACATGCCTAGAAACCGTCTCTATTTGCTAGTCCCTTCCCCTCAAGGAGAGAAACCATCTGGCCTTCACTCATACTCCTGCTTCGTCTGCAGCACAAAACCATTTCTCACCTGCACCACATACAGGCTGGAAGAAAAACATGGTGGGGTGGAAACATCACTTAGTGTGACCTCCCACCAAAGGAGAAGCTGAAGGAGATTCCTTGCAGACAGAGCTGACTGGAGACCACAAACTGCTAGAAGCAACTAGATGACAGAAGCTAGAAACAGCTAGAAGGAATTTCCATGTCAAAAGGTTAAAGCCATATTTAACTTCATTTCAGACAAATCTGAAAAAATAATGGTGTAATTAAACACAAGGGAGAGGCGAGGGAAGGGAAGTCCTTTGGGCATAGCCCTCATTCTGCCTACTACAGGATCGGAAAGCAACAGCCAAACCACCATGGCGGGACTGGAAGCAGGGGGATAACACTGCAAAAGTTTTTAAACTCACCTCGTGAGAGTTGGTTCCATGGGCCACTCTGGTTTTACAAACTGGGTAAATAAAAAAGAAAAAAAAAAAGCATCACTGAAACAGGACACACAAAACCCTTATAAATCCATTCCCACCCACATGTGCAAACACTGGAGTTCACCAGACCAAGACACTGACTGTACCAGATACCAGTGACAGCCTCTGCTTGAACAGTGCCCTCAATCTCTACAAAGCTTGGCTTGCTCCAAGCCCTACTCTCTCAGCTCCTCCCCGTAACTAAGGTGCACGCAGAGGTCATTATTAGGACTAGACAGAGGTGCAAAACATCAGCGAAGAAGTTAGTACCAGTGCTGGTATTGCCACCCTGCCTACTCAGAGGGCATCTGCACAAGTACGTGATTTTGCCTGAGGCTGGAGCTACGTTACAGGTACCACAAAACACCACTGTGCTGAAAGCAAGGGAATAGGGACACAGTGGAAACCAGCTGCTTCTCCTGCCTCCCTGTTTTTGGGGAAGAGGAGGAAACCAAATGGGCCGAACCAAACTAAGATACAACAGATTTTTTGCAGGCAACCGTAGAGGGGGACAAAAAATGTAGAAAGAGCCCAGCAGTTCTTTCTTCTTCATATTTCTTATCGGCTCCATATATCTTGGTTCTCACCTCCATCCTAAAACCAGTAAGAGGAAAGAAACAACATGCTCCTGCTATTATGAAACCAGAGAAGGGCTGAAGACCCTGGGACCCTCACGATGACTAGAACTGATGTTATTTATGTTAAGCAGAGGAGATGAAAACTTGGAAGTATTGAGGGGGTGGATAGGACAAGACTTCTCTGGGGGTTGTTGGAAGAGTCAAATTACCAGGCAAGAGGACAGGCAGCTATGAAAGGCAGATGACCTACGCTAGAGTCCAAAATAAGCTGGTAACTCAAAATTTTGCAAAGCGGTATGTGATATCTCACAGACACATGCTCTGGAGAGCCAGGAGCGTTTTTTTTTAAAAAAAAGGGAGAGACAGGAGAAAGAAAAAGCACTCCTACAGTACCACATTATATTGATTTTCCATGGTATTTTTTAATTTCATCCTCATTTAGAGGAGTTGATTCAGGCATTCAGAATATATGGGCTACGCTGCTGACTTGTGAGAACTAACTAGCCTGTATGGAGAAGACAATGTGCCTGGGCGAGGAAGGGGGGGGGTCAAAGCCATTCAGTGGGCTTTAAATTACTGCTTCACAATCTGGCTTCAGGAGACCTGTCTCATTTGGGAGTGCAATGGCAGGAAGGGAAAAACATGCATTTTTCCACATGACTTTACCTCTGAACTTTATAAATGAGGCAAGCACCAAGGAAACAAACACTGACTAAACAATTCTGCTCACTTTATACTGCAAGGAATCAAATAAAGGAAGGAATTAAAGCACAACCACACCAACGAAGCTTGCTACAAAGCACAAACAGTCCATAGCAGCTGTTTGAGGCTGTGGGCCCTTGCAGCCTGCTATCCATAGTAATTTTTGCACTCTTTCTTCTACCCTCTAAGATTATCTTTGTAGCCTGGACCAGGGAACGGGAGGGATGGGTGAAAAAATGGGGCAGTCAGCAAGGCAGTGATTTTCTCAAGAAAAATCATGAACACAGCTGGCAGGAGAAACTTCTTGCACAAGTTCAGGGCAAGAGGCTAACTTTGTTAGAACTGTTAGCTTTTCCCAGAAACACAAGTTTACTGTAGCAAGGTGTTTAAATTAAGGAACATAAATAAAAGGCAAAGTAAAAGCAGATAGGGATGGGTTTTGTTTCACATTCCAAGCAGATTGCTTCACAGCATTTGCTTCAGGAAGGTTTTAACATGCCTGGCACTTTGGCAGTGAAACCCTCAGTCCTACAGTGTTGGCTACGTCTCAGGGGGTGCATGTGCAATATTCAGAACCCACCAGAAGCACCAAGGAAAAGCCCATGTACATACTGAAAGGGAATGCCAGTCCATTCTTCTCTATGAGCTGCAAGGTATCTTCTCCACAGGCACTTGTCAGCTCCATAAAGGGTGGTGAACAGATCCTCTCATCTGCAAGACAAAAAGAAGACTCAAATGGAGATGAGGGGCTTAGCTTCTCAGCTGCATCATTACCAGCTCTCTCCACGCTAACTGCTTCTTGCTAGTCAGCTTTACTTTAACAGTTGATATTAAAGCACTGGAAAGACTATCAGCCAGGCCTGAATTTGGGTTTCCGGAAAGATTTCAGAAGATGAACAGCCAATTTTCAGATAATCTAAATGGAAATATAAAGCCCATATTTTCACAGTTAGGCAGCAAAACCAATCACCTGCTTAGGAATACGTAGCTGCACAAGACTTAGCCAAGTGAAGTGAAAAGCAATTGGGATCTTGGCTCTTAACGTTATGGCTTCAAGCATAATTTTTCTAAAGCATTTAAAAAATCCCCGAATGGTCAGCAAGCGTGGCTGGAGTTGGCAGTCTCACAACGCCATCATTACTGTAGGGCTGCTCAGGTGACAGATTCCAGTGTGGGTTTACTTCAGCAATACATCCATCCCACTGTCCACTGGGACCTCTGCGCAGCGTTCATTTGGTGTGGCAAAGCCAGTCAGAGCACTGCGGAGACACCGAGACACCCTGGCGAGACTGCTCAGTGGACTTTGGTTAAAGAGAAAACACAGGAAACCACAGTAAAATCTAACAGAGTAGATCTCCTCCAGTGTGTTTCTGCTGATGTTATGCTTGGGGTTGTGGGAAGGCTGAAGTCAAACCCCAGCCCTCTTAGTGACTCAGTAGGTTGAATTGCTCTAGGATTCATGTCCTCTTCACTGTAGGAAAACTCTGATTCCTCCAGGAATGCAGCAGGAAAAGGGAAAGCACTATAGGACTCAAAGTACTTGAGGATAAATCTCCACCGCTCAAGAGGGCTGGGTTGCAATTTCAAGTGCAAAGCGAAGCCTGGCTTCAGCCATGGCTCTGGGACAGGTCAGTGGGTCCAAAGACTTTCAGACAAAAGCTGCACGCACATTGACAAATTCAAAGCAAGAACATCACCCAAGTAAGAACAACTATCCAACTTAACTCCTCAGTGAGCACAGCCTTAAACGTACTGCCTCCAAGGAGTTTTAGCTATGGCCAGGTTAACTTCGGAGTCACAAACGAGTTATAACTCGAGTTAGCACCGTAGTACTGAGCTGCAATTCAGAACAGGTCTGCCAAAACTCACTTCTAAGACTTATTTCAGGAGAAACAGTGTGACACCTTCCTCCAAGAAGCAACTAGAGACCAGCACAAATGATGGGAGCAACTGTATCTCGCAAACTCAAGTCACAGGTTTATATCAACCAGCAACTTGTCTTGAAAATAAGCGAAACGTGACTGTTTCTACCATCCACATCTATCCCAGCGAGCAGAGAGAATCCAAACAGGTGGGGGCTATGCTGTGCAGATGGTGCAGAAACTGGAAAGTACACGTAAACTAAAACCCCAGCAAAACTAACCATATACTCCGAGAGAGCCATGCATCTAGAAACCAAACCACTTTATAAGCATTGTTTAGATTAACACTTTTCACTTCATTACAAGCATACGTTTATGCACGCTTCCTCACACAGAACAGAAAATTGAATCACTGAAAATAAGAGAGGCAAAACTTTATGTATTTTGGTATGCATATCTCAATACATGCTTCAGCGCCCCAAGAATATCTGAGAACTCCAGTCATTAGCAATACTGTTGCTACAAGAGGTTTTCTGCGAAAAGAAAAGGCTATTTTCATGCATCCTAAAAGGCGCAGAAAGATTGATGCTTTGAGGTCAACCTCTACAAAGCTAAACAAAACATCCCAGACTTCAAAGCTTTCAGTCTGCTGCTATGAAAACAGAAAGCAGCATCCAAAAGTGACAGGTACTGTAATATTTACAAGCCTTTGCCAGAGTGAAAGTTCTTTAGTTGGATGAATTTAAGGAATCAGATTTAGTTTACAGATACTTGGGAACAACTTTGGCTTGGCAGCCCTCCCACCCATATGCTTGAGGCTCGCAAATAACTTTGCCTTCAGAGTGCAGATGCAGAGGGGCGCATGGTTCCATCTCACTTCCCTCCGTTTCTCTCCCATGCAAACAGGAATGGGAGACAGGGAGGATTCAGCATTCCTGCCGATTACATGACACTTGCATGGGGAGATGAAGGAAGGGGCAAACAGTAATTTCTTTGACTTTGTGCTTAGAAAAGACCACCTGGAACAACAAAAAGTGGCAGAGAGAAGACTCTTAGCATCTCAAAGTGCTCCTGCTGACTTTGCACAGAACTGGCATTTTCTCCACCAAGAAGGCAATTCTAGCCCACTGAAACCTCTAAGCCAGACCATTAATTCACAGCCAGACCTGAGGACAAACAAACTTGCTCCGCACAAGATTTCAGTATGGCCTACAGCTAGAAAGCTGCTACTCTGAGTTTAATTGCACGCACTGCAATTCTGAAGGTAGTGGCAGGTTTAAAGGAAAGTCACCAGCTGCCAGCGATGATCCTCTCCTCCTTCCCAGGGTGGCAAACACATGCTGAAGCATTCTCTCATCACCAAGCTCCTGCCATCACAGTGGCAGCAGTCTCAGCACATCTTCTCTGCACTGAGGTCCAGGACAGACCTAATTCAATGACTGAGGGCCAATCTCAATACTGTTTTACATCAGCATGGAATTACACCTTACAATCCATGAAGTGCAAACGAATACCCAGTGGTACATTGAACCCTCCCCTCTTCTCCTGTCAAGGTAAGCTGCTTTAGCAGGGTCCTACTGAGCTGCGGTCAGGCGCTGGACTCTCGGCCACTGTCATGGCTCCTTCGCAAACCAGTAGTGACCAGTCACCACAGGAAACCATTGCCCAAAAGGACAGCAGTAAATATACAAACAAACAAACATAACAGTCTAGAGGCGAGAATGGGCGACATGAGCCTGGCTCCACCGTTGACCCTTCATGTTGACGCTACAGCCTAACCCTCCAGTCTAAAACCAAGCAATATTCTCATTTGCATCAGAAAGCCCTGGTGTGGATGAAGCACTTCTATAAAAGCAGTCTGAGAACTATTAAAGTATGAGGCCACAGCCATGGCATGCCTCCCACGGAGCTGCATTAGCCGTGCACCGCTAGCAGAAGTGACTCTGTATGTCTGTCACAACACAGAGCTGATACAGCTCAGACCCCGTGCAAGGAGCCAACGCTGTCGCACTTCTACCATCGATACTCAGCTCTAAGCTGTATGTTGGGATGCCGCTGACTGGAAGAGACTTCTTCTAAAACAGCAAGTTTGGAAAAGAGTCTGCCTCATCTTCCATCCTTGGCTAGCCCTTAGTTCCCAAGAGATTATTACAAACACAATTTCTATGCTTTCCGCATAGAATTCCGCATTGGATCCGCAACTAAAACTCAAGACACTTCCTCCCTCCTTTTGGGTACACACATTGAATCACACAATAAACCCCATCTTCATCATCATTTACTGAACCGAAGATATCAGCAGGAAAAATCTCTCCCTAAGTCAAAGGACCACTGTGATTCAAGAGCTGTATATTTTTATAGGGCACACTTAGAGAGCGGTATTTCTTTCTTTTTCTAAGTGCCTGGTAGTCTCTCAGAGACCTGCCTTTGAAATACATCCAGGATTCCAGGTGGACCATGTCAGGTCCAGAACTGCCAATTTAACAGCAAGAAAGAAAGACTTCAGATCAGGAGAGGGTTCAGCTCTCACTTCAGACAAGTACCAAAAGTATCTGTAGCATTTTTGTTATTAGAAACAACACATTATAATTAAATTTAAAATTCAAAATGCTGTCACTGTGATCCTCCCCCGTCTTTGACCTCATTTTTATCGTATGTCTTGGCACAAACTTTGTGGTGTCTGCTTTCTATATTTTCCTTAAATTATTCTCCCTTTTGTTCAAGATTATCTGAACTCATAGGGTTCAGAACCCTCTCTCCTCTTTTTTTAGTTTCTGCATTTTTTCTCACTGCCATCACCATTTCTTCTCTGCTAGTCTTTTTTTCAACTGTCATTTCTGTTCTGCTGCTGCTCCCTGCACTTTATCCCTCTGTCACCTTTCAATGGAGATCACCGCTGGGATCGTGTTCATTGCAAACACAGGGGGAGTGTTTGCAGTGGGACCTCTGAAGACAGGAGGGAAGCTGGCACTAACAGGTTGTGGGTGACAAGTAGCCATCACCTCCTTCCTCCCAGCGTTGGGGCAGTCAGCTCCGGCATGTCCTGCTCTGGGGTGAGCTTTCTCAGAGCACCGCTCCATTCCCATGGAGCAACAACGTTATGATGAAGATGGAAAACATGGCTGATGAAGACCAGTTTACAGGATGAGTAACACAGCTAACCAACAAGAGAGAGGTGAAAGAGTACTGAAACCAGGGTGTTGGTGCCAAGGAGGGGATTATTCCAGATAAAGTTCAACAATAGTGACAGAAGCAATGGGATGTGAAGATGGGGAAGATGCAGACTGGCTGGGGAAAGAAGTTTTCTGGCAGTGAGAACTGGTGGAAATCTTTATGCTCGGGACTTGCTTTAGTAAGAGATGTTGAGCAGTGCTCCTCTAGCCAGGGCCTGTACACCACTGGCGGCCTGCAGACAGACTGCCAGACAGTTACAGGATACCAAAACCCCCAAAAGAAAGAAGGCACAAGAAACCTAGCACTGAACACACACTCCCATTTAGCAGGTAGGCAAAATAGATAGAGGAAAAATAAGAGCAATATATGGCTGTGCCCCGTTGAACCAAATCGTGCATGATAGCAAATGGAAACCCCTGTGACAGGGCTGTACAAGGCAGTCCCTGCATGGTTTCGATGAGGGTAGACAGTCCTTGTACTACAAAAGGTTGAGAAGTACCGACACAGAAGACAGCTGTGGGTCACTAGGGAAAAAATAAACCATAGGAACAGAAGAACCATAAAATAGTTTCCTATTTAGATTTCTTTGGTCGTTATGATTTTGGAGAGGTAAAATAACAAATAGTAAATTGCAGATCCGATGCTCTGCATTCATAGATCAACAAAGTGCATTTCCTTATCTTCAGAAAAGAGAGTTCAGGGTCATCTGTGAGGATAGCTCAAAACCTGTGACTAGGAAAAAAAGACCACGAGGAGGCCACTGCCTATTAAACTTCAGACTTACAATCTCAACGTGTCTCCCTACCTCATAATTCACCATCTTTCACTACCTGACCTAGGGATTAGGAAGTGGAGCGGACAGGCTGAAGAACAAGTATTTATTCCCAGCACCACCAACCTCTTGCCGTGAGACCATGACCCCATCATCAAACATGTCCTATCTCTGAGTTCCCATTTGCAAAGTGGGGAGAAGGCTTCGCCTCCCCTTGTCAAGGGAATCTTTATGGAGCTAGTTAAGGAGTTTCAGGAAGACGGCTTTTTGATGCTATTGGGGTTGTTACAACAGCTGAACAAACTACCTATTTGAAGTTCACTCTGAGCATTGGCAATCAAAATCCTAAGAGTGTTACCAGAAAAATATAAAACAACACGTGTCTATTCAAGAATATCCTATCTTCTGACCAGGCTCAGTATTGTCTTGTTAGCAGCATCTTCTGCTCTGTTTACACACAGAAGGTAACAGGAGCACCAAACGAGGGGCATGCTGAGGAGAAGGGAAAGGTAAAAGAAGTTGGTGCGGTGAATTTCTGAAACAGGTGGAGGGAGGATGCAGTTTGTCAAAGGAGCACAAGAGGAGGCCTGGAGTCTGCCAGGTGTGCAACAGACTTGGCCCAAAGCACATGAGTGTGTTACTCTCTAATTCCGCTTAGCAATTACAAATGGAGCACAGCTTGTGCCTGAGTTGCTCTCTGTGGCTGGAAAGGCTGCCAAGGATTATTTCTGAAGAAACAGGGTGCATGACCTCCATATCACACAATGCTCTATGCAGAGAAATGACAAAGCTGCTCCTGAAAAGCGCTAGTCTCTGCTATAAACACCCTTAAGATAAGGAGAAAACATCCGTGTCAAAATCAGGACTGGCTCAGGTCAGTCATCATCCAAAGCTCATGGAGCAAATGTTAAGCTTTAAGCGCTCTGAAAGATTTACAGCAGACCGTATCAAACTCTAAACTTCCTACTTTGTTGAGAAAAGCCACTCTTTAATAGAATAGTTGGCTCTGAGATTTGAAAACGCTTAAGCCTCTTTAAAAATAAATATATTTTCAGTACACTGTGCTTCACTGTAGCTTCCACCAGCTTGCACTGCTGCACTCTGCTCCTGGGGGGATAGAGAGGATGCACAGTCAGGGCAACATTTTTCTCTCCTAACACAATAAGGGGAGGAAATCTGAACTTCCAGCTCACCCCTGCCTCCTAAGTTCATTTTCAACCAAAAAAACAACCAACCACATAGAGAAGCTGGCGGGTTCTTTTTTTAGCATGCAGATGATCCTTATCTTGAAGGTATCTCAATTTAAATCACTACATGACTGGGTTTTTTTGCCCTTCAGAATCCCTTCAATCACTGTAAACTTATCACAGCTTTGGACTGTCACTTCTTCTAAGGTCAAAAGTTGGTACATCAAGGAGTCAGCCAAGCTAAGCCAACCCCTAACTTCACAGCAGCCCAGACTCTATCACCTGGAAGAACCCCTTCCTCTCTCCTTCCTCCAGTAGATAATTTTTCAGTTGAAGCTTCATAAACCCCCCAATTTTAGTCATAAAACCCACAACTTTACAGAGTGTTCAATCAGGTTTATTTTATCACTTCTGAGCTGTATTAAAAATACTCTCAAGTTGTTTTCCCTTCAGACATGTGTGTGCATGAGGAATATTGGCAGAACAGATTTAGTTCAAACGTATGTCGATCTGTACTGATCACTGAAAAATCAACCCATATTTGAACACCTGCGTGTTTGCATCTATCTAACTCTTAAGTCTGTGGGGGGGAAATTCCAGTTCTGACAATAAAGTAGCTGTATTTGGGGAGCATTTGGCAGCACTTTCCAAAGACACAAGAGGGCAGAGCAGACTCAGCTTTGAGGGCACGATTTTAACCTTACCCTAGCTTGATATACAAGGAATTGTGCACTGAATATCTGTTAAATGGAACATCTGCAGAGCAACAGTCTTCATTTCTAATATAGTAGTGATTTTGAAGCATCTGGGCAGCGAGCGAGGAAATCTCACACTTGAATATAAATAAGAAACTATTCAAAAAATTCCCAATAACTTGCCATTTCCATGCAATTTAGGAGTGCTAATTATGGGTTTTGAATATGATGAATTCAGCTTAGATTGAAAAGAAATGATACAAGATAAGAAGAAATAAAGGTGAAAGTCAAAGTAAACCCAACCTGATGGAGTTTTTTTCCCCAGCTGACCTCTTTTTCAGAGACAACCATTTCACAAAGCTATGTTCTGTACAGGATCCTCCCTCACCTTTTAGTTCTAGACTATCATCTTATGCCCACTGTCCCCAGTGAGCATGATGCTGCTGTCTGATTCCCGAGAAAGGAATTCACCCTCATCTCTTGGGTGCTCAGGCTGAAAGAGGCTGGTTTTGCAAACAAGCATTATTTAGCTTACTCATGGTGATGGAGCCTCACGGGTACCTGGCAGCAGAGGAGAACAGCTACAGACATGCCTCCAGTTAAAACAGACCTGTGGTGAAACACCTTCATTGACACAGTCCAATAAAGTGAGCTCACGGCAACGTAACAAGATAAGAGGTAAAAGATTATCTCATTCAAGGGACAGAGTAAAGTCTGGGAGATGTGTGTTCATCATCAAATAGCCTCATCTTTCAGTAGGTAAGAGCAGTTACCCACCACCCTGCAAATGCAAGGGACAGGAAGCTTTGTAGTTGAATTTAAAAAAACAAGCACAACTCCAATTACTAAAGCACATGACTGTAGGTGTTTGAAAAATGCAGGGTTTTGGCTATGTTTATACACTTACTGTACACAAAAACGAAAGCCTATTTCCTGCTGTTTGACAGGATTATCCAAGAGACTGGTCTATATACCAACTTCAGTTCATCCTCCTCCACTGCCATTCAGGTTTCTCAGTAGCATCACAAGCAAAGGCTCTTAAGGAGATGCTCTGGCACACCTGACCATAGGAAAAGGAAGCAAATGGATTAACTTGCCAGGAGAAGGACATAAACCTTCTGGTGCTTCTTACACTGTGTAAAGAAGAATGTTAGGCAAAACTCTCTGCTAAGTAAGGACAAAAGGTGGAGAAAGCCTGCTAGAACAGCTTTTGTTGAAACGGTAGCATTTATTCCTGAGATCACTGAAACTGTATCAAAACTTGGGGAATCATTTTACAGGCTGGAACGTTTCCAACATTACAGGAAGAATGAATGCAATTTTCCTTATCAAGGAAAAAAAATGAAAGGGATAGTTTGGCAAGCTCAAAGATGACTTTAGGTGCATTTTTATCCCAATAATGTTCCACTCGGAACCCTCGCATTGAAAGTATTGATATCTGTGAAACTCCAAAAGCACTTCCAGAAGAGAGACAATGAAAAGTCCGCTGTGAATGTCTGCTCTATATTAAAATGCAAAACTCAAGTTCATTGTGAATACCTTCAGTGTGATTTTAGCACTCTTACCAACATGGACTACCCTAGCACACAGAATGATAAATGAGTCTCAGAACCAAGAGCCAGTGTCCAAATATGACTCCTTCCTCTGAAATACAAAAGGTATCTAATGGTCCAAATGTAGCTTATTTCACGCTTCCTCTCCAAAATACTCTTCCTCTCCAAAATACTGAGATAAGAAACTATTTAGACTAGTACAAAAGAATTTCCAAGCTAAATTCGCATTTGCAAACTACGCACCTCCAGGACAGGAGCCGGTGGGATGCTGGTTTGCATCTCCCTGGCCTAGACAGTGCATGAGAACAACAGACAGCGGTGTGCACTTCCCTGTATAAACAGCCACCCGCCACCCATGACAGAGTTCATTTGCAGACATTAGAGTACCCAGAAGAGTGGAGTCCACTGAAGCTCTTTATAGCTCTAATCTAAGAGGGTTGATGGCCCTTAACCAGATCAGTTTAATGAGCTTTTGGAAGCTAAATCCTGGGAGAGACTACACAATACATGTCCCACGCTTTCAGCAAATATCACTTTCAATCTCTACATGCTGGGTCAGAGGCAAAGCAGCAGCCCACAGGGAGTGCGAAATAGCAACAAAACTCCCTCTAAGGTAGGAAGGCATCTCAGGGACACGCTGGAAGGGGCTCTGACACTATCAGCCAATGCAAGACACCTGCAGCAGCTGTGCCCCAGCTCGAGCCAGGGAGGAACAGGGCTTTTGGCTCCTTTTCCAGACCATGCCACCGATGACAGGGGAAATGTGAATAACTACCTGCCTTTCATTACTTTCCTAACTTACATGTATGTGAACACAAAGTGAAGTGCAAGAAGATCTATGACACACAGTAAGATCTTGGAATAACACTGAATAATAGGAGAGGCACATCACTGCCGCTGCACCGCTGAGCAGGGCTGACGGCAAGCCCCGCGGCCGAGCACCTCCAGTCAGCTATGTCGTGCGTCCACCTTTGTCAAACACTGGTTCTGGCCTTGAAGGATTCTGCTCTGTGCTTGTTTGTGATGCCTTAACTGGAGTACAGCGCACCAACCAAGGCTGCTGCTCACTACAGGGACTGGGGCGATTTGATGATTTTTCCGAAGTGGGGTGGATAGAGCCCACTCTGAAAACAAGGAAAAGAAATAACTTCTGAGACAAACAAGCTATGTGTTTTTTAAACACAAAAAAGAGCAAAGACCTATCCACGTGGGAAAGCTTTGTCAGTGTATGTTTTTCTGTTATAATTATGCTAGTATAACTATAGCAAAGTAATGCACACACACCACTTTGTTTACATTGGATTAGTTTCTTCCGTTAAAAAGTCTTCAGACAGCCCTGTACATTTTTTTTCCTGAACTGCGAAACACTCTGGGTAGATATTGCAGGGAACAGCATTGCCACACCGAATCTCAGATGATCAAAACACTGTGCAAGACTGTGAAAAGCTACTGGGAGGCAAGGACCAGCAGCGCTTACTGGCTACCCCAAAGTCATGTTATTTTAGGGAGCTGACACTATTTCCACCCTGCTGACGGGCTGCAAGGAGCAAATCCTGTGCGCCAGGATTCTGGCTGGCACCATGAAGAAAAGGTAGTGGCGGCTGAATTGGAAGGGGCATGTGTGCAAGCTTGGTATTTCTGTGGATCTGCTCAGACGCCAGCCCTCTAGCAGTATCCAGAGCAAAGTGGTTTCTATTTTCTCTTGCACTGCAGGCTGGGTCTTTGGCCCCACCTTTGGTGCAATCAATGCCTGAGTCCCTGGTTTGATGCTGGACATGTCAAGCAGCTAGCAGCAGCCACAAGCCTCTTATTTCCTGAAAACCTCAACACTTCAAAGTAGCAAGTCCAGCATTAGATCTCCTCTAATAACACTTGGGCAGGAGGAAGATGGCAATAAAAAGAGAGCGGGAGGAAGGACAACTCCACAAGAGCAGAGTCCCTGATGGACGTGCCAGCACACATGGCAGTACCAGGAGCCAAGCGCCCTGTGACAGCAGCCGCCTTCTGAGTGTGACCGTGAGCTCCCCAAGCCCTGTGCCAACAGATAACCATGACAGAAGGGGAATTTGTCTCACCTAACTCCAGCCAACTTGTCTACGAGACATGTCTGTCTACCAGTGTAGTCATTGGAAATGGGCACATCTGGACAGTGATTTACGTCATACGTTCAATAGTTTAAGATTAATCAGTTCTGGACATACCTATCTCTGCCCACTGATTGCAGAAAAACGTAGACTCCTAGTACTGAATACACAGGCAACTTCTAGCTCGGAAGTGTCAGGTGCAATGAACTGCCCTTTGCTGCCAGACAATTACCTTCACAAGAACTGTTGCTGCAAAGTAATCTTCCTGTTTTCCTGAAATGTGCATTCCTGTCTTGCAGGGAACAATGCTGACCTGTACAGTCTGAACACACAAAGAAATACAGATAATTTTCTGGCTTCAGTTACTACACTGACTCCTTGTTCATTAACTTGCAACCATCTCCTGTCAAAGAAGCACAACAGCAAGAGAGGGGGAGATGTCCACATGCAGAAACACCCTGAAGGAAAGCCCACGAAAGACAGAGAGCTTGCGGCTGATTTCCTCAGTTTATATCTAGTAACACTAGCCAGGACAAACAGTCTCCGGAATCATATTCTCTACTTTGGCAAAGATTAGCTCCCAAATAAACTTATTAGTATAGATGTATTTGTTTAAAAGGGAGTGTAAATATTACTCTGGTCCACCTGACTGGAGGTTTGTCTCTTGTTTCATGTTGGGCTCCTCAGCACAGGCTTGCTGATGCTTATTAAATCTTTTGCTTGTAACAACATATTGGCCTTGGATTACACCTCCTGCTCTTCCCTAACTGATTAGTATGGACTCATGCAGTGAGGGGAATTCTTTTTCTGTGTATCTCTTTGTACTGCATTGGGCTGGAGGAGTTGTACTGGCCTCTGTAAGTAGTTCCCATCTGCTGACATAAGGACCAAATGTACTGAGGTATAATTTTTTTTTCCCCATCAATTTATCCATTTAGGACTTAACAGCTATTTCCATAATGCCTATTAGTCAAGACATAAGGTGTATGGGAGGTGCTTTTCCTAAAAATTAAAACATTCTAAAAATTGCTATGCTTTCTACATATAATGGCCACTTCTTCATTTATCTCTTCTTTATCCTCTCCCTTTTATGAATGCAGTAAAATATTCACTGTCTAGGCCCTCTCATCCTGGGGGCCCTTTAGTTAAAGCTCTGCCCCCAGGTCTTCTCAGACATTGCTGGTTGTCCTTTTTGTCCACCTCAGGGTCCCACCTGCTCTTCTAATTGATGACTCAACCCTGTCACCATCCGTGACCTTCCCCTTCCCACCTACACTGCCATCTTGTCAAAAGCTTTCTCAAGGATAAACTCCTTCTGTGACATTTTTAAAACCAGGTCCTTCCTCAAGCCCCCTTTGCCAAAACTCAGGCTTAAACAATCACTTTTTTCCTTTACCTGGGTGACTAGATCCTTTTTACGTCTCTCCTCGTTAATCTGTCTAACAAATTCAAAGTTGTAAAGAAATGTCTTACATTTACTAGTCTTCTCAATGAAGTGTAGATGAAAATGCCAAGTAACACCTCAAGAGGAAGAAGCCTCAAATATCATGAAGGAATTGAAGAAAACTGAGCTACAGCATAGCGGCAGTCTGGATCATTAAGACGGCGGGCGTTGAGCGGGTGCAAGGAGATGAGTAGGAAGCCCTTCAAACTCCTGTCAACTGTCCACAATTCCCCAGACATGCTACACCTACGCCAAGAAATACAGGGGCCACAGACTCCTAGAAGGCCAGACTATATCATATCCACCCCTTAGCGACCCAACACAAAGGGGGCTGGGAGCCCTATGAGTTTGTACTGAAAGGATGAGGGTTTGCCCTTTCACAACAGTGACAGGACGCGCGACAGTGACAGAGAGATGGAGCCTCTGGAAGATGCCTTGAGCCACACAGACACATCCATTTAGGAAACACCACCATAGTTTGCAGCTCAGAGTATCTGATCGGTGAAGAGGAAAGTTCCCAGTTTTCACCAGATTCTTTCCCAAAGGAAAAGGAACATCCCATGTCTCCAGGAAATGCACTTCTTGCAGAAGTTAATGGCTGCAAAGACTTAGAGAACTTCATTTGCACCTGCAGGCTATCTTCCAACCCACTTTTTGGTGGGTGACAATGCTGCAAAGGTATGTTGAAATCCTATGCTCTACATATGATGTGTCCTACACAAAAGAATTTAATAGTTACTAAAAGGATAAGTAAAATCACAGGCTAAACTCTAATCTTAATTATGTTGTAATGAAAGAAGCATTAAAGACTACTCAGTCAGAAGAATGCTGGGTTCATATCATACCAGTTGTAGGATCTGTGTAGGTGGATTAGAAAGTTATGGAAAGAGCTGAATTCTTGGCTAATTTTCAAGGAGAGAAACATTGCTAAGCTCAACAAGCTAGACAGCTCTCAGCATGACCCATCACGGTTTGTATAAAACATCTTTGATTTAGCAGACATGCTATTTCCTTTTCGTCTGATCTATTTAATGACCTTTTTCCAGGCTTCAGGAATCTGGGTACTCATTTTCTTTTGGACAGACTGAAAATGCTGTATAACAAAGTCAGGGCAACAGAAGACATTCAGAGACACAGCATTTCCAAAATGAGGAACATATCCGTAGGTCTGGGAAAGCTAAACACTTCAAGGGCAATTAGTAGATTTCTGAGACATGCGGTCATGTCTTTCAGTCAAAACTTTACTAATCTGCTTCCTAGTAGATGAAAAGAATTAGCTTCTATTTGCAACGATTGAAAAAAAAAAACACCACACAAACCAACACAGAATAAATACGAAGATTAAACTTTTCAACTAGCTAAAATGCAGACGAAAGAATGCTCACAGAAAATCCAGGCTTCTGTCACTGATGTCCATTTCATTTATACAAACTTTTTTCAAATACTCAAAGTTTCACATGCATCAAAGATTCTTCCAGCATCCCTGGGCTATCCAACTGGGCTTTCATTTTACTGCCAGGGAAGCTGAAGCAGCCCCTCAGTGAACTGACCAGAGCAACGACAGGTTTCAGCACAGGCTCCGGCTCAGGATGGATCAGCAGTTCTCCCAAGCTCTCATACAGCACTCCTCATTTGGAGACCTTTCCCTTTGTAAAAAGGCAGCGCTTGTCACCGCTCCGTTTGACAAACAGTGAAAATAAGAGAGAAAACCCTAGAAGGACTCCCCAAGAGAGAGCGTGCAGACAGGGGTGGAAAACCTCATCTTTTGTGCCTGACTCTGTCTGAACCAAGAACTTAACAGTTCCTGGGTCTCTCCCGAGTCACTAGCCACTTGCAATGCAACAGCTGAATGATGTTTGTTAAGGCATTTCCATATAGAGAAAGGAAACAAATATTGTAGTAAAAAACTGCAGTGGAAAAGTTTATAAAACTATGACCAGCACATAGAGTACGAGCATTTTAGTTTATTCCAAGAATGTAGAACGTGATCCTAAATAATGTTAGGATTTTCAAAGATACATAACACAGACACATGGATCAAGCTTTATATGAGATTTCCTCATGTGTCTGGAAGCTCAAATCCTTGTCCATTTGTTTGGTTTTAACTTTATGTTATTGCATTGCTGTGATTACCAGAGATTGCTTTTTTGGCCTTTGTGCCCACGGATGATTTCATGTAATTGTAACCATGCCACCAGCACCACATAGGTATCCAAATGTGCTCAGTCCTGTGGAGCCTCTCAAACACAAGGATCTGCACATCAGCACCCGAAGCACTTTAGAAACAAGCAGGACACGTGCTGTACAAACACAGCAGTTCTCTGGGGCGGAGAGGCTGCTCTTCCCAACTTGAACTCATATTTGGAGAAGATGAGATTATGCAAACACAGGACTTCTGAGACCATGGATTTGCCCTGACAGGAACATTTTAGCTTTCCTTCCTCTTCCTTGGGGCCAGCGCTGGCGCCATTCATTAGCAGAAACCCGAGTGCCATGTGTTAAGCATCAAAGCAAGAGTACACACAGCTTTTCTGGGTAATTTCTTCATGTTATCGGAGAGAAGAGCAACAGATGATGTTAGGCCACTGTGGACAGGGTACGGTAAAATTCAGCACTGTGCGAAAAAGCAGGAGTGATAGACCTTCTGTCTCATGGGGAAAACCTTCCAAATTTGACCTCAGCAGCTTCTCTCCGAGATGCAACGTGGAGGAGGATGCTGCTTCTCTGTGCTGCTGAATTCAGCTCAGTAAGGAGGGAAAACACTCAGAAAGGAAAGCTGTGTATGCCAAACAAGGACATGTTAGCACCCTACCGGGACACCAACCCAGGCAGTACCAGCATTTGTTTTGTTCCAGTAAGTCTGACTATTAGTCACATTTATGCACCGACAGCAGCAGCCAAATGCCGTAGTTAGACATATGAGACTTGTACTGGCAATTCCACAAACTCATTCATCCCGTGCCAAAATACAATGCGCTGCCAGTTACAGAGGGGGATTCTCACTCCAAGAGTAGGGACGATATTTTGTTTCCAAAAACGTACCAGCAGTCAGAGGTGACATGGGACCTGAAACCAGGCAGGAATGTACCACGGCTCACTCTGACAACGTGCTTGTCCTCTGGAAACCCTTAGTTTTAGCAGAACAAGAGGAGGAAATGCCCTGAGCACTCCTCACAACGTCTCCACAGGAAGAGGAATTGATTGTACTGTTGAACTGAGAAAGTGGAAAAAAAATAAAATAATCCGTGTTCAGAACTAAAAAGTAACAGCAGGTGCCAATATTTTCCAGTCTTCAGGCATGTAACATCAACATTTCAAGCTTCTCCATCAAGCGTTTAATAATAGTCTCTTTAGGTTCCTTAGGAATTGTCTGCACAGCATATAGCAGAGTACAAAGGCAGGAAACCGTTGGGAGATTTGGTGCTCTACTAAAAGGGGAAGCAGAGAACATGCCAAGTTTCTTGTGAAGAAAGAAAAAAAAAAAAAAAAAAAAAAAAAGACGTTCACACATTGGGTAATGCTGCGAAGGACACGGCTGCGATCCTGATGGTGGTTAGGCTATCACAGCTTTTCAAAGTGCCAGGGAACCACAGCCAAGACGACAGGGTATCCGCAAAGAGCATGCGGCAGTAAAGCCTACCTCGCTCATGCAAAAACCTGTCACTGCTGCTACTCGATTTTGCAAACCACTTTCATACCAATACACAGAGAAGGGAGGCAGCCTGCGCACTTCGTTCATCTGAGAGCAACAGTTCAGGCTTCCAGGTAGGAACAGGCAGTTAGGAATAGAGAGGAGACGAAGTTTAACAGGACTCATACCCTGCTGCTCCTTCTAAATGAGAGACTGAGGACACGATCTCACTTCAGAGCACTTAATACAGTTGTTTAGTGGACTTTTGGTGCTGCACCAACTAAATGCACCCTGTAGAACTAAACTCTTTGATTTCCTTCTATTAGCCCTGTTTGGGGCACAAGGACACAGTGTAAACTCCAGCAGACTCACAGAAGGTAAGTATTAGCTCCAAGACCAACCAATGAGGAAACCACAAAACTAGAAAGGCCTCTTCCTTCCCAACAAGCCTTCACCGTTCACCTGCATCTTCGTGGTGTGAGGCTGGGGAAGAAGGCAAGCACCCACCCACAGTTCAGTGGAGGACAGGACACTTGTGACATTCACACATACTTCAACCATAAGCTATCCGGACAGTACTGCAATCAGTGTGCAGATGTGCCACTGGAACAACCAGTGGGAACCCAATGCAACCACCGTGCTGGAGGAGCTGGATCCTCCTGTGGTGCCAGGACTGAATCCCACTGCAGAGGAAAGCAGAGGTAGGCTGCTTCCCAGATGGATGCAACCTCATGGCCACAGAAGGCAAACAAAGCGAGATCCTGAGCACGATGGCACTGCCATGGCTCCTGCTGGCTAAAACAAAGCAGAAGATGTGCCTAAGCCAGGCCATGCTCTGGGCACGCAGATGATATCTCAGCGTCTTCTGAAACTGTGGGTCTTCTACACTGTGTGCGTTATTCAGTTCATATTATTTCCCCGTAAGGCTGAGGTAGATACTTATTTGAATTTGCTTTTAAATCTGCAGGATGACCCCTGCTCTGTATACCATGAAACAGTAATTATGTTCATTTTGGCAATGGTTATTAGTCTGTTATCGAAATGAATACCCTGTCTTCAATGCCTGTTTCTTAAGTCTGCCCGAGTAAGAGAATATTCTATAAATATATCCCTGTCAGCTAGCCAATACACTCACGTTATTTTCGTTAATTTGGTGTACTTTTATAGCTCTTCCCCTATAAATACTTTGCAAGTCTATCTCAGACAAGAAGAAATTCATCTTCTGTATGAAAGGCAAATAGTAGGATAGATGTTCATGTAGTACAGTGAAAAATGAAGCATTGCAAACACATCGTTGCCAACTGGGCAATTATCGTTTCTTCACTTGGCAAGAGTTGGAGAATTAGGCATGAATGAAGGGAATGAAGTTACCCTTTCCTCTCCCCTTTCTCTTTACCCTTCTAAGCAGGAAACACAGAGAAGTCTCAGCACCCACGTTTAGTAATGTATCCTTCTAAGAACCAACTTAAGATTTTTAAAGAATTTTCATTTATTACAGCTCACGATCGCTTCTACACGGCCCTGTACTCATTTTATTTCAGCTTCCCTCAAAATATACCCACGGATTTTAATTTAATTTTATTTTTAACCTTTGCACCCCATTTCAAAAGCACTTACGTTCCACAGCATGAGTCTAATCATTATGTTCTACCTTACATAAAGCTGCCAAAATCCAGGGTTAAACTGCAGTCAGCCAAATTTCAGACCGCTTCTTCAGGAGAACACAGCCCAGGAGTGGTTCAAAAGCTGCTCCTCAGCACGAGGTGAGGTCCTCACAGGCAGCATCCCACCTCAGTCAGCAGGTACAACCTGCAGGCACTGGCACCAACAGCTTTAAAATAACTTCATGTGCATTTCATTCCAGATACTCATCAGAGAAGACCAGAAAGATGCCATCTGTCTTTTTATTTCAATACCCATCTGACTACAGTACAACCAATAGGAGGGACAAGAGGGGATGGGACTTAAACACACCATGTGAACCAGCTTATGGGTTTCTAGTTTTCCTTATGCCCTTAGGCTTACCCTAGTCCACAAGAAGAGAGTGGTCTCTCTAAGAGATCAAAAAGATTCATCTAACCGGGATCAGGAAGGTGTTTTTGCTCCCCAGGATGAAGCTCACCCTTTGGACTCCAAGTTTGCAGAACCCTGTGATGTTTCCAAAGGATGCAAACTCAGATGCAAACTCAGATGCAAATTTATAGTGATGGGGTACGTGATCACGCTCTCCTGTGGAAACTGTTCCCTAGTGTTCACTTTGCTTTCTGTATTTTATTTTTCCTTTAGCTTCCCCACTTCCTCTTCTCTTTGGTCTTTGCCAGGGAGATCTTCAGTATCGCTTGCTCATTTGTTTTGCTTTTGGATTTTTTTCCCAGCATCACAACAACACATGATCGTAATAGGACAAATCAGCAGAGAAAAAGGCTAGTGGCAAATGTCTAGGGAAAAGTATAAAACCGCAGAAAGCTTACAATGACATTGTCCACGTCATAGAATCGCTGAGGTTGGAAGGGACCTTTAAGATCATTGAGTCCAACCTTTAACCTACCCTGACAAAAGCCTCTTCTAAACCATGTCCCTAAGTGCCCCATCTACCCTTTTTTTAAAAACCTCCAGGGATGGTGAATCCACCACCTCCCTGGGCAGCCTATTCCAATGTTTAATAACCCTTTCAGTGAAAAAATGTCTCCTAATATCCAATCTAAACCTCCCCTGACGTAACTTGAACCCATTTCCTCTCGTCTTATCACTTGTCACCAGGGAGAAGAGGTCAGCCCCCATCTCTCTACAACCTCCTTTCAGGTAGTTGTAGAGGGTGATAAGGTCTCCCCTCAGCCTCCTCTTCTCCAAGCTAAACAACCCCAGCTCCCTCAGTCGTTCTTCAAAAGGTTTGTCCTCCAGGCCCCTCACCAGATTTGTAGCCCTTCTCTGGACACGCTCCAACACCTCAATGTCCCTCTTGTAGCGAGGGGCCCAAAACTGAACGCAGTACTCGAGGTGGGGCCTCACCAGTGCCGAGTACAGGGGGATGATCACTTCCCTAGTCCGGCTCACCACACTATTCCTGATACAGGCTAGGATGCTGTTGGCCTTCTTGGCCACCTGGGCACACTGCTGGCTCATATTCAGCCGGCTGTCCACCAACACCCCCAGGTCCTTTTCTGCTGGGCAGCTTTCCAGCCACTCTGCCCCAATCCTGTAGCGCTGCATGGGGTTGTTGTGACCCAAGCGCAGGACCCGGCACTTGGCCTTGTTGAACCTCATACCATTGGCCTCAGCCCATCGGTCCAGCCTGTCCAGATCCCTCTGCAGAGCCAACCTACCCTCAAGCAGATCAACACGCCCGCCCAGTTTAGTGTCATCTGCGAACTTACTGAGGGTGCATTCGATCCCTTCATCCAGATCATTGACAAAGATATTAAAGAGAACCGGCCCCAGCACCGAGCCCTGGGGGACACCACTTGTGACCGGACACCAACTGGATTTAACTCTATTTACCACCACTCTCTGGGCACGGCCATCCAGCCAGTTTTTTACCCAGCGAAGAGTACACCTGTCCAGGCCATGAGCAGCCAGTTTCTCCAGGAGAATGCTGTGGGAAACAATGTCAAAAGCTTTGCAAAAATCCAAGTAGATAACATCCACAGCTTTTCCCTCATCCACTAAGTGGGTCACCTTATCATAGAAGGATATTAGGTTTGATAGGCATGACCTGCCCATCACAAACCCATGCTGACTGGGCCTGATCACCCTGTTCTCCTGCATGTGCCGTGTAATGGCACTGAGGAGGATCTGTTCCATGACCTTCCCAGGCACTGAGGTCAGACTGACTGGCCTGTAGTTCCCCGGATCCTCCTTCCGGCCCTTCTTGTGGATGGGTGTCACATTTGCTAACCTCCAGTCAGCTGGGACCTCCCTGGTTGTCCAGGACTGCTCATAAATGATGCAAAGTGGCCTGGCGAGCACTTACGCCAGCTCCTTCAATATGCTTGGGTGGACCCCATCCGGCCCCATAGATTTGTGCACCCCCAGGTGCTGAAGCAGGTCCCTCACCATTTCCCTTTGGATTACAGGGGCTTCATTCTGCTCCCCATCCCTGTCTTCTAGCTCAGGGGTCTGGGTACTCAGGGAACAACTGGTCCTACTGCTGAAGACTGAGGCAAAGACTTCATTAAGTACCTCAGCCTTTTCCTCATCCTTGGTCACTATGTTGCCGGCCCCATCTACTAGAGGACAGAGATAATCCTTTAGTCCTCTTCTTATTGCTAATATATTTATAGAAACTTTTTTTTGTTGTCCTTGACAACAGAAGCCAGGTTTAGTTCTAGCTGGGCTTTGGCCCTCCTTATTTTTTCCCTACATAGCTTCACTACCTCTTTGTAGTCCTCTTGAGTGGCCTGCCCTTCCTTCCAGAGGCCATAGATCCTCTTTTTTTCCCCTAAGTTGCAACACTAGCTCCCTGTTTAGCCAGGCCTGTCTTTTTCCCCGACGGCTTGTCTTCTGGCACATGGGGACAGCCTGCTCCTGCGCCTTTAAGACTTCCTTCTTGAAAATCATCCAGGCTTCCTGGGCTCCTTTGCCCTGGAGGACTGCCTCCCAGGGGACTTTGTCAACCAGGCTCCTGAAAAGCCCAAAGTCCGCCCTCCGGAAGTCCAAGGTAGCAGTTCTGCTGACCCCTCTCCTTGCTTCTCACAGAATCGAAAACTCGATCATTTCATGGTCACTGTTCCCGAGACAGTCTCCAACTTTCACATCCCCCACAAGACCTTCCCTGTTTACAAACAACAGATCCAGCAGGGCACCTTCCCTAGTTGGCTCTCACTAGCTGTGTCAGGAAGTTATCCCCAGTACATACCCCCTTGCAGCAGCCACACAGGGACTTCTTCAGGAAAATAAAGTGTTTATCCATTCTCAACAGGTTTTTCTGCCATCAATCTAATTGCTTTTTCGAACCCACACAAATTGGCATTCACAGCATCCTGTGGCACTGAGTTTAGGATAGTGAAAATGTTTTGGTTTTGTGGGTTTTTTTTTTTTGTTTTTTGTTTTTTTTTTTTTTTTTTTTTTTTAAGCTTACCACCTACTACTTTCATATTTACCAGAAGAAACAACACATTGCTGTTCCCATTCATCATCAGCATGCTGCTCCTGATTCACACAGGCCTCCATTGTGCTCCCCTCTCAGCCGCTTCAAGAAGTTTTGAGTTCTGCATTTCAGTTCGATCAAATCCCTTGCCAGTGAAGCTACTGTACTGGGAATGGAAAAGAAAGGGTCTGGCCACTGTAGTGAACCATTTCCGTAACACAGTGCGAGTTTCTGTCAGAAAATCTTTGATTTTGCCTGCAAAGACTTACGCTGAGTCTTTAGTAGAGACTCTTAACAGCGCAGGCAACCAGTATTGCACGAGACTTGGAGGGGGAAACAAACAAACAAACAAAAAAATCACACTTCTCTAAGCTTGCTTTGGGACTTGAGGCTACTTAGGTTGTGTTTCAATGTACCAGGTTATTATGTAGCCCTTGTAAAGCTAGAACAGCCACTTTCTGAAAGAAAATGAGATATTTGGTAGGACCAAGTTGGAGAAATGCCAGAGAATACTATATGATTGTAGATGCCGGTCTCATTTTGAACACAGTTGAACACGGTCTCCTACACAAAGTCCCTACCTCTCATATTAAAGTGCGCTAAACCAACAAGCCTAGTTATTAAGGACTAGAAACTGCTCTAAAAATATCACGAAATACTTAAAAGTTAGCTCTTTATTTAAATTTTCTTAGTTCAGAAGGGAACTCATTTCAGCGGTTATAATGAAGATGTGAAGCTGCACTTACTGCAGTTACAGTGCATTAAACATACCACGTTCCTTTTGTGTGATTTAGAAAAGGAATCAGAGGCCATCATAAAAGAGATATTCTGTAATGGCTATGCAGTTAACTTGGGCCGGAAATCCTCCAACCCTTGTGTTCAGGAGGAGGGAGAGTCCTGCTCTAAAAAAAGTGCTGCAGGCCCAGCTCAGAATTTGGTACTGCTGGTCAGACTCTGACTTGAATCCACGATTGTGTCTAGACATGAATTTTCAAAGACTAGCATGCAGGTAGGCAGGGAACACAGTGTGATGCCTGCAGGAAATCAGTTTGCTTAACACCCCCCACTGCCCAAATACACCACATACACCCCCAACTCCTCCAAAAACCCCACTTGCCTCATTTGAAATAAAAAAATACCATACTATATATGCTCTGCTCATCAATTCCAATTAACGCATAGCTAGAAAGAAGCTTTAACTTGAGGTTAACTTTAAATCAAGACTCAAATTTTGTAGCTGGATTGTTTTGGGTTGGGTTTTTTTTTTGTATTTGCTTTGTAGCAGCAGATGTCTGGTTCGGGGCTCAGCTTGAAGAGCTCAGAAAGCTGCTCAGATGCTGGTTTTGAATCATGGAGAAACTTCGTATAACGCTCTTGCTCTCCCCCCTCCCAGAGATGTGCTCTGACGACACGGGCATCCCCAGTTCACTGCAATGTGAAAGGAACCAGACTTGCGTAACTCCCTTCCATAGCCCAGCTTCTTCATTTTACCCTGAAAAGGAGCTGAAAATTCAGAAGCTGCTATGATTCTGAGCTAACACATGCCCAGCAGTGACAGCTATCTCACTACCGAGAAAAAGATACAGCCTGATGAAAAGTGTATTTCTCCTGGATCATGCAGTGCTCATGGACAGATGCAACTGTGACACAGAAATAACCTGTCCCCTGCAACGCAACACAGAGCACGCTCTGCAAAGCCAACAGAGGACTACTGCTGCCTTCGGCTTCACCTGCTACAGCCGAGCGTAGGATTTCAGGACTTTGTAAGACTGAATATCAAAGCAAACAGACATCTCTGATCTCAGTAATATCACTGGAATTAAGAACCATCAGAGATGATGGTTCTCAGGAGAGCCGTTTGCAGGACGATGGTGAGAGTTTGGTCGATGGGCATTTCCCCATTATGGAAAACCCTTCATAGAGGCACTGCTGGTTCTCTACCATAAAGGCCGGCACTGGCAAAAGACACTTCAGGAAGCCTTCAGGACAGACCCATTCCAATATTATCTTTTCCAGCCATCAGCTAGAGATGTCTCAAATGGTAAATGCAATAGAAAAATAACAAATAAATTCAATTTTAGGAACAGCAGTTCTCTGGTCAACTCAGTCCACCAAAGTGTAGCTGCAACTCTTCATAGACACATATATTATGCTTAATTAAAACCCAAATATAGTCTTGTTTATTTAAACTACATTTGCTGACGTATCACCAGCCCATGGACCTCTCCTCCCCTACATCAAACTTTGACTTTAGCATATGTAATACTTCATTTTGTGCAAACAAGTCTCCCTACGGGATAAGGATCATTACATTAAATTATCATTAATTTTAATTACCGTGCTATCTTAACTCTGGATACATTGCCCAGCCCTAAAGATATGTTTCGTTTCAAATTACAAAGCAGTCTCTCTCTTCTGGACTGTTTTTAAAAGCCACGACATTTATTTAACCCTAATGACAATCAGTATAAAGGAGAAAGCTAAATCACACCACTGAAATGGTAAACACCGAGTTCCCAGCAGCGTTAATCTTTCTCTGATCCCTTCTTCCAAGAGGTTGCTCCTTGCAATCTGATCAAACTTGAAAGCCCATAAGTACTTTTGGAGATTGGCTGGTGAAGCAGAAAAGAGCGTGAGTTAGGGTGGACAGCGAGTGTAAGAAAAGTGTTTCATTGTGCAAAATTCTTCACACTTGATCCCCAGGGCTCTTTTCATTAAACATGTTCTATATTGCTTGAATGACAATTTCTACTGAATTTCCATAACCCCTCTTCTGTCAACAGTTGACGAAGCCCAGCACTGACATGGGCCTTAATTTAACTGACAAAGCAGAAGAAGATGGAGGAAGACAGGTAGCCAGGGGTCCCACCAGGTCTCCTGCACCCCTTACATCACATAAAACATGAGTTTTTCACTTGGTTTGAGGCAAATTGAATAGAGAAAGGCTCTAGAGACAAGAACAGGACACTACATTTTTGGAGATGTTGATGGGTGGGGAAAAAAAAAAAAAATCCTACTGCTTTAGGTTTTGGCTACTTTGGGGGACATTGGGATCTGAAGCCTAAATCGTATCTCTTCTCATTGTTCTTGCTTGCCAGAAATATTCTGAGGCAAATATCACTGCCTGAATGACTAACAATCAAAAGACTAGGCATTAGACCCTGTGCATCATACATTGCTACAAAGTAAGTACAGATCTACTGCTGGTATGGAGTCTTCTCTTCTCCAGGCTGAACCAACCCAACTCTCTCAGCCTGTCCTCATAGGAGAGGTGGCTTCACCTCTCTGATCTTTTTTGTGGCCTTCCTTCTGGACCTGCTCTAACAGGTCCATGTCTTTCCTGCTCTGAGGGCTCTAAAGCTGGATGCAGTACTCCAGGTGGGGTCTCACCAGAGCAGAGGGGGAGAATCACCTCCCTTGACCTGCTGGCCATACAGTCCAGGATATAGTTGGCTTTCTGGGCTGTGAGCTTTTCACCCACCAGTCCCCTCAAGTCCTTCTCGGCAGGGCTGCTCTCCATCCCTTCATCCCCCAGCCTGGATTGATGTTGGGGGTTGCCCCAACCGAGGTGCAGGACCCTGCACTTGGCCTTGTTGAACCTCATGAGGTTCACACAGACCCACTTCTCCAGCCTGTCCAGGTCCTTCTGGATACCATCCTGTCCCTGAGGTGTGTCAACTTAAAAGACAAACAGTGTCTGTCAAGCTCCGCACCCAGATTTAGCATGTAGGTAAGGCATCTGCGTTCACCTATTGGAACATTTTGTCTGTTGTTTTTTTTTCTAAGAATAAGCACTCTCCAGTGGAATTCATGCTCTAGTCTTGTCATGTACAACCTAGAATTAGGTGGCCTCAGGTTCTCTTACAAATAACCTTGCTTGATGCTTGCATCCATTGAACTAGAGCAGATGTTCTCTAATTGTGGGGGTTTTCTCACTCGGGTGAGAAGAGAGCTGCAGTATGAAAAGAGCTGCTTCCAGCACTGCTGACACCTGGAACCAAGGATAAACAATCGGAAACTGCTTCATTTGCTTCTTTTAGCATGTTATTTGATATGGACAGGGAAACCAGATGATTTGTCTATTTTTTTTAAAAATCTTTTTCACTGTTTGTTCTTCTAAAAGTCTAACTGTTATGGTCACGCCCTGACAGGAAAATTCTGACAATTGAATATTTGTTCTCTCACTACTTTGTAATAACTGGCATTCAGTTCCATCAAATAATTTGCTGAATATTTAGGTTTTAAATAGCTTCACAAAAACCCCAAACTGCTTAAATTTTAATTGCTGACTTCTTTTGCAATATCCCTTTCAAAAAACAGTGAGAGGACTAGCAACTTATTCTCATGATTATTAATGCAACCCCATTACACAGTCTGATTTTCCTATTCCTCTGAATCTGCCTTCTCTCACTCATGTTCCCTGCCTCCTTTTTAAGGGAAACAGATGAATATCCTCCCAGAAAGGATCCCTGCTCAATCCTACATTCATAGATCACGTAGCCAGAATTAAAAAGGGAAGGCAGAGAAGTGACAGAACAACAACAAAAGGTCAGAAAACTGAAATTCTTCCGCACCACCATTCTACATCAAAAGGCAGTGAACTCACAGATCTGACCCACAAATGTTAGTTAGAATCAAGTCAGCCGGATGACAAGTGCTGGAGGTAAACCAGGCTGCCCTGAGTAATTTCCATTCATCTTCCATTTGCCTTTTGTAAAAAGCCAAACTATCCCAAACTGCACCCAGACCAGGGGTAACTCAAAGCAGAGTTATGCTCCATGGTCACCTCACGTCTGGCACAGAAATGAGATGCACGACCCGCGAAGAAAATGTCATCCTTTTAAAATGAACACTGCAATCCCTCTGCTTCTTAAAATCAATGCGTGTTCCTTCCCACTCCAGTGCTCTGGCATAATGCAAGCTCTGCAGGGGTCCCTGGCAGCGGGCGGGCTGGCCTTTCCACGGACAGAAGGAGTGGGGCATCACCCTTCGTGATGTGACAGGTCTCACTCCTCCAGAGCTGCCTGAGCATTCCTGCCTTGCTGCCCCATGCACTGTAATTTTCTTCACTCTTGAGGTCTATTTTAAGGTCTGAATTAGGTTCTACAGAGTTTGACAGTAATAGGTCTAACAAGCTGCAATTTTGTTTCTTTGCAGGAACAAGATTCACAGCAGTTCCCAGTAAAATGATTTTACAATCCTATTTTTCAACTTGAAGCAGCGTGTGCAGACTAAACTCAGAGACATGAAGGCAACTGATGGAGCTGAAGAACTGGTGGACTGGGCACCGATGACATTCATCACTTGACAGAAAAACCTAAGGCAAAATTGTGATTCATGCAAGTAGGGATTGCTTGTTTCTGAGAATTAAGCCAAAAGATTCGCTTCCTAATTAAATCAGTCTTGAGATCCTTAAGACTTTCTGCTGTATGCTTGCTACTTACACTCCTTCCCAGCTCACCTGCACTACCAATTCCCATCTCACCCACTTCCCTTCAGCTTGCGTAGTACAAGCCTGCACCTACGCTGATCCCTGCAGGTTACATGTGACATCCTACGAATTATTGTTCATAACTGTCCACTGTCCAGACAAACCCCTTTCAGCACCAAACTTTTTTCTTTTCTTTGGTTTTTTTAACCTCAAATGCACTTGGACTTCTGGGAGCAGAATATTTCAGTCCAGAAAGAGAATTGTGGGAGTCTTTTTGTTCTAGTCAAGATACCTGGATTCAGGAGACTGACTACAGCACAGATCTTGCTACCCTGAAGAACTCTGCCTCACATACCAACAGTTCATCTCTGCTTTTTCCCCTCCCAGTTATAAAATATACCTTCTACCAATAACAACAGAACCACCAGGACTTTCATACCACTTGGTGTTTCAGTTTTCTACTTTGAAGCATTTGATAGAATCATATCACAGAATGGTTTGGGTTGGAAGGCACCTTAAAAACCACCTAGTTCCAACCACCTGCCCTGGGCAGGCACACCTCCCACTAGACCAGGTCACTCAAAGCTCCATCCAGCCTGGCCTTGAAACCTGGTCAAACCATTTCTACAAAATGGCTGTGAAATCCGAACCATAAAGGACTGAAGCATTTGACTCTATGCTTATGCTCAAAGCACAATGACAGACTATTAAAATATTTAGCTTAAACCTTTTTAAGGTGTTCAACTGTAGAGGTGCAGGCTCAACCCTCCACATTTCACAGCTGACTGAAGAATTAAGGAGGATTCTCCTTAGCCCTCTTTAGATTTGCCTAGATACTGGAGAAATGACAAACTAAGCCATGAAATGACTGAAATGATGCTATAAAAACAGAATCTAAATAGGTCTAGGAACTCTCATTCTAATCTGTGTTTTTCTACTCAATTTTGGTTTGCTCTGAGCAAATCCCTTATGAACTGCATGTCAAGATATTTCTATAATGATCGAGTGAACAAGTATTATTTATGGCAAGATTTATATAACTACCTACACGTGGGAAGCTCAGCAGAGTGTATTTTTAGAATCAGATACTGCAGGCTTCAAAATAATGACGAAACCTGAATGTTTAAAGAAACCAGGTCATAGCTCATAGCTCAGAATTCAGCTTTCACTAAATGCTGTTTCAAGGCATTTCCTCTATATGTAGTTAGAATTAAAAGCTACGTGGACAGTGTGGAAACCTTACTATTTTCCCCCCAAATCATAGGATTATTTATTAACAGGGGCATTGGAAGGCAAATATTTTGAGCATTGTGAAAACATGTGATAAGAGGTAGTGTCTCCCTTGGAGAAGTGTCAAACCAAACAAAGAGGATTGCTGAAGGACAGAGGTGTGAAATGAAGAAACAAGGGGGTGGAGAGATTAACACCTACCCAGGCATCACCGGAAAGGCTTGGCACGGGCTCGAGCCTTTCAAGCCCCAACACAGCAGAGTTCTTCTATAGGTTTGTCTTTAACAACTTCAAATCTCCTTCTGTACCTTTCTCTAATGGAGATGACGACAGCGTAGTTCCTAGATTAATAAATACTATGTGCCCTACAGCCACTAAAAACACATATCAACACCTTTGTCTTTAGAAGCTGCAGTACATGGTGTATACAGCAGTAAAAAAAAAATCACACCACCAGAGCACAAAACAGAAAACACTTTGAAAAGATCAGTTGCTTTTTTAAAGTCAAAAAAAGAGAAGAGGAAGCCTACTTACGTTTAGGTTTCAAAGAAAACAAACTTCTCTATAAGTCTGAACAAACATTCAGTGCGTGTGGATCTACCTTTACAAAAAGAAAAATGAATTTTCCTATAAAGGCTAACCAAGTACGGAAAGTTATTAGAAGAAATTCTCTTGGACAAAATAAAATGAAAAACAATGACTGCCTGAGAGGACAGAAGGAAAACAGATCAAAAGCAGCTGCATATGACAAGACACATTAAATTCAACATAAAATGCATTTGTTTTACTCTTCAGTTCCAAGCAGGCTCTTACTTTCACTGCAACTAAACAAACACTAATGATTTGATGCAATTCACTGACTTATAAGGTTAAAATTATACCTAAATTTGGGTATATTTCTATTTAGGAGATAAAATTTGTTTAAGGATTCTTTCCTATTCCTAAAACAGAAGGAAAAATTAACGTGATTGCAGGATTAGATAAAGAACTATGACTGTTTTTGTTTCTTTTTCTAAAGATAATATCCTCATGGTAGATCAGATATAAATAGGGAAGACAAGACAAGTACTGCCAGCCTCAGAGAACCGTGTGCGTGTCTAGATGTGATTCTCACTCAGTGAATGCCTACTGTGCGTTGAATCCCAGCTCTGTCTCAATCCAAGCTGGTTTCGTTTGTGCCAACATTCAGGCTCCAACAAAAGGTGAAACGGCCAATGCAGACAGAAAACTGTGTTTTTAAAAGATGGTACAGGCAAACCTGACTGTGAAATCAGTTTGGACTTGAAATTAGAAGGGATGCTCAACTATTTAAGAATCCAGGCTCTTGAGCCACCTGCCAGTTGGAATAAGGTGGGGAGAAGGGGGAAAGCTCTTCCCACTGGCTCACCCTGGGTTTCTGGAATGAGCTGGATGATGAAGTGCCTACAACAGGCGGGCCAGGACTCGATAAGCCTGGATACTGAACTAACACAGAAACTCTTATTTCCTTGTAGGAAGAATAAAAAAAGGAGGATTTGGTGCGTGTAATCTGTCTGTCTGCCTTGCAGTCTCTTTTTCGTGTTTTGGGGGAGAGAGGTAGCCTTACAGGCATATATACATACATACAACTTATTGAAGCTGCTTCAGCTACTTCCTATGTTTTCCTTCAGCATCTCTGGCCTTTCTGTGTTTTCTCCCAGGCTGGGGTTTAGCATGATGAAGGGTTCAGTAGCAATTCTGCTTTAATTTGTTCTTCCACCCCATACCCCACAAACACACGCTCTGTCCTGCTTGTTTCTGCTTTCAAGCCCTGGTACACTGCCCCTGAGCTGTACTGGGGTAAGCGTTTGTGGGGCCATGCTGGTAAACACACCTGAGGAAGAGGAGGGGCATTAAAAGATGAATTAGTTCTCTGATCCAGTTCATGAGAAAAACAAGAGAGGGGGTGGGGTGAGGGGGGACAACAGGACACACCAAAAATACCTTAGACAGCCACTGCTGCTGCGTGTGGTGCACGAAGCCAGTCCCAGGCAGACAAACCTCCACAAAACAACCATGAAAGGTCCTCCACCCAATACCTGCCTCCAGAGAGCAACACGTGCCTATGTTTGGCACAGGTAGCACTGCTGTTTTAGCTACTCAACAACTTTGAAAGTGTATCCACAACCACTTAAATGGTGACACCAGTTACACACCTTCAGCCTATTCACAAAGGATTTGTCCTAATTCACAACAGCGTCTTTAAAAATAATCACTCTAAGGAGTAAGGCAAGGGAAGAGGCAAAGCACTCCATGATCTTGCCTCAGGACAGGCGTGCGCTTGCAAATAGCTGCATCCCTGGAGCAGCTCCTGCCAGAGGTGCAATTACCACCTGGAATGGCTCCCCTGCCCCAACACCTGCACAGATGTAGTTATACAGAGCAGAAAGGTGCTTTCTGCTGGGACGGTTCACCCCTCCTCCCACGCAGGAAGTTGTGTAAGAGCATCCACGTTGGAGCTGTCATTCACTGGGAGGAATGGAAAGCAACACACCTAATGCAGGCAAGCCCTCGGACCCTCCTAGATGGGACCCTCCTATAACTCCAGCCCCCCACCAGAGCGAGCACAGTTTGGGTTTTACTTTTGCGCATTACTAATTTACAGCTATAGTTGGTCCTTAATGTTAAGTTCAAAATAAATGGGTGAGCCAAACTGCCTGCAAGACGGCTTGCACTTTCATCACAGATGTGAAGCAAGATGCTTTTCCGTGAAGCATAAAGCAAAGCTCTTTTACTCTCACCTCATACAGGTGTCCAAAAGAACAAGTCACCTTTCTCACAGGGACTCTCGGGCCAGCAAGCTATGGAGTAAGAGTGAAAGAGGAAGGAGAGAAAAAGAGGAGATATATTCTTCTCTCTTCTTCTTCTCCAAGTTCTGAAATCTTGAAAATGCCAACTCTCTCCACCACCCCTTTTAGGTTCGTTATAAATGATAATTTCTTCAGTGAAAATAAAATGGATATTTTCTGATCTCTTCTAACATTATTTTCTTTCAAAATACTGAAAAACAAAAGCAATTACAATCAGCTCTAGCGTCCAGGACATTTACTTTCCCACAGCACAGGACCTTGAGGGGAAGCATCACACTTACAGAATCGCCTTTATTTCACAAACAGCTCATAAAATGGGAAGGCATCCAAACATTGTGGGGCACTGTTGGAAGACACAACACTCACAATGACTACAAAACCTAGCAAATGCAAAGCTCGGCACTCCCCTAAGCACTTCTGCTATTTAGGTAAACACATTTCCAGATTTAGCAGTTTAACTAATTGGTAGCCTAACAACTGCTTACAAAACTCAGTATCAAAATTCACAATAACTGCAATACAATGTCAGCGTAGATTTTACCCCCAAAACTCATACCAGACTCTGGGTGACAAAGGCAGCGAAAATCAACCAAAGAAAACAACCTAGAAGAGATCTATGCAATGCTGAAGAATTTACGGTAAAATTAATTTCCTCGCAGCAATATACAAGGAAAGTGCATTTGAACTGGCTAGCTTTCTTGGTGGAAGCAGCTTTCTCAAACTGCATCTGCCTTCCTGCCAAAACCAGCAGGTTTTTTTAAGTGTTTTCTTAAGTAGGAACTAAAAAACTGTCCCCCAAGAGCAACAATAGCATCAGCAAATTACACAGTACAAGAAATCAGTTGGCGTGATGCGCTTCTCTCCTTCTAGAAAACCAATGCTAATTGCCCAATACTGAAGTAACTGCAGTTTAGCTCCTAGCAAATGCTTGTGAGGATTCCCAAATCAGCAATTAGCATCTGTCCCATTGTGCTTCTCTGCCTAATATTTTATGCAAATTATACAATTTATAGCTTTAGATTTAATGTGCGGTTGCCTAACTAATGCCACAGGGCAAGAGGAGCCTGCTGATTCAGGAATGCATCACTCAACTGCCTCACCCTTGTGAAGCAAGTGACAAACTCATTCCATGGATTTCTCCACCAGGGAAGAAGTATTTACTCCTGCTGCGCCACGTCCACACAAGCAGGTGCAGCCAGCCCACAGCTCTGCTCTTGGCATCTCAAAAAAGCAGAATGAAGCCAGCTTCAGCTGAGAAGTCATATGGCCAGAGTAATGCAACTATGCCCAGCTAAAACATACCACTTTTTGTATGGGAGCACAGCCCATATTCAGGTCTGGCTGCATTAACCCATGGAGACTTTGCTCCAGCGGGAGCCCAAAGTCTACTCAGACTGCGTGGCTCTTATGCCAGCACAGGACAGCGTACACATTAAGTGTCTCCTTCTGTGCTTGCCCCGCACAGGACAAGTATGTATTAACATTTTTCAGCATGAGTTGGTTAAGCTCAAGGTGTCAGCAGTTGATGCTTTTTGTTCCGAAGGACAAGCAACATCAGGAAATACTTGTCTGGAAAGGACCTCACCAGGTTACCTACCCCAGTCCCACTGCATTCAGGCAAGATGAAATGCTAACACCAACACTGACGGATGTTTGTCTACCTAATCTGTTCCTAAAACCTCCAGTAGAGCAGGTTCATAACCATCCCACTAGTTTGCCCGAGCACTACAGCAGCCTTGCGACCAAATATCTTACCATACTTACCTCCTCCCGCTGTTCAAACAGGACACTCACAGGCTTCCCAAGCGCTGAGTAAGCCTCAAAAGGTTCTGCTGGTGAAGCAGGGAAGTGTGGCTGCCATTTTAGAGATCAAGAGAGTAAGCAGGGCTGTTGGGAATGCGCTGAATCTCAATAACAGAGATCAAAAATGCCTGGTTCCTAGCACTGATGCTCTACGTGCTACATTTCTTCAGAAACATCAGGTAAGGCAAGTCAAACTGGACTACTTGAAGAACAAGTAACCTTGCAGATTTGGCTGCAATGAAACTGCACTGGCATTACAGATCCCAAAATCTCAGTGCCATATTCTGGCAAAGTTCAAAAATTCCCTTAACACATGCCTTGCCTGCAATGCTGCATGTTGACTGGCGATAGTACACATGAACCAGGATGGGGCTCAAATTCAGTGTCCTTACTACTCACCCAGATGGGCGTCCTATTCTATCGCACCAGCTTACTTAGTTGCTGGTGTTGTTGACAAGCTCTCAGTTTTAAGCGAAGAAATTACTTCAGTGAAGCTGAACTTTCCCACAGGACCAAGATCTTAGTGGACCTTCAAACACTAATAAAAATAAATCAGAACGGACAAAGCTCTTCCTGAAGGTTAACATCTTCCATTGCCTTCATGATATGTTTAGTATCTCTTGGTCAAGAGAATGACCTCATTCAGAATATTCAGTAAAGAAAATTCTGTCAGTAGAGACGCGTGGTGGGTAGGTGTCTGCACGCCTGACACTTTGCATCTCCACAGGATAGATTTCACTGCTGGCTGCTCACTGGCACTGAGAGCAAAGACCCCCGCGGCGTTCTCAAGCTGGTTAAGAAGGACCTGGAATATGAACACTCCCTCGTGCAGGAATCCCAGTGCTGCGTCTAAGGTTAACATGCTCAGTAACAGCTGAGTGCTCACTTCCCTCCTCGCCCCGGCAGATACTGAAGAAGCCGGCAGCTGAGCTGCAGCTATTCCGATCACAGAGCAGGCTGGTTAGGGCGGGCAGGAGGGTGAGACCTGTGAAGCACTATCCGTTCAATCACTTTTTACAGGGGAGATCAATTTTGCAAACCGTCAGTCTTCATGATTTTCCCAGGCAGGGAGGGAGGAAATGAGGAAATGAAACAAAAAGTTTTAAAAGTTGCAAAGTCACAGCATGCAAAGTAACGCCCTGTCCCAGACAATCCCCCAGCGTGATCTGGAGGACAACCTTCTTGATCTGTTAGTCAAACAAGAGCTAAAAGACGATCTCCTTCAAGGGTGTTCAGCGCCATTGAGTCCCTGCCATGTATTTTGAGTGCCTGCCCCGCGGTGCCACCGTTCCGTGCCCTCACGCACACCTCCCTGCCTCGCTCCATGGGGGTTTGTGTGGGCTTCAGCGCAGCGGGAGAGAGAGCTATCGAAGTCATAACCACATCATCCAGCTGTATTTCTGAAAGAATAACAGCTTTAACACACCAGGCTGTATTTGAAGTTCCCGTTTAACATGCAGAGTGCTCATAATAGTTAATATAAAATCCCAGGAGTTTATTCACAAGGCGGTAAAGAGTGCCAAAATGTTACTACTTGTACCGGGTTTAAAATTTATGTAGAACTAGAAAACGCTTTAAGTCATCACTGCACTCTCAGGCATTCATGCTTCCTGGGTGATGAGAACTGAACACAGGAATTACCAAACGCGATGAGACCACAGGTCAGATGACAGGCATCGCTATTTCTGCTACATGGCAGTGGATTTCAAATCAGAGGAAAGGGAATTTATACTGTCCCCCAACATAGTCCAAGTTACGGAGTTCATAAATGGAGCTTCTTTCTAATGCCCACCCGTCGGTACCATATACCCCCCAAAGCAACAGAGGCCTGTAAACCTCTTAAACCTAACTGTAAATGTTTCCTACCTTTTTCAGTCCAGCTATGACCTTAGTTGATATTTTATGGCAACTGCACAGATATTCAGTGGAACTCTGACATGGTAGAAGAGAAAAAGGAGAACATTTCTCCATTTATTCATATTTTGTTTGCTCAGGGCTTGGTTCCACCTCTGCTAGCCCCAGGTTTATCTCGCTTTCCCCTCACGTGGCTGTCTCTTGGCACTGACCGCGTCCCTTTTCTCCAGGTTTCCTCTCATTTCTAATGCATATTTTAAATTCAGGAAAGCAGAACTGAAACCAGTCTTCTGGGGAAAGCAAGCACTTTATTTCCATGACTGTATGCTCAGTATCTTCAATGCTATTTTTGGCCACCATAATCTTTTTGTTTGGCTCTGTTGGCATGTTCTCTTTTGACTATTGAGGAAAAGGGGGCAGAAGTTTCCAGTGAGATACCCACTGTGACGCTGAGGTCTTTCCTGAGCAGTGAGTCAATATAGAATTTAACAATGCATGAGCTGTCCGTATTATTTCTTTATGGGCCCAAGAGACTGCAATAAACTGGATCCATCATCATGCTGACTCTTCACTGACTTTTGGAAGACCCATCCAAAAGTGTTGTCTCCCATTACCTGGAAAAAAACTAAACAATTTGGACTTATCTGAAAAATTTGCCATCCTGTGTTCATCTGCCTTTTCCAAAGTTATTAATAAATGTCCTGGAATGCGACTAGTATGGGATGCTTGACTTGCCATATTGAAAGCAGTTTATTTATCTCTCTGTCTTTGGTCTGTGTCTCACACTTTCTGATGTTTCAGTTTATTTAACATCCGCCCTCAAAGGAGGGATTTATTTATTTATTTTAACATTATTTCAATGTGTTGACTTATGTCCAGCTATCCAATCTTTGACAGCTTTGAAGAACTCTAACAAGCTAGAAGGCCTCAAGGCAACCGAAGCAACGTGGCCACGTAGTGCTGTTTGGGACACACAGAATTTCTACTACTCAGATTATTTTAACCTGATTTAACAACCAATGGTTCACTCTCAGTGTACAGAACTAAACAAGTTTCATATTTCCCTACAAATGCCACAAGTTCTGAAACATGCTCCACATACACCTTGCCCACCAAAGAGGGTATGAATGGATGCAACATACGACTGTAACATCACCACTCTTCCCAGCGTAGCATCTTTCCATTTTCATGGAACTAAGCTGTATCCCTCAGAACCAGTTTTGTTTTGTTTACACAAATGCAGCGTAGTGACCTGAACTGCAATTACTGACAGTCCAGAAGAGCTGACTGTCTCCATAAAGCCATACCAGCCTATGGATGCATTTGGATATCTCTATTTCCAGCCCATCTGCAGCGTTTACATGTCAGAAAAACAAAAAATCAGCACTTTCCAATAACTACTGTGAGAAGGGTACCCAAAACAGGAAGAAAAGCAAGATGCTAGTGGTGTAGTGTATCAAATGAGGATGACAAGTAAATGACCTTGTCTAGGAAGACCACCAACCAACTGACTGCAGAGGTTTGGCTCCACTCAATCATAAACTATAAAAGAAAATCGGATTATCTCAAGCCCCTCCCAAACTTTACACTTGCAGCCTCTTCTGTTCTAACTTCAGAAAGCCACTTGGAAAATTCATGAGACAGAACCAACTACTGACATCAAGGAACATAAAGGCACTCAAGCTTTCATAATTTTCTTTGCTGATACACTCATATGTTATAATGGTTGCACAAAGCCAGCAGATAAGTGAAGCAGGAGCTGATAGTGCTTTTAGAATCATAGAATCATTTAGGTTGGAAAAGACCCTTGGGATCATCAAGTCCAACCATCAACTCCATGCTACAAAGTTCTCCCCTACACCACATCCCCTAACACCACATCTAAACAACTCTTAAACACATTCCGGGATGGTGACTCCACCACCTCCCTGGGCAGCCTATTCCAGTGTCTGACCACTCTTTCTGTGAAGGATTTTTTTCCTAATGTCCAGCCTAAACCTACCCTGCTGCAGCTTGAACCCATTCCCTCTTGTTCTATCACTAATTACCTGTGAGAAGAGGCCAGCACCAACCTCTCTACAATGTCCTTTCAAGTAGTTGTAGAGTGATGAGGTCTCCCCTCAGCCTCCTCTTCCTCAAACAGTCCCAGCTCCTTCAATCGCTCCTCATGAGATTTATTCTGCAGGCCCTTCACCAGCTTCGTTGCCCTCCTCTGCACTCGCTCCAGCACCTCGATATCTCTCTCGTATTGAGGTGCCCAGAACTGGACACAATACTCAAGGTGTGGCCTCCCCAGTGTTGAGTACAGGGGGACAATCACCTCCCTACTTCTGCTGGTCACGCTATTTCTAATACAAGCCAGGATGCCATTGATTTTCTTGGCCACCTGGGCACACTGCTGGCTCATATTCAGCTGCTTGTCAATTAGAACCCCCAGGTCCTTTTCTGCCAGGCAGCTCTCCAGCCACACTTCCCCAGGCCTGTAGCGATGCATGGGGTTGTTGTGGCCCAAGTGCAGGACCTGGCACTTGCCCTTGTTGAAGCTCATTCCATTAGTGTTGGCCCATCGATCCAATCTATCCCAGTCTCTCTGTAGAGCTTCCCTATCCTCATGCAGATCAACACTCCCGCTTAACTTGGTGTCATCTGCAGGATTACTGATGACACACTCTATGTCCTTATCAAGGTCATCAATAAAGATGTTAAACAGAAATGGTCCCAACACTGAGCCCTGAGGAACACCACTTGTGACTGGTCGCCAGCTGGATTTAACTCCATTGACTACCACTCTTTGGAACCGTCCATCCAGCCAGTGCTCGATCCAGCAGATCGTATGCTCATCCAGGCCATGAGCTGCCAGTTTTTCCATAAGAATTCTATGGGGGACAGTGTCAAATGCTTTTCGAAAGTCTAGGTAGATAATATCCACAGCCTTTCCCTTGTCCAATAATCGGGTCATCTTGTCATAGAAGGAAATCAGGTTCGTCAGGCAGGACCTGCCTTTCATAAACCCACGCTGACTAGGCCTGATCCCCTGCTTGTCCATTATGAGACTTGTAATGGCACTCAAGATGATCTGCTCCATGACCTTCCCTGGTACCGATGTCAGACTGACAGGTCTATAGTTTCCCAGATCCTCCTTTCTGCCTTTCTTGTAGATGGGTGCTACATTTGCTACCCTCCAGTCCATTGGGACCTCCCCAATTAGCCATGGAAAGTGGCTTGGTGAGCACGTCTGCCAACTCTTTCAGCACTCTTGGATGTAACCCATCTGGTCCCATAGACTTGTGTGCATCCAAGCAGTGTAGCAGGTCACTAATCACTTCCTCTTTAATTGTGACGACCTCATCCAGCTTCCCCTCCCTGTCTCCTAGCTCACGAGGCTGGGTGCCCAGGGAACAGCTAGTTCCACTGCTAAAGACTGAGGCAAAGTAGGCATTGAGCACCTCAGCCTTTTCCTCATCCTTTGTGACTATGTTTCCCTCTGCATCCAGTAAGGGAGGGAGATTTTCCCTAGTCCTCCTTTTGTTGTTAATGAATTTATAGAAACATTTTTTGTTATCCTTAACAGCTGTAGCTAGGTTGAGCTCTAGCTGCACTTTGGCTCTCCTGATTTTCTCCCTGCATAGCTTCACTACATCTTTATAGTCTTCATGAGAGACCTGCCCCCTCTTCCAGAGGTCATAGACTCTCCTTTTGTTCTTCAGGTCCAGCCAAAGGTCCCTATTTAGCCAGGCCGGTCTCCTTCCCTGCCTGCTTGTTTTTTGGCACACAGGGACAGCCTCCTCCTGTGCCTTTAAGACTTCTCTCTTGAAGTATGTCCGGCCTTCCTGGTCTCCTATATCCTTCAGGGCAGCCTCCCAAGGGATTTTGTCAAGCAGTCTTCTGAACAGGTCAAAATTTGCCCTCCAGAAGTCTCAGATGGCAGTTTTACTAACCCCTCTCCTTGTTTCTCCAAGAATCAAAAACTCAGTCATCTCATGATCACTGTGCCCTAGATGGCCACCAGCCTTTACTTACCCCACAAGTTCTTCCCTGTTCACAACAAGCAGGTCCAGGAGGGCACCTTCCCTGGTTGGCTCACTTACCAGCTGTGTGAGGAAGTTATCCTCCACACATTCCAGGAACCTCCTGGATTGTTCCCTCTCTGCTGTGTTGTATTCCCAGCAGATATCCAGGAGGTTAAAGTCCCCCACAAAAACAATGGCAAATGACCGTGAGATTTCCCCCAGCTGCTTATAGAAAGCTTCATCCATCTCACTGCTTTGGCTGGGAGGTCTATAGCAGACTCCCACAGCGATATCAGCTTTATTGCCCCTTAACCTAATCCAAACACTCTCAACCCCATCATCACTATACTTGATTTCCGAGCTCTCATAGCATTCTCTAACATACAGGGCAACTCCACTGCCTCTCCTTTCCTGTCTATCCCTCCTGAAGAGCTTGTAGCCATCGATTGTGGCACTCCAGTCGTGTGAGGCATCCCATCACATTTCTGTGATAGCCACTATGTCATAGTTTTCCTGGTGCATCATGGCTTCAAGTTCCCCCTGTTTGTTGCTCATACTGCATGTACTGATACAGACGCACTTCAGATGAGCTAATGATTCCAACACCTTTTTGTGAGTGTGGACCCCATTTCCTACCAGACCCTTCTCAGGTGCTTCCATGATTTCTAAACATCTATCCCTTCTCTGAAATGAAATGGCAGAGTGAGAGTCCTCACTAGTCCACCACCCTTCAAGCCCTGGCATGCCTTCCTTGGGTTTAGTCCCGACAGGCCCAGGCCCTACCTCCCTTTCCCCCCTCATATCCAGTTTAAAGCCCTGTCAATGAGCCCTGCTAACTTCTGCCCCAAAATTCTTTTCCCCTTCTGGGACAGGTGCATCCCACCTGCCACCAGCAGGCCAGGTGTCTCGTATAGCAACCTATGATCAAAAAACCCAAAGCCCTGCCAATAACACCCATCCCAGAGCCACAAGTTGACCTGTTGCCTCTTCCTGTTAATTTCATCATTCATGATTGCCACTGAAGGGACAGAGGAGAACACAACTTGCGGTCCTGATCCCTTAAGCAGCTGTCACAAGGCTCTAAAATCTCTTTTAATTGATTTTGGGCTCCTTCTACCCACTTCATCACTACTCACCTGAAATACTAAGAGAGGGTAATAGTCAGAGGAGCTTACTAGGGCAGGAAGTTTGTCCAACACATCCCTGACCCGTGCCCCAGGGAGGCTGCAGACTTCCCTGTGAAGTGGGTCAGGACGGCATATTGGCCCCTCTGCCCCCCTCAGTAGAGAGTCACCCACAACAATGACCCGTCTGCTTTTCCTTTTGGAGCCAGTTGTGAGGCTGGGTCCACGGCGACTTGGTCTTTCTAACATTTCTGGCCTGGGTGTATCATCCTCCTCTCCAACAGCCAGTTCCTCCTGCAGGGCTTCATACCTGTTCTGCAAGGGCAACTGGGAAGGTGGGAGGGGCTGGGAGGGGATTCGCCTGCTTCTCCAAGCAGGGACCTGTTTCCATTCCCCCTCTTCTCTGAGATCCCCTCCTACTGCCTGGTGACGAGAGGGGATGGGGTCCTCTGATTTGTGTGGGGCCTCAACCTGTTCCCTTTCTCTCAGGGAGTGGGTCCACCAGTCAATCTCCCTCTCACATTCCGTGATACTCCTCAACCTCTCCACTTCATCCTTCAGCTCAGCCACCAGAATGAGCAGATCATCTACCTGTTCACATCTGACACAGGTGTTGTCTCCGCTGCCCTCCATCGCAAGTGCCTGGCTCCATCACTCTCTGCAGCCAGAGGCCTGGACGCCCACATGTTTGCGTGGGGGCTCTGTCTGGGTGCCCACAGCTTTTCTAACAACAGCTTTCGACCTTTTAGACTGGATGTTAGTGGCCCTGGTAATGGAAAGCATCCTCTCAGGTACCGTTAACATCAGCTGACCCCATGCTACCCTGATAAAGCCTTAAGGTCCCACTGGACTCTTCATGAGGAGAGATTAGAATCTAACCAGGGGTCTCATATGTTGGCTAGGTACTTGTCTGAGGAAATGTGAGGGATGTTACTTTTCTTGTCCACGCTAGACTGCTGTAACACATCTTAAAATAAACCGTTTCTTTAGCAGCAAAGCTGACATGAACACATCATGCCAGAACTAGAATAATGTTCTACCAGCTGAGTCCTGATTTCCAATTCAGATAAAAAGGTCCTATTTTTCAAGACTTATTTCTCGACCTCTGATCTTATGACAATATAAGTAGAAATATCACGGAAAAAGCCACTTGCTGCAAAAAATATTCCCCGTTAAGTTTGTACATTGATACTGTGAACCACTTACCGTTTATTGCCCCTTCCTTACTTTTTCTAGCACCCAGATACTTGGGAAAAGTATATTCTGTTGCTGGATGCCAGCCAAGGAAATTTCTGCTCAAGAGGATCAGAATAACTTGAAACACAACTTTGCCAGAATTTCAAATGTCCAGTTTATTCAGTCAAGACTTCCTCATGACAAGAAGAATCCCTGTTCCTCCTTTCCTAATTCTAGAGAGATGTCAAACCTCAGGAATTAATTCACGTTCTGTTCTTAAAACCCAAACTGTCTATGTCTTAGGAAAGCCCCGCAACAATGGAGTGCAGTCATGGCTTGTATCTTTACCCCATAAAAGCAGATTCAGTCATTCTTCAGATCCACCCAAGCCCCAAACACAAAATTCATAGAAGCTCTTGCTTAAATTGCTATAAACTCTTCCACATTTTCAGCTTTATCAAGTATACAAATGCTTCGAAATTATGCATGTAGATGTAAAACAAAAGTTTCCAACACTGGTATGCAATAAATGGATAAAAAGTCCAGCCTTGTTTCTTTTTAGATTTGGATAAGCAAAGGAGCTGAAAGTGGGATGCAGATTCCCCATAACTGGCCACAAAAGCACACAAGATTTAAAGATTAAGCCTAAGTGGACCCAAAAGTAACATCTGAACTTTACAGACAGGCTTATTTTGAAAGCTCTGTGACCATCAAGACTACTAGGATCAAAGATGAAAATTATTTGTTGGTTCAAGCAGTTCTGGCTGGCACACTATGAGACAAATTGATAAAAACGCTTTCTGTATTATCACCTGGGATAATACAGTCTGTTGGTCTGCAGAGGCAGCTTGAACAATACCAGCCCGATGTATCTCAGCAGGCCCAAAACAGCAAGCCAGCACACTGCCACTCCTGGCTGGGAGAACAGGGAATGTGACCATCATTTCCACAGTGGCCCTCAGCTCTCTGGCCCCTGCTACCCACACAGGGACAGAGCTGACAGCTCAAAATAATGAAAACCTGGGAAGGGAGAGGAGAAGGAGGAAGGGAAAGGAGAGACTGTTCATATTTTCTGTTTATGAAATGGCTAACTTTCAGCATTCTTACCTTAGAACATCCTTTTGTAAACTACCTTGGCAAGAAGCAAGCAATGGTACAAGAGAGTAGATTCCAGGTTCTGTTTGGAGCTTCCCACTTTCTTTTCCTGCAGGAAGCTTTTCCTTTCTTTTTCCACCTCTCTCAGGACAGGACTAGTCCCTTGGAAGCAGCTGTTTACAAATTTCAAAGCCAGGGCTTATTTATTGTCACACCAACAGGTCCGTGTCCCTTTGTCAACCTCCTCCTAGATGAATTTTAGGACAAATTTCCACACTGAAAGGGTTATTAAGCATTGGAATAGGCTGCCCAGGGAAGCCTACCATCCATGGAGGTATTTAAAAAATGGGCAGACATGGTGCTTTGCTTAGCAATATGGTTTAGTGACGGTTTTTGTCAGGTTGATGGTTGGACTAGATGATCTGAAAGGTCCCTTCCAACCTAGGCAATTCTATGATTCTATGAATGAATGAGCTTTTAGGAGAAATATGTCAAGTGACACCTCCCTGGGACAAAAGTCCCAGGGCCCTTCCAGTTTGACAGAGCAGGGCTGAGACCTACCAACTGGTGGCAGCCGGGATGCAGCACACCGCCACCTGCAACGCTGCTGTCTGCCAATGCGCTTTGGACAAAGTCTTTCCTTCCAGTCACAGAGAATATTAATTCCATTCCAATTCCTTCCCTCCATGCTTGTACACTGATTTCAGACAGAAATTAAAATGCAATGAGTGAACATGCACCACACTTGGAGCAAGGTAATGAGACATCTGTTTGCACACGTTTTTGGTGGAAAGAGAGCATACGATCAACAAGGGAGACTTTTGCATCCAAAAATGGCGGTTATTTGCAGTAGCTAACATCAGCTCTCTAACTTGCATGCTTTACTGATATGTCCCTATATAAACAAGTGTGCCTCAGATGAGTCATTTAGAGCCTTTAAATTAAAACCAGATTTTTCCTTTCATTTTAATAGGACCTTCAAATACAGATAGAGATGCCTGAAGTTGACCTGTGGGACTATTCTTCTCCCTCCCCCCTGACCAAAACTGCTGCAAAAAATAGGCCACAGACAGTAGTGGCCACAGTTTCAAAAGGTGAATGCCTAGAGCTACAAAGCTATTTTCAGGCACTTTAACTGGGTGGCCTGATTTTGAGAAGTTCTGAGTACACACCACTCCTGCAATGTACGTGCTCCACAACTTCCAAAAACTATAACCAGATTACCTACTTTGGTGATTAATTATCAATACCTGGTTTTCTACTCAACAATACAGCTACAGTTTCTGTTAAGACATCACCTATGCAGATTGCTTGGCATCAGACTCACTATATAACAGTGCGCATACGTATATTTGGAAAAGAGGTTCCTGCCCAGAAAAACATGGCATTTAAAAGGAATGGACAGGCAGATGAGTGTCAAAAGGAGATGCACAGGGGTGACATGCTGTGCCCAAGGTCATGCAGCAAGTCGGAACCAGCGCCAAGCGGAAAACCCAGAGCCCCAAATCAAGTGCCTGAGCCCTTACATCATGCCGAGCCTGCCTCCTAGGCACAAAAGATACATGCAGCTGTTCAAAGAGTATTTCTAAGACAGGCACACAGGATCTGATAAAAAGAAATCCAGGGAAAAGAGAAGGGTGCCGTCATCTGTTCCGTAATATCCCCCCAAATCAGAAAGTACGCACACAGCAGCAACAGCATCTCATATAACAGTAAACAATCAAACATAAATTATTTCGATTACATGCTGGGATGAAAATATCACAGCTAAAGGCTTTTATACTGTTTAAAGTGTCCTGAGGAAATAGTTCCCATACTTCAAAAAAGCAAGAAAGTCAGGAGTCGCAGCTTGGCTCATGCAGGAGTTCCCTCTTCCAGGGGAACCCCACAAAGCCTAGTTTTTGGAGAAATTTTAGATTTGGAGTTAAATTTAAGAATCTAAGAACAAGAAAATTTTAAAATAATGGAAAAAAAGGCCAGGTGGAAGCGGTTAAAGAAATTAATGACAGGGTGTGTAGTATCTGAAGTTCAACCATTATCAAAGAAACCTGTAAGTCACTTAAAACAGCAAGAGAAGCTGAGTGGTAGATGCGAACGCTAACTAGGTTGAGCACCAAGTAGCATGCTTACCTCAGGTTTGGTTTACATTCTTTCAGTTTAGATTATTACTTGTAGGATATGTAGGGAATTTTTAAAGCTTTTAACCTTCAAACTTAAAATGTAATGTAAAAAGGTTAGTTAGTGCCTAGTCACAGTGATTATCTATTACCATCTTAAGCATAGTTTAAAAAGTCAGATCTTGAATTCCGAGGCTGTAGGATCACAGCTTTTCAAGATGCCTCACAGAATTTAGTTATTTTTCACGAGGCTAAAGCTTAAAAAAAGGCTGACACAGCTTCAAACATACAACACCCTCCTGAAAATGAAATTTTCATTAAATAATGCTCCTAATCTTTCACTGTGCATTACAAAATCTGATCTAGAGCACTTTTATATCAAAAGCAATTCTTCATAGGTAAGTAAACAAAGTAATACAGCTGCTGAGAGAACTAACTGCCGTAACAAAAAAAATCTATTCAGTGATTTATTTCAAGACAGAACTGCCAGCTATGCAGGACACAAGTTGGGAATGCAAACTTGGACTCAGAAGTGAAGGTTTCAGAATAACTAGCTCTTTTAGAGCTTGCACTCAAAATAACAGAGAACAGGAAAAAGAGGAAGTCACAGCCCTGGTCAGACTATTGCTTCAAAAAAAACCCAAACCCATTAAAGTCTATGTTAAAATATCTCATTAAAGCTTTTTTCTATTTTTTTCTTTATAAGGGAGTCCCAATTTCGTCCAAGGGCCCATTGTGTCTGACAAATCTGGTTGCCTTCTACGACGGGGTTACAGTGTTGGCAGATGAGGGGAGGGCAACTGATGTCATCTACCTGGAGTTGTACAAAGCATTTGACACTGTCCCAGACAACATCCTTGTCTCTAAATTGAAGAGACATAGATTTGACGGATGGCCCACTTGGAATTGGCTGGATAGTCACACAGAAAAGGGTTGTGGTCAATGGCTCAATGTCCAAGTGAGAGCAGGGACGACTGGCATTCCTCAGGGGTCAGTACTGGGACCAGTGCTGGTCAACATCTTTGTCAGCAGCATGGACAGTGGGATCGAAGGCACCCTCAGCAAGTTTGCCGGCAACACCAAGCTGTGTGGAGCGGTCGACATGCTGGAAGGAAGGGATGCCTTCCAAAGGGACCGAACAGGCTAGAGATGTGGGCTAGTGCATAACTCATGAAGTTCAATAAGATCAACTGCAAGGTCCTGCACTTAGGTCAGGGCAATCCCAAGCACAAATGCAGGCTGGGTGGAGAATGGATTGAGAACAGCCCGGACAAGGACGACTTGAGGGTACTGGTGAGTGAAAAGCTGGACATGAGCTGACAATACGCACTTGCAGCCCAGAAAGCCAACCACATCCTGGGCTACATCAAAAGTAGCTTGACCAGTCCACTGAGGGAGGTGATTCTGCCCCTCTACTTCGCTCTTGTGAGACCCCACCAGGAATACGACATCCAGCTCTGGGGCCCCCAACATAAGAGGGACATGGACCTGTTAGAGCGAGTCCACAGGAGGACCGTGAAGATGATCAGAGGGTTGGAGCACCTCTGCTATGAGGAGAGGCAGAGAGAGTTGGGGGTGTTCAGCCTGGAGAAGAGATGGTTCCGGGGAGATCTTATAGCAGCCTTCCAGTACTTAATGGTGACTTACAGAAAAGGTGGAAAGGGACTCTATCAGGGACCGTAGTGATAGGACGAGGCCTAATGGTTTTAAACTGAAGGAGGGGAGATTTAGATCAGATATTAGGAAGAAATTCTTTACTCTGAAGGTGGTGAGACACTAGAACTGGTTGCCCAGGGAAGTTGTGGCTGCCCCATCCCTGGAGGTGTTCAAGGCCAGGCTGGATGGGGCTTTGAGCAACCTGGTCTAGTGGGAGGTGTCCCTGCCCATGGCAAGGGGTTGGAACAAGATGACCTTTAAGGTCCCTTCCAACCCAAACCATTCTATGATTAACTACATAAAGAGCAAGCTACAGGACTTTCAGAAAGCCTAACAATGTCCAGATGTCCAGTTCCCTTCAAAAAGGGATTCCCTTGTTCAGGAATCATGGAGAATTGACTGTCAAAAAGACAGGCAAGACATTAACTTGGACATTTGAAAGATAATTACATTTAAAATCAAGCTGTTTATAGAACACGGGGTCCTACTGCTACAGAAGGCAGTCACCTCAGCAACACCTGAAATTTTCAAAAGTGCAGGCAACACAGAGGGAGGAGGATTCAGCACTGTGCAAACCGGAGTCAGCAGAGCACATCGTCATCCTCCCTTTAACTCAGCTATATAGTTCTTGTAAGGTCTTCAGGGTTGAAATGAAGTGTAAATTGAAGATCATAAATAAAGACTATATTTCATTCATAGTTACTTTAAAACATAATTCAAATAGAGGTAATTATCACCTGAAGCCAAAACTAGTCTGTAAACAAACACAGAGTTTTCTTTTGAAAGACTTTCAAAATCAGATTTCTCTTTCCACACATACTCAACCCTTCAGAGTTTATGGCATTCCTTTGGAAGAGATAATCCCTTGCACTGAACTTAACCCACCACATCAGTTTTGTATCCTGTGATAAACTGGGCTCTCTAGTTACCCCTAAAGACTAGGATATTATTTACTTGGTAGTGACTTCCATTTTGAAATTCCGGACCAAAAAAGACATGGCTCTTAACACCTCATGCTATTCACAGATGTATTACTTCTTGTTTGAGTTTTTCTAAGTGCTCATGGCCTTGGGATATGACATGACAGCTGCAAAGTAGAAAATACAATTTAGCAGGTGAAAACAAGGCTGGGGGGGGCGGGGCAGGGAATCCACCACACTGTCTAGAGGGATGTAACTTTTTTGGTCTGAATTCCTTACTGCAGATCGTTATGTGTGGGAATACAGAGGCTGATCCACTTGGGCCAGAATGAGAAGTTAGCCAATTACTCAACTCTCCTGAGATTCCCCCTGCTAAATACAAAGTTGGTTCAAGGTCTCTGTCACGATATTTCTGATGATAAGACAGAAATAAGACGAGACTGGGGGGGGGGGGGGCGGGGCGCACAGGGGGACATAGGGAAAATATGGTCACTTAACACTGCAGTGGCCAGTGAGAACAGGTGAAGCTTTTCCTTACCTCATTCCTCAACTTTGTTAACAGCCTCCCTTTAAAGTGTCCGTTTTAACTGACTACAGACCCACTTTTTTCCTTTTCTTCCTTAAGCATTTATTCCTTTGTCTCATCAGTTTGAGCAGAGACTGAAATATGCACAAGACAAACTTCTTGCAAAAAGTGGATGCTCTCCCGAACATATAGTTCTCCTAGAGATAACAATAATAACGCTCATAGCAATTTAAAAGAATCCAAAACCCTACTGAATCTCTCCGCTGCTAGAACAAAATCCCAACCACTTCCTCAGAGCACAGGTTTCCCTCAGCACCTCTCCCCCACTCACAAACAGCAATAAGCACTGCAAAACAAAATCCTTTTAAGCTACTTGAACATTTTCTCCTAAAGAGATTCCAAAAGACATGGGAGAGTGTTGCGAATTATTGGTCTTATTTTCACATAAAGACACTGCCGATGCGGCCAGGCAGGTCAGATGCAAACAGTATGTCTATAAATCCACAATTATAAAATGCAAATTGATGAGCTGCTTATCTGCCCATCAAGATAGTGATAACACAATCACAATGGTAATTCCAACAATGCCCCATTAGAACATAGTTCAGCAACACAATTTCCCTCAAGTATAGTCAGCTAACATATGAAACAGCGACTTCAAGAGCTAATCTAGATTTAAACTCAAAAGCCAATAAATGTTGCAAGAATATAACAGTAACAGAAGTAGAAAGGGAATGAGAGACTAACTTAACCCAACGACTGCAGTGCTTGAAATGGTAAGATACTAGAAGTATTCAGGTTGAAAAGGCATGAGTTCGAAACGTGGGAATACAACTCAAATGATGCCAATTAAAGGCAACAGTCTATGCCAGGTAACTAGCCAACACCAGAAATGCATTTAGGTTCCTCCTAGCAATTAACTTGTGCAAAAGGCTTCCAGTGCTTCTCAAAGATCTTAGCTCTATTTACAATTTAATTTCTTTCAGTCCTTTCCAAAACCACGTTTTCTTCTTCATAATGTCCTCCAAATTCAGGCCTCAGGATTCTTACGGCAAGCTGCTAACTTTGTGCAGCCATTCTCCATTTACCAGCATGGACAAAAAGACAATGTTTTCCAGAAGATTTCTGGAAGTGTTTGCTGCAGTAAATATGCTCCCCATTAAACCCACATCGTATTTTTGACCAGATGCAAACCTCCTTCGTGTAGATGGAAAAAGAAGAGTGTGGGATTCCACAGGGCAATCCTGTGACACAGGAATGCTTGTGTTTGTTCTCCCACAGAGAGACAGAATGTGAGGGGCCCAAAACCACTACTTCAAATCTCACATATAGCTTCCAGAAGCCAGCTGCTTCCTTCTCTAGTCACAATAAAAGCCTTTAGGGAGAGCAGGTATTGGCTTACCTTGCATGTATGCCTCTATTTGCCGAATTAGCTCATAAGACTTGGATCGGTCCAGAAGTGTACGAATAGCTGGAAGAGGGTCCAGGATAATGGTTTCTGGATGAGCATCAATATACTCCTGCAAAACAAAGACATAGGGGGGAAAAAAAAGAAAAGGCATTAGGTTGGCTAAAGAGTGCGGAAAAAATAACAAGATGGGGAAGACAATAGATAATGTTAAAAACCACAATCTCCAGTTTCTCTTCAAGGGGGTGCAAATGGACATTGGCAATGCAGAAGGTCTGACAGGAAAGTCACCAACCAATCCAGACACTGACACTTGAAACAAACGTGACAGCTAACTGTTTTAGGATGGCAAACTTCTCCTGTGCACTCACCATCAGCAGTGAAACCTGCGCTGCAACCACATCAACTCAGAAGGGAGCCAGTGGCAAAGTGCCACAGTAACAGCTGGGAGCAGGGCTGAGAAAAGCAATTAGGAGAAGAAAGATGACACACTGCTATCTTGGGGTCAGCCTTGCATTGTATTACTGTACGCGAACATCACAACTGTCTGAAATAAGCTCAGAACTACATCTGGGTTCTTTAATGTTGTTGTTACTGCTGTCCTCTAGCTGGGCTGAAGACACTGTTAAGAGCTGGCCTGTAGGGCTAGAATTTTTTTTGGCAGAGCTGAAGAGATTGCTGCTTAACTGTGTCTTCATTAAGTTTTGAGAGCACCTATCTTGTTACTTCTCTAAGTTCATACTCTCCTCTCCTGACTACAAGAACAAAGCAAAATTGATGTCCTCATGGATCTTCATCTCAGGATCTCAATTCCCCATTCCCTAAGGTCATGACTGCCCTACTCCATCTTGGCCATGAACACAGACACAGCTGCCAGGTATTGCCCTTGCAAACCCAAGAAAACTTCCTTACTGTTTCTCAGAACAGAAGCTGAGTTCCTTCATTATTGCCCCAACCTGGCCCCATAACGTCAATGGGAGAAACAAGCATCCATCTCACCCTCTCCAAAACCAGACAAACATTTCCAAAGTTAGAACCTGCCTTTGTTTTACCCAGCTTCCCAAAGCCATCTTTATGTTTCCACTCATTCCTTTAAATGCATTCATGCAAATACATGGTAAATGCTCCTGCAAGTAACAGACTCCCATGAAGTCCTACTTCCTTATGTTGGTTACTTCAGACAACAAAACATACTCCAAAAGGTACTTTGGAGTATGATGAGGTGGCCTCAGAGGTGGCCTCAGGAGATGCACTTTGCTAGATACTGAGCTGGAGAGAGAAGAATGGCATCACCTGTTCCCAGCAAGCTCCAGACACTGCCTGGGGACACAGACTTCCTCCCCCTACACCTCCCAGCGCTGTCAAACTGTTGCTTTCTGCTGACTCCATAGTTTGAACTGATGGCTTGCTAGAAGGGGATTATTCTTTTGAGACTAAGAGGATCCAACATTAGGGTTTAACGAACCCACTGCACCATCTGCAGCACACAAGTAGCTTTCCTTCACAGGGCGTGAGGCATCCTTCAGTGGCAATATGTATGTCTGACGTATTTAATAATCCCCACAGAACACAAACAGTGAATTCCCCAAAGATACGCTTAACCTTGCTGGGAAAAGTAAGTGACAGAGCCTTTTGCACAGTCAGTCATGAAGACTGTCAGACCCAGCTGTTGTCCCACCCTTGCAGTGTGGCCTGGATAAAAAGCCTCTTTGGTTCACCGGAGCAGCAGCTGGATTCATTTCAAGTCATTAATACACAGGACATAAAGAGAACAGTTTTCAGGAGTCTCCTGCCATCCGTAGTTCCAGAGCACTCAAGCAGAGCAGTCAGCTTTCAACTACAGAAGAGATTTTATGTTTTTTTAAGGGATAGAGTAACTTGTTACCTAATGCCTCTTAAACACCTATGTGTGCCTATGCATACATGCCCTTTTACACAGCAGCTAAAAGACACCTTGTAGAGGTAGGATGATCCAGTGATTAGGGCATTAGCTTAAACTTGCTGATCATGAAACTGTACTTGAGTATTTCAACATACCTAAAACATAACAAGACAGCTCTTTTAGCCCCTCTATGCCTCAGCTTAAAAAAGAGGGAGCTACCACAGTGTGCACCTTCATGGGCACACCGAGAGGATGAGCACATTACAGATGGCCAATATGGTGGGGCGGCAGGTAAGTATACATGGTAACCAGTCTGAACAAGCCACAGCTCCAAAACTTGACCTCAGCAAAGATATGACAGCAAATATCAGCGTTTCTGATGCGTGTGCTAGCTCATCCTTCACATGGTGGTGACCAGCACCCCTCTTCCTTGAATGGTCTCTGGTTCCACATTGAATTCAAGTTCCCCATACTTCCATCCTCACCCAGCCCCTGCTCTGTACATACTAATCCTTCCCCTCACACATACATTCGTCCTGCCTGTGGCCTCCATCCCCTTCACTCCCCTCCACAGAGAGAATGATTTTTTCCCTCTCCCAGCTCCTTGTGCACCTTCCCAAACCTTCTCGATGCTCATCTCCGCATTGAGGACTATCCTCACTTCCCTGTGTTAGGTGTGTTCCACTTGCTATTTTTGCTCATGGTACTCTAAGCATTTCCAGGGGGAGCCTTGATTTTTTATGCTTTCTGTAAGGAACTTCACAGTGCTTTATTTATAATAGCTCTAAACCATATTAAAAGATCATCCAAGCAGTAAGCTTGACACAAAGTTTAACAGGAATGAAGGCGTGATCCTGAAGCCATTCTACACCAGGCAATGCATCAACAGAAGTGAGCATCTTAGCTGACTTTCCAGTGACTGATTTCTCATCCTCTTGCCTTAAGGAGCCTCCAAAAAGCTCCGAAAGGCAAATGTGCAATAAGTGATGAAGATGAAGGAGGTAGGGGCTGTTTTCCAGCAGCCATGTAGAGTCTGAAGGACTTCAACAAACTATTCTAATGTCGAGAACAGCATTGTGTGTAAGGCAACAGACCCTTCACACACACAGAGAGAAGCCTGAACATGAAGTTTCTTTATAAAACAAGGAAATTTCTTGGCATTAAACCTATTTCAGCTACTATTCTCCAGCTCTCCTCCATTTACAGGCCTAAGTCCTCGGACAGCCTGAGGGCACAGGAATGGCAAAACTCAGAGACTGTCAGCAGGGCAGTGAAGACCTGCATCATCTGAGTAAAGGAAAGGACTGGGACCTGAAGTAAGTGTCTCCTAGAGTTAATCTGGGGATGGACTACAGATCTCTCAAAGGGCTACAGAACTCTCATTTTAACTGAATACAGAAACGGCTGCCCCTTTGAAGCAAAGGAGTCTGACAATGCAGAACAAGGTCAATGCATTTGTATAGTGCATCTCTATTTGAGCACAGTGAGTGGTTAACTGCTGGAGCTGTTTAGGGGACAGGAGCATCAAAATGCACTCAAGTCTTTGTAACACTGCATCTGTTTCTCAGGGTATCGTGTGTTGCTTGGATTTCCATCACAAAGCATTACCTCTGCATTCAAAACCAGAACCATCAAATTGCACCAGGATCCCCAGAGCAAATCACCCAGACTTCCCTTGGGCATGTATGCTGCCAACACTTTCCCAGTCTCCCACACCTCACACCAGTACATCACCAGCACATGCAAAAGAAAGAGCTCCAATATCTATGCACAGAAAACTAGTTAAAATAAATAATTTAAAAATCCAACACCAATTCCCCACAACAGGAAATTACAATACGAAAAATCAATTTTGTTAGCTTCACAGGAACAATTACAGTAGCTGATGTGAAACCTTTCATAAACTTTGATTCTTTACTAGGAACTGATGCATGCCCATGCATCACGTTTTACTGAGTATATAACTGTGAAGATCACTTAACAGATTGGAAAACTCTTGATGTAGCTTAAGTAGCATCACTCTTCCCATGGCACAGAATGGCTCCACTATCGGAGATACAGATCTGGATGAACGTGAAGGGCTTGTGTCTAAGAATTTTGATAGCAGATGAGCTATTACACATATGAACTTGAAAATGGAGCAGTTGCAGAAGGAAAAGAGAAACGCTGAAGCCAAGAGATAGCTTTCAGTACAGCACAACCTTTCAACTTTGAGTGTTCAAGTCTTCTCTGATCATCCCAGCAAAACAACACTGCAGTCTCCTTTCATGGATTTATCGAAGACTGGTATCCAACAGCAGACTCCAACAACACAGGCAACAATCAGAGGATATTCAGGCTTCCCAACAATATTTTGAAAGGGCTCTGTCCTTGGACTGCAGTTCAGCTTGACCCAGACAACATCTATGTTTTCCTCTTTCTAATCTTTGACATAATAAAAGCAAACAAAAAGAAACAAGGACTTTTAGCAGATCCTCCTTTGTTTGTATTCCAGGCTTGGTGTTCAGTCGTGCTCTGTACCAGCCCTGTTACTGGCAGAAGGCCAGCAATGAAACTTGAAATCAAAGAGAGACCAAGTATTTCACATTCCCTATTAAATACCTCTGGATGTAACCCAGAGATTTAAGAAAACACACCTTTTTTGAGAAGCCTATGTATAGGTGAGGACAGAGTTGATTGTCAATTTTACCCAAAAAGGTAGCTAATGTTTTTTTCAAATATATATATTTTAACAGAAAGTTGATACAGTATCTACTGCAAATATTAGGTCATTAATTGATAAGAGAGACTCGCTGACTCATTGACTTGATTTTATTACTAAGTAATAAAATTTCTATAATCTTTTGTTTAAACAAAAGTTCCGTATTAAAAAAAATGTTAGCAAAAAACCCAACAGCGTTTGGATTTGTGTTTTCCCGGTGTACAGAAACATGAAGATGACCACTTGTGACAACAGATCGACATTTTCCAAGGGGGAAGCAGAGGTAAAGACAGACACAGCTTGTCTAAAGAGTTTGCATCAGATTCAGACTTAAAATTTCCTTTTTGTTGTCTTGGGCTGCAATGGTCTCTTTTCACAGACACCCCCTTCCAAAAGGAAAGGTTGGATCTTGAACAAACACTCATCTCAGAATTGTTTGTCTCTAAATCTAAAAGAGGTTCCTGCAGCAGTTGGGAGGGATGAGGGGGGTGGCAACAGGAAGTGGGGACAGATCTTCTCTGTTACGTTTCTATTCACGGTACACCTCAAAGCAACTTTCTGAGTACTTCCCTGTCCTGCCTTCAAAATTCCATCACTGCTTCATCTTGCAAATACCTACCCACAGAGAGCTATCCTACCAGTTAGGACATGAATGACAAATTTTTAGTTAATTTTGCCTCCTTATGAGGCTCTTCCAACAAAGGTAAGACAGAATTATTTTTCAAATGGGAAAACCAGAGGTATTTGCCTGTGAATTCAGGTGCAAATAGACCATTTCAACTTTGTGTCTCACCCTGTCCCCCCATTAAGAAAAAAATTGCTAAGATTTTATAGTTTCCTTTGATTTTTCTCTTGCCTTTTCTCAGCAGAGGACATGAAAAGAAATTTGAAATGTGAAACTATTTTCAGAGTACAAAGATGAAAACCAGGAGCAGAATGGGCTAGTATCTTAAGGAAAAAAAAAAAAAAAAGCAGCATTAAAAATCCACTGGCATAACCTCCGTGAGTACACAATCCAAATCATCTCACAGCTGAGACTTCTGAAGAAAGCAATCAGTGCAGCACGAACAACGTGCTTCTCCCCTTCCAAGCAACCACAGTCCCCTAACTCCTTCCCTTCCAAAATATCTCCCTAATTTTCCTTCCTCCCAGTGCCAAACACTTCTAAGGAAGCTTCTGAATCAAGAGTAGAAGAGCCTTTCCTGGACCACTTCAGAGTGGGAGAGCCAACAGTTGGAGGGCAGGTGGGGAATAAACACTTCAAATTTTCATCAACCTGATAGCAGAAGCCTAGGCATAAAACCTGCTTCCAACCTATCTTTTTAAGAAGGCTAATGCACAGAGAACCTGTTTAGAAAATGCTCTGAATGACAAATTAATAACCCTATTGATTTTCCATCACTTGAGCCATCATTTTGAATGGAACAGACTAGTATGAATTTGCAACGAACGAAGCTACTCAAGCCCCTGCACAGCTATGACAGACAGAGAGTATTTTGCTCTAATCAGAGCATAAAAAAGATTCCCCAGTCACTGTCTTACACAAGCCAAAACATAACCACTTTTCAAAGTCATAAGCTTTTCCTAGAAGGCAGGAACTGGGGTAGTTTCATTCTCTTCCTTACCAAGACAGGAACCGGAGCACCAGCAAGTGAAAGCGACCCTTTAGGACTATGCCTCTTCCCACCTGACTTCTCTCCATGTTCCTCCGGTCAAGAAGGAACCACCAAGGATTGTAGCAATTTTTTACTAGACAACAAATAAACTCTGTTCAATCAGTTCAGCTCAGTATTACAGTGGGTAGGAAGGGAGACTAATCATCATCTATACACATAATCATCATCCCCAAAATCAGGATCTGAGCGTCCTACGAAGCAAATGGAAAGATTTCTCTACTTTACACTTCATGCGCTACACTAGGCGCTGCAAGCAGTCTTCATTTTGGCTTTGGATGAGATCACTAGGCACTCACCACTGATCTTCGATGGCTCTGATCTCCAGTCAGATCCACACTGACCTCCAGCACCTACCAATGCTCTCAAGAGAAAATGCAGTCCAGAACGCATCCAACTAGCATGAAGACCTCAGAAAGCTCAGCCCAAAGGTCTTCTGCAGCTAAAAAGCCCACTGGCAACAGGCAGCCTCTCTTTTCAGAGTCTCCTGTAATGATTATTTTTTACAAGGCAATTGAGAATAGTCGTTAAACAGCAAGATAAAAAAAGCAGGCTAAGATGCTTCCTAGTCTATTAGCACTCTCCACCAGACTGTACACCACTTCATCACAGGCCCCAGAGCGCAGGCACACAGACTCATGTAAGTTTGAAGCCAGTTTCCACCTCAGCTCTTGCAGACGACATGGTCAAGGCTTCTACATACAGCTCTGAAAAAATGTTATTCTCACAAAGGTCATAAATAGCCTCCTCCTGGGGTCAAGGATCCCTTGCTCTTCTGCTTCCTGGAAGACTGCTTTATGGAGCCAACAGTAAGACTGGTGCCAGGTATCATCATGCTGTTACATTTATATTCAATAGCAGGAAAATTACCATCATGAATTTTGCACTGTTTGGTCTGGTTAACATCACCAGAACTTGGTCAATTTAATGAACAATAAGGGAGCCACACTATTTCCACTTGTGTGCAGGTGCCAGAAATACCACAGTGATTACACAACATCACACACACAGAAGCAGCTCTATTGCAAGGTGGTCACTTTAGATTTTCTAAGTTCATCATTGATTTGAGTTTAAAGAGCAAAAAACCCAAAAATAACCCCAAAGCAAACAAAAAAAACCCAACACCAACCACTGTACACACTTTATACAAATGAAATATTACAATTTATTTTTACTAGGGAATATAATTTTCTTCTTTTTAATAGTTTCCAATATCTTGAAAATAATACAGGACAGATGGAGGCAGGCAGCAATTTCCTGCCAGTTTCTGCCCTGTATACAAAATTAAATGAGAGTATACCATTTAAACACACTTTGGCATGTAATTCAACACTGACAGACCTCTTCTCTGCTCCGCTGCTTCCTGGGTACTGTGATGTTCATCCTGTTTTACTGCGATGAAATTTCCTGCATGCTGGCGATGTGGCACAAATCAGTCACATGTGCAGAACCAGAAGCCCAAGGCCTTGGTTTCCTGGGGAGAGGCTATCATTCAGAAGCCTGCTCACAGGGGTCCCTGCCCTCTATCTCATTCCCTAGAAAAAGATCCTCTCCCAGTTTGGAAGGCACTGGGAGATGATCTTTTTCTGACAAGTTTTGAAGACACTGAGAGACTGTAATTCCATACCCACAGCCAGAAGTAAGCATAGTGCAGTAATGGAAACCTACATTCTAGTTCAACTACATGGCTGTGGACAAGTCATCCACGGGGCTATGCTAAAGAACACTCCATCTGTAAAGAAAGAGCATCAGACATCAGTGTGACTACTGTAACTTGGTCTGTAAGTCAGATGTCATCATAGCTACTATGAATTCATACCAGAGCTCCAAACAGAAACAAAGCCCAAGTCCTTATGACAGTCATTCTGAGTTGTCCTAAAGGGTTTCTCAGCTTAATTTCAAAAGGGAGTTAACACCATTTCCTTTAATGTACAGCTTGCAAAACATAAAATTAAGGGATGCAAAGGGGATGGTCTAGATCACATAATGAAACTGTGGAAAAGCACGTGACTAAACCCACATTCTAGGATCCCCTTCTAATTAGGCATTAGATTGCACTTCTTTGCAGGAAAATGGCATCCTCAAAAAGAATAGATATATTAGATAATATGGTGTTTACTGTACAACCAAGAACTAATGACAGGGAGAGAAGAAAGAACATCAAGTTCTCCTCTAACATTCTTGGCTTTTTCATTATTTTCTTTTGCGGTTAAATTTAATATTCCTAAAAATGAAAGCCTTGAAGGCACCAGCCAGCTGGATCCAAGCATTTCACAAGAAGAATTAAGCGAGTTTCTTAGCGTAGCCCTGCAACAGTCTTTCTAGAGTATGCCTGGCCAAAGCTCGCCACTGAGAACACAGCAACGCTAAACTGGAATTAGGCAGAGTGTTCAAAAAAGACTAAAACTACTACCAACAGGGACATGTAACAAAGATGAAAATGTAGAGGAGTCCTCAAGGCAGGAGCCGAATTCACCACCATCCTCTGCACAGAAGACACTGGTGTAACACAACACTCTGTATCCATGGGTGCTTTCACCCAAATTATTTCCTTCTTAGACAGTTCATGTTGTTAGTTGAACAAGCTCAACTGTATTTACCAATCAAGTCAGGAGACAGGGAACTATTTCTTCTCCATCTGAATTGCTCAGAAATTTATCCTCACTTCCACCTGTCTCTACTACTTGAACTCTGGAAAAATACGCATGGAGCATGCATTATAGTAGAGAGAGGTATTCTAATAATACACTTGCTTATTGATTAACGCAGCTAGCGACAATTAAAGGGTGCTGACTTAAATGCAGCATGTATGAACAATACCTTTGCTTTCTACAACAGTTGACACACAATCCAAATTTCCAGTATTATAAAAATTAAAAAAATGTTTCAACTTCCCATCAGCCTACTGCAAATTAGCTTCACAAGAACTGAAGTATTATTTTTGCTCTAATACTGATATTTACAGGAAAATTATGAAGTCCATTGTTAAGAAATAGAAACCATTTTATGAAAGGGTGGTGGTAAGCTGAGGCACAGAAAGAAGTAAGCGTTCTACAGCAATAAAATAGCGGCAATGGTAAAAGACAAAAGACTGAATTTCAACTCTACTATCTAGTGTCTAGATTACAGCTATTTCTGTTTTACTCGACTGTAACCCAAACCTGCTCCAGCCCAACTTGTTTCCCCTTTTGTTCTCTGTTAATTCTTAAAAGGCGGCAGACAGGTCTGCAAAAGTATCTAATGTAACTGAATGCTCTTGTGCTGTGCAGGTATTTAAATCAATTTATGACTATGCAAATCCTACAGAAAGAATCTGACAAGCTGTATCAAATACCTCTGTCACTACTCTCCACGACTCCCTGGGACCAACAACTGCTCTCACCTCTCCACATTAGTTGGCATGTCACAAGAAGCATATCCCCCGTCCAAATCAATGACCCGAAAGCTCACCCATTACTGTACACGCTCTATGAGATTAAGGCCATGCTGCCAACAAAAAAAAGGCCGAAGAGACAGGGGAGGTGATGTTAACACAGGTGAACTTAGCAGTATGGGAGAGAAGAGCTGGGTCAGGAAGCACAGAGGGACTAAGATTTCTTTGCCCCAAATCTTACAGGAAGGTTTCTTATTGGTTTCCTTCAGAGGCCACTAAAAAGAAAGCTCTGTGATTTCCAAGATTAACAAAAATAGCAAGAGCTGCAGCACAGTCCTAAGAAACAACGCAGCACAGGGATGCTATTATGCAGCTTCCTTTGACAGGGGATCACCTTGAATATGGTGAAATTCTTGATTTATTATTTCTAATGGGACAGAGAGGAAAGGCAAGGCTGAATTGTTCAACTTGCACACAAGGCTATACTCAAATAGATAAAATAGGATTTTAGGGCAATATGAGTTTGGTTGTTCATCTTTTATTAAGGCTATGATTTAAAACTGTTTTCAACAAGTTGCTCCACAGTTGTAAGACAGGAGGAGTTAACCAGCCTGAGACACGCTGGAATGTTTCAGTAAATTCACTGTAGGACACGGACAATCCCATCTTGCAAAACAGCAACTGTGGTGAAACAGAAGCACAACACGCCGCCTCCGAACTTTGCTCGAGGGCACAACCTGACAGGTGAGCCATGCAGGAATGACAAGGAGCACATACACTAATAGGTGGCAGCTGCCAACAGGAATATAACCGGAGGGGTCCCAGTGCCACACAGCACCGTACGCGGGATCTGAATACAACTATTTCTCAGCTGCTCTGAAATGAGGCAGCTCAAATGAGATTTGCCAGCACTAGTGAAGGTTATAATATTGTCCCAATAAGAATATCCCTGTAAATCAGGGGTCTGCAGCCTTTTCTGATCTGTGTACCTCTAGAAACTTCCACCGGGAGCGTGGACTGCTGTACAGAGGACGTGAGCCTCCTGGGAGTATACCTATACCTTCGCAATAGTCAACAGCCTCCTTCCCACCTGCCCAGCTCCCCCCACATCCCAATCTCCTTGTGGTTGAGGGCTCAAGAGAGCAAACAGCCATTGAAATTTACACTTAAACTTCCAGCCTGAATTCAGTCTTATGGCCCAGCACGTTGCAGGAGAGCACTCCTCTAGCTGCAGTCAGCTCTAAGCACGCAGGTTGGACTTAGCCCATGGTGTGAAGAAACAGCACCAGGTGAGGAACTGGTGGAACTGAAGTTCTACTAGTACTAGAGAAAGCATAAAAAGCATGACCAAAAGGTCCAGGTCGTAAAATCGATGCCATCGTGTATGACAGTAGCAAACAGATTCAATAAGCCTGACAGAAATGTACAATTTCTTCAAGTTTTGCAAAGCTTTTGCCTACAGTCTCCTCTTCCTGCCCCCGCCACCATATACACTTTGAAAAAAAGATGTGAAAATTTGAGAACTCTGCAGAAGGCAATTCGGTACTGAAACTGAATTATATCTTACTTGCTGAAAAATATCCAAGCTGTGCTATATAAAATACCTTTTTCCTGACAAAAGTGTAGAAAATGGAAACAATATCCCCACATACATTTCTTATTTTTTTATGCTGTATTAACTGTTACATAAAAACTAACTATTTATAATTTCTAAAAGTTTATATGAGTAATTTCACTTCAAACAGTCTGTGGTTAAAAATACACTGTATTTGATATTATCATTTGAAAGAAAATAAAACCTGTAAGATCAGTGATACGTTTTAACTTAATAGCTCTCTAGAATTTGAGAATTTTAGAAGAGACTTTGGGTGGTGGGAGCTGGGGTTTTAGTTTGTAGTTGCAGTTTTGCTTGCAGATTGGTTTAATTTTTTTCATAAGGGGATGTTCCTGTTGCTGTTTTTAGGCCGCTGCATCTCTATTCAGGTGGTGTTATTGTTTTCCAAGTGCTAGCAAAAAAAAAAAAGATACAAAGAGCAAGTCCCTGAACTAAAGAATAAATGGATATTTATCCATAATTATATATGGATAATATATCCATATATACTGCTTCTCTCTCATCACTCTCAGAATCTATCCCACAAACTTGTTAGGTAAAAAGTGTACTTTCACTGAGGTTTTCTAACTTAAATATCTTTAAAAACAAAGCTTCAATATTTAACCTATATAAAAATAACAGATTCGGTTATTTAAACTGTAACAAAGGTACACAGAACAACGTCAAGGTATATTATGATTACTTTAACAAATCTATCAGGGTAAGAAATTTAGTTTTAGCAGGTCATTTTACCTCTATGAGCCCAATAAGTCCTCAGACAAAGCTAAAGGTCTAACTGCAAAGTGCTCTACTCTGCTTCATACCAAACTTCACTTGCAGCCTTTGTACTTACTACTGTTTCCTCCAGACCTCACTTTGGCACTTGAGAAAGCATCAGCTTGTGATTTTAAGCTATTATCTACGATAAGTTGACTAGCTGGTGTTCTTATTTAAAATATTCCATATCCTTTGAAGAGTTCTTGCTCAGGAATAAAAGAAATGTGGTTTAGATATTAATTGTACTGCTACACACCAACTGTTGGTCTACAACTGCTTGCACAAGTTCCCTCCCAGCATGTTCTCCAGGTGACAAGGGAGGTGCCACCATACTACAGAGAGCTGAGCTCTTTGTGCGTCATAAAGCCTGGCCTTCAGGAATGCATGCAACAACGTCAGAATTGGGGATGACAAATCTCATGAGTCTTAATCAGCTGTGAGCAACTTAACGCATGTGCCCTTTTGCCTGTTTGGTCATCAGTTTTCCCCATCAATAGGATGGGTATATTGCGAAGGCAAACTAGTTAACATCTGAAACAGGGAAAGACTATGCAGAAAGCCCCTGAAGTCCATCTCTCCACATGCTTCTTTGAACATTTACAAGTTTCCAAGTAGGTACCTGCACTACTTAGTGACGAACTGTCATCTACTAGTCAGAGAACTGGTGCCAGAGGGTCAGGCCCACAAGCCAAACCTTTTCGTCTCCTCTGTGTAACATACAGGCAGGAGGAAGCAGAAAAGCTTTCCAACTAGAGAAAAGAGAATACTGACTTCATTAAGTAAAATATTTTCTGCATTACTAGTTGTAGAACATTAAGCAGAGCAAAAAACATCATTTCCCAAGAAACCAAAGTTGTCAAAATAGCAGAATTTGTCTGAGCCATTTTTCCACCTGACATCAGCATATTCCATAAAATTCTGAAAGTATCTTTTTTAATTTTGCTTCTCTTTCTAAGAGAAGAAAAGAATATACCTTTGATCAAAGACATCCATCAGAAACAACACCTTTTAAAATGATAAAGGTGTTGCATTATCATTTTCATCGGCATTCAGACTACTGACAGGAATTCTTTGGGAAGACAGTTCTCTGTATCACTCTACCCTGCATATTTCTGACCTTCAATGTAAACTTGAGAAAAAAAAAAATTAATAGAACAGGATTCTCAGCACTAGAGGACAGAATCACTCACGGTAACCTTGATGTTACAGAAATTAGCATTCCAGGAACTGGGAAGACTAGACAGAACCGGGCCAAATTAATTCAGTGCCTTCTGTCATGAAGAGATGCATGTGAAGGACTCTGCAAACACCTGTTCCTCTTCCTGAACAGCACTAATGCTCTTGGAATGACATCAGGACAATATTTTTTGGGAAACCAGTTCTTAATAACCTTACCAATACAACATAAAACCTACTGAAAAGTGCAAGTCGATTTTAGACTGACAGAACTATTTTTGCTGGACTATCAGTAGCAGGTCAGCAGTGTGCCAGGGAGCTCTTCTTCATCAAACCCTACCAACTGCACAGGAAACAGACTGAATTTACTGCACCAAGATCATCCTCCTGCTTGAAATGCAGAAGGACTATGAAAGAACCACTCACCTGGAACCTCTGAACCAACTCCAGTGACTGGCTGTCATTCTGGTCTGCTTCAAGGATGACATCTGTCAGTTTATGTATGATCACATCCAAAGGGCCCTGATCTTCAATGGGTTTGGTGAGGTCAAGCTGAAGAAACCAGAGAGAAACCTTTTATTAATATATGGAAGATCTGAGGTTCTTGTTCCTGCCACCATCTAAGGTGTTGCTGCCACACAGAAGGCATTTACTTTACACGCTGCCTTTATTTTGGTATGTTACCCAAATCTCGGAGAATTTATATTTCACTGAATGTCAGAAAACTTTACTCAGACATTTATTTCTCAGCAGTGTAGATCTAATCCCATGAAAAAGCACTGAAGTCAGTAGCAAGCACCCTTCATCCAAACACCTTCCTGTGCTTCTCTGAGCCAACATTTCCCTCTTCAGCTCTCTTTCCTGGAGCTTACACATACATGGAAAAGTAAGGAGTCAACAGATATTATCATCACTAATAAAAGGAACGCCTGCTGTGCCCTTCGCCCTTTAGGATTGCACAAAACAGCACCCAGGACAGTAATACAGGTAACACAAAAGTAAGTGACTCAGGATCTTCGCAAATTCATCTGCTGCAGGGACCGCTATTTAGCTGGCAAGGAGGAGGGCAGCTCCCAGAGCACTCCCAGTGCTTTGGCAGTTGGCTGGACTGGGGACAAAGATTTGGGGTGGGGGGTGTAGAAATTCTGCTTCACACAGCATGGGAAGGCATGTGGCAATGTGTCACAGGGCCTGGTCCCCAGTACCAAGACAGGGTTCAAGAAGCAGAGGAACGACCTGTACCGGAAAAGGACTGAGTTACAGATCTCTTGAGGAAATCTTAATGCAAAGAAGGCTACTGGACCTGATGGAATGTATGCAAGGGTACTAAGAGACCAGGGTACTAAGAGACCAGGCCAATGTCACTGTGAGGGCTTAGATTTATCAGGACATAAATCAAAACTGTGGAGATTCCAACTAAATCTGAAAAAAAATTCCACTGTGAGGACAGTCTGGTTGCAGCACAGAGTCCCACAGAGGCTGCAGGATCTCCATCCTTCAAGGTTTTCAAGACCTGACTGGACAAAGCCCCAACCAACTTAGTCTAAATTTAATGCTGAATCTGCTTTGATCAAGGTGATGTATTACAGACCCCCAAGTTCCTACCAAATTTAATGATCCCATGAAGCTACTTACCAGATTTGAACATTTGTACAATGTACAATGTATGAGAACTGGCTCATGTTCTAGCCAACATATGGGCTGTCCATGGCACAAAACCTGCCACATTACCAAACACTGCTCTTCAACCAATTGTGAGATCTACTGCATCAGAGCAACTTAACCTTGTGCACCACAAACCGGGAACATCCTTGAAATGAAAGACAGACGTGTGCTCACTAACGTAAAGCTAGCACCTGATTTTACAGTTCCATGCACGCGCCTTTCCATTGCTGCTATCCCTTTTATACAACTCTGGCAGAGAAGTGGGTGGGGGGCACAGGAGGGAGGGGAGGGCTGGCCAAAGAGGCTACTGATACTCTGCTTGAAGCCTGGTCTTCACTGCCTCATTAGCTTGAGTTTTGTTCTAATAAAATTACCCACCCTAAAAAAATACCCTGCTTTGAATTAAGGAGTGCCTTAAGGAAGGTAACGCTAAAACAGGATGGCTGGAGCTCAAGCACCAATAAAACTCAAACAGCAGAGATCTAGCAGCCTTATAATATTTTTCTAGTTGTTAATCTAACTGATCCATGTAGCTGAATTGCTTTTCTTGTGTAGGCACTCTTATCCGGGCTAAGCTTACTTGAGTAGAATAACTGAAGTTACCTACGGCACAAAGGCAAACAAAGACAGCCAGTTCTTCCCAACAGAGATCACCTTTGCTTGCCCATCACTATCTGCACCTGCCAACAGTTACAGCTTGAGGCTCTAGTACTATCTTTGAAGTACTTACATAGATTCTAATGTAACTGGAAGACATACTGTGCATCTATCTTCCGAGGGGACTAACAGAGGCTCTGCTCGCAGCTGGGCAGCAGACTCCCTGCATGTGAAGATTATGCAATAGTAAAGACAAATACGACAGACCCGCTGTGGATGCTCAGTGATGGGTAAGCTGTGGCTGGCTGAGGCTGTCCACAGAAGGTCTGCCTGTCCTGGCACTCACATTTTTACTCCCACAAGTAGTGCGGCACAAAGGCTAAGGGCAAGCATAAGCACCTGCAAAATTAAGGCAAAATGAAGTGAACTGCAGCTTGGCTAAGGACATGGAAGGAGATGATCTACTTCTGCAACCAAATTCCAGAAAAATCAGTTAATATCCTTAAAAGAAATCTCAGATGACCACACTGCTTTTCCTGAGGTTTTTTTCATCTGCCTATCACATCTGGAAGGAAGCAGCAAAACAAAGGGTCCATTTAACTGGGTCAGAAAGTTCCCAGTTGCCAAGGTACAAAAATGCGAATTAATCCCTATTTTCAGGACTTCCAGTTTGAAAAACACTGAGAAGCAAGTAAGTATTTGATTGGTTACCCCTCTACATTCTTCCTGCAGTTGCAGCTCAATCTGCACAGAAACATTCAGAAAATAAGAAAACAGTCCTCCCTTTCAGCCTTGACCCAAGAATAGAAGCAAGCCTCCAAGGCATAGCCAGGCATTTTCAGCACAGTGGTGTCCAGAAGCATAAGACATCTGGGCAACATAACTTCGTCACGAACAGCTGTGCCAGCTAAAAGCAACTGGCATATTTTGAAAACGAAACCTTTGCACATTGGGAAGTGTTAAAAAAGGCACCCCAGAAGAGCCCTCTGCTTCCCCTTCACCAGGCAAGCAATGCTAGAAATGACAGCACGCTACGGCAGCTCCTCCGGTAGGAAGTTCAGTGACCACTTCAATTGGCTCAACAAGGACAGCAGGTACATTTCAACCACAAAAACCTTCAAAATTTGATCCAGTGTTTTGTGGATTGGAGGATGAAACTGTTTGCAAGAATAAGTTCTCTGTGTTCTGGGCCATGCTGCAGAAAGCAAACATCCCTGGGCTGTGCAGAATTTGGAAGACAGCCACCTTCCTTTTATATATCAAGAAGAAAAAAAAAAGTAAAAATAAATGAAAGAGAAGGGAAAAAAAAAAAGAGGTTTGAGGGGGGGGAAAAAGAAGCTTTTTCAGGTGGAGCATCAGACCCAAGCACAAGTCAGTGAAAGAAGAGTGCAAAATTTCTGATGGCCCTCTGCTGAGACAAACACTGATTCATTGTTTGTCATCAGCTGGAATTTGAGCCCTCCTACTTCCCTTCTCTTTCAGCATCTCTCCCTCCAAACGATCTTTGCATTTGACATGATCACCCAAAGGTTTGTTTTTGCACAGAACTAACACCATAGCAACAGAAGTGAGAGAAAAGATTTATCAGCACCAGCCTGAAAAAACAGAAAGATATGACTATGGTGCCTTTTCTTCTGCGAAGTCGGCTACAGCCTACTCCTCTTGTCTTTTTTTGATTAAAAACAACAACAAAAAAAAAAGGAAACCAGGTATTGGTTTCATGGCATTATCACTTACCATCAAAACCCATCAGAAATCACACGGAAAATGCCAGACATGAGGCATATGCCTTTCCAGGTCTTACAAACCCATATATGGAAGAAGATAACCTCTAGATAAATGCTGTTATCATAGCTGGCTGTAGCTGCGCTGCTCACCTTCTAACAGACTGGCTGGGAATTAAAAAACGCCCCAAGCTTAGAAACCTCACAGTCCACTCTATAGCCTTCCCAGAGCATCCACTGGAGAGCAAGCTACAGGCATGTAGAGCTCCAGCTCTGCCCTCCTCTGCCCTTCCTCTGTTCTCCAGAAACACGCAGCCAGCACATTATCCAAATCATTACCCAGGAGGGCAAAGAGAGTTTATTTCCATTAAGCATAATTTGTTTAAAGTTTTGGGGTTGTTTTTCTCCAGAATGCTGGCAATCCATCCATATTGCAGGGACGGGGTGAGCGCCTGGCAGAGTGCCACGGCCTTCCACTGGTCCCAACTGTAATCCCACACGCATGCATCTCTGGAAGCCGCATTTAAAAATAAAACTATGTCCAAGTGAAAAAAAATCTGGATTCGTTCACTCAGGAAAAAAACAAACAAGTGCAAATGTTGGATTTAGCAAAAAAAAATATCATTTATCTAAGTGATTAAAAATAGGTTTGTATTTTTTGTTTTATTCAGTGTTTCCAATCCACGCTATAATCAACTGTATTTCAGAATCTGGCTGAGCAGGATTTGTGTTTTTTTAAAAGCTCTTCTTCAGAAATAGTTTTTGGATTACCATCCACATGAAATGAAGTCTTAATACCAACCTGTTCTGTTCTCCGAACTGAAGACAGATCTGCCCGCTGCTATATCCCTGAGGAATTTTCAACTCATCTCCATTCTATTCATTCTCACTTTTTTCTCTTAAAATATTTTCATTTTTAAAAAAACCCAACAAACTCATAAATCTATTGTTTAAGCATTTTGCTTCCAGTCACCAGTCAGCTAACAAACTCCACTCACCAGGATGCTGCACTAAGTTCTTGCTTTGTTTCAGTTTTCATTTGATGCACTGCTTCAGAGCAACAGGAGTGCGCTTCCCTCCACAGCAGTCTGTCTTGCTGCAGGTGGAAAAAGCTCACGAAACTTTCCCCCAAAAGAGGTGAATGAAAATAAGGAGAAAATCATCACAGACGGTTAGGCAGATACCGCCAAATCATCAGGTGTTATCCTGAGTGCTGGAAAGCTTGAAAAAGTGACACAAAAGGGAAAGAATCTGTCCAATTTTCCGGTAGGGAAGTGTCAGTGCTCTGCTACACATTTTCACAAGTCACAGTTCAAAAGTCCCTTTGTGGTAATTTAACCATTTTCCTCCCTTTGAACCAGACATACAGCACCAGCCTGACCTGACCTCTCTGCTCCCTGACTCCTGAGGCTGTATATAGAATTTTCTACACAAATCTGTTGTATCCTGTTATTCAGATACTCCGTTAAGGCTGCACTGACCCCAAAACATGTGGGGTTTATTTCAATCTTAATTCAGCTTCTTAAACTCCACTGCACGTAGACCTTCAGGTTTTTAGTCATCATCTTCCTCTCCTGGGGCTATTTTCTACCCTGTGTTTTCATCACATGCATTTTTATCAAAAGGCTTGTAAAACAAAGCTGTTTAAATTCTCCCCTTCTTCCCCCAGCCCCAGTGTTTACCTTTGCTGGGCATGAATCCTGAGCAAGTCATAATGGAAGAGAGTCATGATCTTTGGGCTGGAAAGCCAAGACTTCAAGAAGGTGAACCCTGACAGCTGATGTATTGGTGGATGTTGTTCTCTCCCCAAAAAGCTCAGGGATGAAAGCCTCTAAAAATATCTTAGGAGCTCTGGAGAGGGAAGGGAAGGCGCAAAAATCAATACTGCCAAGTTCACTGTTTTGCCTTATGGTAAAAAAAGTAAACAAAACCACAGAGAATAGTCTAATTACAAAGATGCTTCTATTTGAAAGGAAGTGGGGAAATTCCCTGAAAAGAAATCAGGGAAACAGTTGTGTACGTCCATCCACACACGTGAGACCTACTTACATGGAGCAACAGCAACAGAAGAGAATGGCGCAGAAGCCTGCCTGCTCTTCTGACAAACCAAAGGAAATACACAGGACCAAACAAGACCAGCACGTCCTCCTTTCCCAAATTAAATCCGGCAGTTGCCGTCCAGTCCTGTCCCTCCACCGGGACTACACTCCCACAAAGCCCACTGTCAGGTCTGTGCAAGTACAAAACTGACACGAGTGACACCCTGCCAAAGCCTACGAGGTGACAGAATACACGTTGGTATATGTTTCCTCATGAGGAAAGACATTATGTTAACTGGTAGATGAAAACCAGGTATTTTCACTGATACACAGGCTCTCCACAGCTCCCAAAATATTCACACATTCAAACTAAACAAACATTTACATATTTAAGACAGTTCCTCCTCATCTCTCTGGTCAAGCAAGAAAGTGATCTGGGCTGTCGTCATGCACAGCTAGTGCAAGGATTCACCACTTGCGGCCAAAGGATATTGAGGGAGAACATAAACCCCTCTGTGCGATGGAAACACCAGTTCTGTCCCACTGCAAAGGGCAAACATGGACCCGACCATCAAGAGCTGTAAAGAAAGAGCAAAAAGCTCACCAAGAGGCCCTATTTTCTCTCTCCACATTCCCCCTTGCCCAGCAATCCTTCTCTGGTGCCAAATTAACTTGCATGTCCTGTTGCAGCAGTGGCCATCTGAGAAAGGAAATCCGCTGCGGTGAGGAGACTTCCCCCCTCGGCTCTCCCCTCGCGCTGACAAGAGGAGAGAACACCACAGCACCAGTAACAGCCGCCACGCTGGAGGGGAACTCCTTCCCAAGCAGGAAGGAAATGTAGTTTGAAAATACCCCACCTTTTCACTAGTCTTCTCGGAATTGAGGAAATTAAAGACCTACCAAAGAGCTCACCTTTTCTATCACCGCAGGATGCTAAGTCTATGGGTCACCTTTTGTTGCTCTGCCCGGCTTAGTTTAAGAGAACCACCAAAGGAGAAGGAAAGCATGTTCCACAATGGGACATGTTGCTCCGAATCTCAAGTGCCAGTGACATCCCAAGCAACAAGATATGCCTAAAGGTGAGGAGCAGCACAGCATAAGCTATGAAGCCCTGCTGGGTTCCCATTTTCTCACATACCGAAACTTTAACACCAGAGGAGAAGATTCTGGGTTTAACAGATGGTTTCTTTGCATTTTCTTGCGCTAGTGCCAGAGTGGATCACTTTGCATTCTGCTTGGCACAAGCTGCCAGAGAGGACGTGCAAGCACTTTGCACATTTTCAGGAGTCACACACTGGAAGCTAGGTACGATCTCTGAAACTTCTGAGAAGTTCTCACTTCTAGCTGTATTCCAGATAAAATTAGGTAAAAGGAATCTCATCGCTTCTTTTACAGTACATGTACTAACATACATGGACACCATTTATGGATCACTTCCCCAACTACTACCTAAACTGAAGGGCCTTTGCACATTCAAGGCTCGTCCTGCAGTTGCGCAATCCCCCGGGACCCTGGGGAGCGTCGCCTCCCCACAGCTTCCTCTGCACCCTCCCACAGCAGCAAACAGCGAGCCAGCGCTGCTGTCGCCTGTGTGACAGGGACAGACTGTGGCTCGCAACTCCTACTCAGTGTGCAGAACAACGCTGGGACAAGTCACCGCATCTCAGTCACTCAAACCTCTCCCACTGCCCCTCTCTCCTCCCTCCTTGCTCCTCTGGCCCTGGCATATGAACCTCCACCGAGCATCACCCTCCTCTTGGCGCTAAGTTTTGCCCCTTCACTTCTTTAAAAGGAAAACAAGCAACCCCATGTTTCGTCTATGGCTAAAGCTCTTCACAGCAATGACTTTCTTTTCAGTAGAGATTTTTTTACCCAAGAGAACTTTGTTACCAGATTGTTTTTGACTTAATGCAAAAAAACCCAAAACAAAACAGAAAAAACCCAAACCAAAACGATTTCTAGAAATTAAACTGCAACTCGGCTTGGCTTATCTCCTTCTCTCCTGTACAATACTTTGGCAGTTGCAGAAAGTTCTTTCCAGAACTTGCAAAGATGTGGGACTGGCTGTTTCTGAGCACTATGTTAACCCAAGAGCTCACGTCCCATTAGGGCTGGACTGCTGCGAGCAGGTTTCGGTAGGCAAGTGGTTAAGGAGTTCAGCCTTGTTCAGGGACAAACTCCCTGAACAATCACTGATTTTCAGCACTGCAGGAGGAATAATCGATGTTACTGGAATCCAAAAACGTCTCTTGCCAAGGGTGTCTCCTGAGGTCATCAACGCTCCTGTGGATTAGGGGGCAGCAGAACAAATCCAGAGATTAACAGAGGAGAAAAGTGTAACAGAAAACGTGTGACACAGGAGGATTAGCGCTCCAAAGAAGGAAAGCAAGTTACAAAAAAGCAAGATCATAAGGAGAATTTGCAGTCGGCATAACCTGCTCTGAGACTGCCTTGCTTTACTTTCTGTAACTGTCAAAAAGACAGCGTTCACATACACCAGATTAAAAGGACATATAGGCAATCCTAGTATTGGAAGGTATGGGAAAATTACAAAGTGGTTCAGAAAATTTCTGTCTCACTTCTTGAACTTAAGGTTCAACATCTGCTTTGGAATGGGCAGATTGGATCCAGAGAGACTAGAAAGACTTTACAAGGAAGATTTTTAATGTTTCTTTGAGCGAACTGGGCCAACTCTAGCCCAGCTATTGAACTGCCAGATCAATCAATCCTTTAGGAGAGCAGACATTAAAGGAGGAGTGGAATAGAGAAGCCATCCATGGAGAACGCTCCAACTCATCCAGAATACAGAAATACTGTAGCACTGCAGCCAGTACAGCCCAGGAAAGCAAAGCAGGGAGGGACGAGTGGGGTGCACTTCACTTCTTGGAAGCTTTCAATGCTTAATTATAATATCATATGAACACTCAAAATATCAAGATCTGATAATACTGCAAATACCTTTTTTTTTTTTTTTTTTTAAATAATTACTGGATTAGGATAAAGTTAAGGTGAAGAAAACACGTTCTTCTGAAAGTTTCTCTTGGAGCCATGTAAACATGCACTGCACAACGTCCTTCCCTTTGGCCACGGGATTAAATAAAATGATATGTAACAAACACTCCCCAGAAAGCCCGGCTACCGCCCTTTATCCTAAGGGCCGAGGAAGCTCAGCTCTGGACTTGCCCCACACGGCTCAGGCTCAGCTTAAGGACAATTCTTCAGCAGAACCTGTCAAACACCAAGAGCAGTCGGTGCTGCAATTCCCAGGAGATCGCCAGTGTCTCCGCTGTAATTCTGCCTTCAAAGCCTCCAGCTGGTGAGCAGAGAGGCACAGCCAGGCCACCAGCACCCTCTGGACTTCTGTTAGCTGGATTTCTGGGTGCATTTCTCTTTCTCAAGAGGCTCTGGATGACGCCAAGGTGTGAGCAAATACAGGTAGCACCCAAAGTACATTTAATCCACTCTGCTCATCACTTCGCTGAATTTATGTTGTCTTTATTGTGTACTAGGAAGCTTAAATACATGTGAAGAAAGCAACAGCTGTCGGGGTAGAAAGTTTTTATGCTCTTTATTTGCCCCCTGCCTACACTAATTAGGATTCCTTCTGAAAAAATGAAACTGAATTGAAACATACTTCTTTTAACAAAAGATCCTCCTTCATCCAAACATATTCTTTTTGCATTTCTCATGGACACTGGGTAGCTAGTAATGTTTGTGCAACTGTGAAGGACAGAGGAGGAGGAGGGAGAAATACACTGGAATACAACAATGAAGAAACCTAAAAGCTTTAGAAGACTTCATCAGCCTAAGGGGGAAATAAAATTGGGTAAGGCTGCTTTTAAACAAAGAGAAGGCCATGCTCAGGCTGATCTGTATCATATCCCTATGCTGCACGACCAGAAATCAGAAGAGAGACCGTGAAGAGATAGCAGAGATTGTGGCATTCCCTTCCATCCTGTTCCAGCAAGTATTATTTATGGGAGAATGAAGTTGCCTTTCAACTACAAAGCATTACTTCAGCTTGAAACTACTGCTCCCAGTAAGACAAAATAATGAAACTGTTCCTTCCAAAGATGAATTGAAAGGCGTTTGAAATGCTCTGAAATGAACATGGCCACAAAGATAAAAATAGTTAACCCATGATTTCTCGAACTGAGGAAGAAGGGTGTGGGTGGAGATGACAGTCATCACGGACCACCTTCGCAGGTGCTGCACTGCTAGAAGGTGTTGGAAGAAGGAGTAGAAAGCGAAGCCAGGAGAAGGTGACTGGGACACAGGCAAGGCTCTAACATGAGGAAGAGGAGCCCGGTGGGTCTGGCTCATTGCTTTGGCAAAACCCCTGGCACAGAGAAGGTGATTGCAATAGTTAATGGCCAACAGTTTGTTTCTCAGCAACTGCAAGGCATCTTTGCTTTTTATTTTCTATCCTGTCTGACAAAGTCCTCTCATATGCTCCACGGCCCAACCATGCAGACGCCTTTTCCCACCCACGTGAACTGTCTACAACGCAGCACCTGCCTAGCACATATGGAGAACCACCACCACAGGCAGAACATTTTAGGTAAATTCCCTTTAAATGAGAGTAATAAAAAGTCTTGTTTTTGCTGTGCTGAGGAGATCTGACAATCCCATGGTATTGTTTAGACAAAGCCAGATATTAATGAGAATGAAAACAAGAGAAACTGCATCATTAGGGCAGATCAGCTTCTTTAACTCAGGAGAACAAATGCTAGGACTGAGGTTATGGACCAGCTATTCCGAAGCAGGAAAATGAAGAAAAAACTGAGTAATACAAAGAATACTACATCAAGCCAGGTTAGTTTAAATTATAGGATGGAATGGTGTACAGCTCAAACATATTTTTATGACCTCAGGATGACAAATTGATAAATTAAAGGAAGTAATAAGTAAAGACTGCTGAGCTGTAAAAAGCTCAAGGATTTGAACATAAAGGATGTTTGGCATTCCTTGTAGGCATGCCAAATAGTGAAATGTATTTCAGGAACACAAGAAAAACAAGAAAAATTGTGATCTCTGTGCAGCAAGTGAAGGTTTAATATTAAAGAAAATATAAGAATGGCCCCAAACTTTACACAGGTATTTGGCCTCAGTTTTCACCAAGGATAAAGATGCTGACCGTGGGAGCAAGGAAAGGTGGTAAAGATGAGTACAGATATATCAACAGGTACCAGCAGTCAAAGCCAGAAATCACGGAGTGAGATTCACTCCATCTCATTTTAAGGAGTCAATAAGTACACTGTAATTTCAGGCTTCTCCTTGCAGTCAGAGAGAAATGAATAAATATATATCTTGATGTTTTTAATGTAATCTAGCCTACTTTACATTAATATTCTAGGATATGAGGAATTGCACCTGAAATATGCCTGATCAGAGGAAGCCCAGTGGAGTGGCACAGATGTCAGATGACTCCGAAGAATTTCACGTTTTGAGGTGAGGGGAAGCTGCCTCTCTCCCATAATTGGATACTTAAAAAAAAAAACCCTAAACAAAACCCCTCTAGGAAACAAAATGCAATTAACCAAAACATGGCACAGGAAATCACAAGATGGTGATATGAGGGTTCTGAATAACTGTATCCATTATGAAGTGCTTCCTCAGGATAAAAAAAAAAAAAAAAGCAACTATATTAGGAAAAGAGTAAGAGGGGGAAAACGCAGCTATTGATTGTTCATCTGACATAGTATTATGCAAGCATTTCAGTACATTTAAAGATACTGAAAAATAATCAGATCTCCAGAGGTAAATAAAAAAATGTACTAAAACATGACATGAGTCTACAAAAGATGGATTGAACCCATATGGCTAACTGGCTGTATGACCACTGATTCCCTATACAAAGAAAACGCAGCAAAGCTATTTTCTCAGACTTCAGTAAAGCATGTCGTCAGGCAAACTGGAGAAAGACAAGGACCAGCAGAACAACAGGAAGGTGAATGAAGCGCTAAATAAAACAGAAGATGACAATGGCTTGCATGCTGAAAGCAGCAGTGGCAAACCAGAGAGGGTGCGCTACTGGCATTGCTCATTGACAATTGCAACTAGTCTTCTAACTATTTTATTTAATATCTTCATTAGTGGTCTTAGCACAGTAAGTAGATTACTGATAGACCTTAAAAATTACACAGAAGCGTAACAGACACCACCACCCAGACAGAAGTATCATGCAGATGGGACATTCAGAAATAGGACAACATGACTAAACAAAAAATAAACTTCTACATGTAGCTGGACTCACGATGCAAAAAAGTCTGCCCTATGCCCAGAGAAAGGATGCTAGTATGGTAGCTGAAGTACAACTGTGACAAAGATAAACTCAGTTTCACCATGATCAGGGTATTTTGAGTGAGGTTTGTAAGAGTCAAGCTAGTACAGAAGGCACTACTGAGGCCCTCCATGGAACAGCTCCACCCAGTTTAGGTCATCTGTATCTAGAAATACAAACTCAACATGAAAATAAATGCTTAAGAATTCAACCAAACTTTCTAAGCTCTAGTCTCAAGAGCTGAGAAAATCCCTTCCACACTTACATCCCATGGTCATGGGTCCTTAAAAACTAATAAAAGGAACGCTTGGACTAATATAGATTCTTGGAGTGTTAACCGCTTTCTGGCAAGAAAATGCTTACTGTAATCAGAAATACTGTTGCTGCACTTGAGTACTGCTTTACTTTATACTATATTGGCTTCAAGCTGCAGCAGGGTAGGTTTAGACTGGACATAAGGAAAAAATTCTTCACAGAAAGAGTGGTCAGACACTGGAATAGGCTGCCCAGGGAGGTGGTGGAGTCGCCATCCCTGGATGTGTTTAAGAGTCGTTTAGATGTGGTGTTAAGGGATATGGTGTAGGGGAGAACTTTGTAGAGTGGGGTTGATGGTTGGACTCGATGATCCCAAGGGTCTTTTCCAACCTAAATGATTCTATGATTCTATAAATGTGCATTCCACGGTGCACAGTACGAAGACAAATCTGCTACCCAGGAACATGTATGGTCCAGGAGTTCCCTAAATACTCTTTTAGGAACAAAAGAACCAGGAGGTGCAGTAATAGCGCTCAAGTAGAAAAAAATCCAGGTTTCAAATTATTCAAACTCACATTTCACTTCCATCATGAACAGAGCACTAAGTGAGCAGCACACAGGCAAGATTAAGAAAAGACCATCAGAAACATCACTTAAGCAGAAGCAGGCAAAGAAGCACTTTGTCATCGAGTTGCAAATGAAGTCTGGCACACACTCTAATTCTGGGCTCTTTCCTCACCCGCCTTGACTGATAAGTCTTCCTCACCAGATGGAGGAGGAAGCTGCAGCTCCTCCCTTGGCAAGGCACCCGGGCCTCACTGGACTTCTGCAAGGATCCTGCAGATACCTTGTCTCACTAAAATGGTTGAGCTGACTTAAAGGAATATCAGTGACACTAGAGTAGGTCAGAACTTCATTTTAATTGGTTAATAATAGTTTCAGGTGCTATCTCCCAAGCCTACTACCTGACTGTTGGGGCTTTAAAATTACATTACTTGCTCCCCATTATTCATTTTCTTTTCCCTTTCACTGTTTGAAAGGTTCAAGTGAACAGGAAAATGACTTCCTATTCAGGCAAGACAGTGAATACAACGGTAATTAAATGAGCTAGAAAAAGAACAGCTAAAATTGTAGTTCTTATTCCTCACTCAACTCTGTTTACAGGAATCTCAAGTGTTCCTGTCACAGCAACAGGTAAAACACTCTCAAAATGGAGCCTATAAATTGTTGGTATGCCTTTCACAGGCATTAAATCCCATCCTTAGTATTCATACTAATTTTCACAGGCAAAGATGGGAAGAGGAGAAAGCAGTTAAAATATAAGAACACAGCTAGAGTGTGAAAAGCCTGTTTGTGTAGCTTATAACCTCACTGACAGAGAAAACCAGATAAACCCCTAGAAGGTCTCATGTGATAACCTAGTTTTCAAAGCATGTTTGCATGCACTCTCTCCCTGAGCTCTGGATATCAAGGCACTTGCCTTGACCATCATTCATCTGCCTGTCAAGACGCCCTAACAACTTCCTACATCCCTCCGCTGCTTCTTGTCCATCAGCACAGATGATGCTTCATTTACTCTCACTTTCTTTCCTTCTCCACTCTTTTGCACTCTAACAGCCCTTGTTGGAAAGGATATACATACATGTTTTCTTCCTCTCCTTCCCTTCTGAACTAGTTAACTTTCACTTAGGACATGGCACAGAAGAAACCTCCACACGTGGCTACTCCAAGCCATCTTCCGAAATGGAGAACTTATGTTAAGCGTCTATGAATTTCCACATAGTCAGTTCTCACCAGTGTAGTATTTAAATGCCTACATTCTGGGGAGGAAGGGGAGCTTGAAATCATTATGATGCAGTTAACTGACATCACTTCACAATTCACACTCTTCCAACACAAGCGCTTTGAGCTATGACATGAACGCTAACTCTTTCCCTTGCCTGTCCCACACCCAGGAGCCAAGCACCTCACCGTAAGCAGGCACCTCTGAGGTGTCTGAGCAGGAAAAACTGAAATCACACATCATTGCTGGCACAACTTTTACACCCAGAAGTTTTCACTTCTGAAATTGAAAAAGAAGAGTCTGTTTGATGACAAAACCCCTTCCACGTACTTCCTGACTGACTGTTTGGTCTTCACTGTTAGTCTAAGCAAAAAAGATCTTGAAACCTTTTCGGCGCAAGCACACTTGAAAGTTTCAGGACAAGTCTCAATTTCCAAATGAAAAACGCTTTTGTTATTGAAAGCAAGAGATGTGAATAAACTTCCCATTTTAATTTATGGTAACAGTCACATAAGAATCAGCTTTATAAAACTTCAGGGAAAACTTCTATTTAATGAGGATTTTAATGCACCATGCTAAAAAAAAAAAAAAGAAGGAGCAGAATTTGCCCCCTTTGCATTCCCTGACTTACTGTACCTGCTCAATCCCCTAGCACTGAAAAGCTGACTTGAAAACCTCAGACGATTGGTAAAAAGAGTTCCTGCAGATGAAGTTTACCCTGCGCATCACAGCAGCGTAGAAAAGCTAACTGCTTCCTAGCAGGAGCTGGTAAGGTGATTCCCAAGGGCTGCTTCCTCTGAGCTGTGTGGTGGCGTGAGTGTGGCCACGGTTGGCCAGGGGGTCCCACCAGGAGTGGATCCCAAGCAGTCCAGTTCCTGATCCTCACCTTAACCCAGAGATTAAAAAGAGCATTTCAAGTTTTCTGAGCGTGACTTCCCTCTCTGATGCTTTTCGTCTCTCTACAAGCCCCCTTTATCTCCCTCCATCCCTCCTTGGCAGCTGGGGATTTCTGCCCAACTGGCATCTCCCTCCTCTTCAGCCAGTTCGTGTGGCCATGGCTCCACACCAGCAGCCTGCAGGGCCACCCCTCGCTGCTGGTTACAGACAGGAAAGACCAAGGTGTGTGACCCAGCTGGCCCCTATTAAAGATAATGTTATCACAGCCTCAATTGTTCCTGTCTACATCTGCTGGTGGGAGGAAATAATCGACTTCTCTGAGCTGGAACAGGGGATGTTAGAGAGCTATGAATCAGAAAGCTGCTTGTGTCAGGAAACTTCAGCCATATGCTGCATTAATAAAGGATTTTTTTCCATAGCTGTGCTAATAAATGGCAACTTACCATTATTTCTCCCTATTTCATTCTATTTGCATGGAAGTGAGAGGCAGGGTGTTGGGGAGGCGGTGTGGGGAAAGGCAGAGACCTACACGCATAACCAGAGGTAAACCTTCCCAGTGCTTCACCTTCCCAGTGCTTCATACGCAACTGCAGCCATACACAGAGTCTAACGTGTACGAGATCCACACTGCAGTGAAAATACAACTGCTAGGAAACAGGAAGCGCTGCAGGATCTACATGCATGTCCTGAAGTGCTGAACTCTAAGCCAAGTCATCAGAAAAACACACAAGACTGAAAAACAATGCTGTCATCCTCCATACCAGCTTCCTACTGACCTACAGCAGGACCCACTGCCAGGGGTCCCACAGGCCAGTTCAGCCCTGGTTGCAGGTGCCAGGAGTGCCCTTCGGTGCCGACCTTCAAGGATTTTTATTCTACACAGCAGCCTTTAAGAAGAAAAATACTGGAAGTGGAACTGGTCAAGTTGCAACGTTTTAACTAAACCACAATAAACTATGCTCCAAGGCAACATACTTTGAGAAAGCTTGTCTTCTGTCCCATTACCACCAGCATTACCTTAATTAGTTTTAGCAGACTGTCTTCCTTTAAGCTGCAGTGCCTGCTGTGCTCTCACATCTGGAAGTTCATCATCCGGAAGGTCATTTAGGACCTTCCAAGTTACTTCCTGCACCGTGCTTTTTTATCATTAGCCTATTTTACTTGGTGTTTGAATACTGGATCAGGACATCAGAGAGATGCCTATGAAGCTACAGCAGCTGTGAATCTTACAACAACAGAGGTGGCACCTGGGCTCTTTTATTGTGCCTCAGGTGTCTGGACCATCAGCCAAACTCAAGGATCCTGTAGGTTGTTACAGTGGTGTATTTAGCACAACTTGCCTACTCCACTTTTGTGACTAGCCAGGAGCAGAGTCTGTTACTACTTCCCAACGGCGTGGCAATAGTGTAAGTTAACTCACCATCCTGCGGTTGATTAGAAGTGCAGAAACATCTCTCAACACCCGTTATTTGCTATCCGTAATACCCAAATGGTCTATACGATATCCTATTTCACTTATAGACAATTTTATTGTTTTCTCCTATGAGAAACAACCCATGGGACCAGGTGACTCTGAATTGCAACTTTTTGCAGCAGAAGTTCTCAAAGAGAGGGAGAGAACCCCATCCCACAGTCCTTATGCTTTGACGTGCTCCCCAAGGATGCTGCAGGCTTGGAGTTGCTTTCCTGTGACAAAGCTCTGCATCTTTAAGTGTGGCTACCAAATATTCCTTCTTCGGCAAGCCAGCGGGAACTCATCTCTGAAAAAGCAGACTGTTTAGGACAGTGACTGGTTGTACTGGGTTTGGCGGGGATAAGGTTAATTTTCTTCACAGCAGCCTGTATGGCACTGTGTTTTAAACTGGTGACAAAGCCAGTGTTGATAAGACAGCCATGTTATAGTTATTGCCGAGCAGCACTTGCACAGTGCCCAGGGTGGGCAAGCAGCTGCAAGGGGACATGTCTGGGACAGCTGAGCCCACCTGAGCGAGCGGGCAACTGGCTGTGGGGACTTAGATGCCATCTGGAGTTGACTCACCGCAATGGTCTACAGAGCATCTTCCACATTTGAGCTCATGCTGTTGCTTAACACAGATTTAAAATCATGTTATACAGTTAAAATTAGATGTGAAAAATATGTTTTAAAACTTCTGGCTGCCACAGACCAGGTATTTCTGTTGTTCAGGTAAACATCAAAACTCTTTTTGAAAGTCCCCTTCCCATCTCTACACAGGCATAAGCAGGCATCCTTCTAAGATGGAAAGACACAGAGACAGAAAACTTGTAACTACAATTAGCATACTTATGGCAATGTGACATTTTCAGTTGTGCAATTTAAAAGATGGAAAGTCATTTCACTATTGATGGATCTCGAGTTTTGGCATTCCACTTTTTTTTCCCCCTCCAGTTATTTCAGCTGTTCAAAGCTTTTCACATCCTTCAAGAAATATTTAAAATACGCTGACTGAATATGCCCTTTCCAACACTAGCACAGAAACAATTTCCCTAATTTATGGCTAAGACAACAGCCAAGAGACACTCCCAATTTCCTAAGAAAATGAGTGGACTATCCAGTAATCACACCCTTAGTGAGGCCACGTCATTACTTATGGCTATGACTGCTAAACGAGGCCTAGCTAATGAGAAGACAGGAGCTCGCTCACCTTACATGAGAGCCACTTGTGTGTCACTACTCCAGTGGCACAGGCTTTTCAAGGAAGGGGGTTACACAAGCTGGGGGGGGGGACACAACCAACCTTCGACAGGAAGGGGAACGCGCCGGTGAAGTTGGTTGCTATTCAGAGCAGTAGCAGAGGGACCACTGCTGAAGCCTTGTTTGCATCGTCAAAGGAAGTGACATTGCAAACATGGGTTAAGGGTGGACAAAAAAAACCAGAGAAGTCATTTAATTTTGATGATGGTGTGTTTGCTCCAAAACAAATACTGAAAGTCGTATATTGAAAGTCTGACTGAGTTGTTTATTCACATTCTCCTAAGTGAAATTTGAGTGAAACAATTTGCTCAAAATTGGTAAAAGTTCTCCTCTGAACCAGATAGTTTAATTAAAGGCAAAAATAATCTCAGAAATTTTTAAGAAAGCCTAGACATTCTTCTCACAATTATTATAAAACCTCAAACATAAGGAAGGAAAAACAGCCCAAAGCATGTTACTTTCAGGTTACTAAAGAGCCCATTGGGCTGGGCTGTCTCTCTTTAATAAGTCTCTAAACAACAACAAATCAACAGGGGGGAGGAGGGAGATGGAGAAGGAAGGGCTCAAAAATAAACCAGTGTTATTCAAACACTGCTAGATCCTAAATAGAACACAACAATACTGACCAAGCAGAGACACAGAAGACCTGGCATGGCTCCAGAACACAATAACCATTTGTCTTCTTTGCCAGAGGCAAGCAGCAGCTGGGGATGCCACTCGGGGGGATAAAATAGCACCACGCTACAGCTGGAGGATTACTCCCAGGAGCAATGCAATACATAAGAATAAAAGATGACAAGTTAGATGAATGCCCTTTGAGAACCTTTTCAGAAAGGACTAAGTGTTCTTCAGGAGAAGCAGGAAAATTAAGGATGGAAAAAACCGCCACAATCGTTTTGCCAAATTCACTTGAGAGTGAAAATGAACCAAGATGCAAAAGGCTTCATCTGAATTGGCCTGAAATCCTGCAAGAAAACCCCGTAGGGCAGATCCCAAAACACTGGAGATGCCCAAACGGTATTTTGTGAAAACAGAGTATTTTCCTAAGAGTTAATGGGAACCCTTTGAAACACTCCCCAGAGTTTGCATGATGATTACACACACTGCAATGGGAGCTTCTGAGTGGCAGAAAACGTCTTGAGCATTTCATAACGTAGCAGGGGAAAGAAGCGGAAAGCCAGCAAGTAGTATTTATTTATTTATTTATTAACAATACCTTCTTTAAAATTAATGTTTTAATACTACCTGTAAACCTGCTGCACAGCAAAATCAACCTTTTGGAGAAAGGTGTAAGACTGGAATCAAAATATAAAACCCTTCACAACACTATGTGCTCTGTAATATAACCAACGCCATTGCACCTACCCGAGCACACTCACCACATGGCTGCTTCAATACAAATACAGTAAGTGAAAGCAGAAGTGTAGGTGCTTCAGGAATAGACCCTTGTGGTAATATAATCAAACATGCAAAAAGGACCAGACCAGCAATACAGGAAGCTTTTCTGCTGTGGGGTTGGGGAGCTAAACTGGGAGAGACTTCCCAAGTGCAAATGGGAGGGAAGTGAGAAAAAGGAGAACAAACTTCTGTGGTATGACATCAAGCTTTACATAAAGTAAATTATAGTCCTTTCTAAAACACCATTAAGTCAATATACAATATCCCTGCTAATGACATGGAATGGAAACAATTTCTTTCCTGCACCTTTCAAGGCTGCCAGGAAAAAAAAGCGCGACAAGACTGGAAGGAACGTGGTGACCAGCAACAAAAAACAGGCAAAAGGGCTCGATTTCCAACAAGAAAGCTAAAAATAGCTAAGATATCCAAGGCAACATAAGGACTCAGGTTCCCAGGTCACAGCTAAATTTATTTAGGTACCTAAGCCTCCAAGGTGGTTAGTTTGAAACTGTTAGGTAACAACCAACCAAACAAGTTACTTTAAGGTAAAGTCTGTGGATTTGCAGCTCATGAACAATGCTGAAGCCAGGGAGAAGCAGCCAGGGAGCAACCCTGCTTTCACCCCTGGTGAACAGGCAGTATGGTAAAAGAGTATCAGCATCTAAAAGATGCTTTGCCCCAGAATAGAGATAATGTTCAAGATGAGCAGCATACAAAATGGGTTAACTAGAATTGATGCAATAGAAAGGAAAGGTATGAGCTGATTTGCAGGAAGACTTGCTGGCAAACAAATGTGTTAGGCCATGGAGCAATCTCCCACAGGAACTGGTGAAAGCCCGATTGGTTGGAGCTTTTTGAAAAAAAAAATTACACCAAACAATAGAGAAAACATAGGAAAGAATCCTGCACTTCAGGGAAACAGCGCGTAGGTATTTCCGCATCTACAGAGCCTTCCTCCCCAACTCAACCAACCAGAAAAGCTTTACTCAAGCCGTTTTATAACTGGGTCCTTCCTTTACCGCAGCAGCTTTGCTCCCACTTGAGGCCAGCCACGGTGTGGGGGAATCAGGCCTGTCCCCTTGGGTAAGGCAGCACCAGTTCTGCGACCACAGGCTGCCCCGCTCCGATCTCCGCGCTGCCCACTGTCAGCTCTGGACCATGCCAGCCTGCAAAATGTGAAACTATGACCGAGAAAAAATACCTCCTGCATTTGAAAATGACTGACTTAATCCACTCTGTAGAGATTGCAGACATCTGCCATGTCCATAACCAAGGCAGGCTTGCAGGGCCAGTGTTCTGGGATATTCATATATTGCTTACTACAGACATGTGTCATTCAAGCTCTAACTAGAACATTCCAAATAAATCTGCTCGGAGCTTTAACAAGTCCTTACACAGCTCAGCTCTGTGGTAACCACAATGCAGTAGACAGTAATGCATCTGAATACGCTCATAATACAAAACAACCTATCGTAGTTAGATTTCAGCCCATTAACTATCCTGTAGCAATACAGCGCTGAGTAAACACTGGTTTATTAGCTGTGACCTATAGCTTTTTACGGAGGAACGTACCAATATAAATGTATTATGGTAAGTGCTACGTGCTGTAACATATGCTGGGGTTCCAGGCACTTCTTTGTATCAACGACCAACAACCAGGATTTTTAGAAGTCCAGGTCATTTCACCAAAGGAGAAGAGCCTCTCCCTTCAGCACAGAAACTTAAAGGAGTGATGGTTTTTAATATTCGGCAAGTTCATAGTCTCTACAGCACATGTACTTTGACACCAAACAGGCTACCAATGCAGTTAGGGAACGCCCTATGCAAACATACCAGGGAGTAAATAAAATCAGTTAAGAGCTTTAAGAGGCACCCTTGGCTCACCAGTAGCTAGGCAGCAAAGATTACAGAACACACACTTCCACAGTACATCCTGAGTCAGGTGTTTCAGCACTGTGGGCATCTACATGTGATAAAGACACTGTAAGAAACGAAGGCAGGTCATGAAAAGGATGCCCTGTCATATTTATTACTACAATGAGTAACTGACAATAAGACTTCAAGTCTCGTCATCCTTTGTCACTAAAAATCTGTCATCTTTCTTCCCCTTCCTCTCTTTACACACCCTACAACCCAGGATGACCCCAGAAAGCACAAGCAGTAGACAAATCATCTCCAGACTGCGTTGGCAATGAGTATGATGCTGTGGGTAGGTCCACCTTTGGCCTTCCTGCTAACAGTAGCAATTTCATTTTTAAACATTTGATTGCCTGTAGACATAAGCAAAGAGGAAGAGTAGCTGAAACACGCTAAATACCATTAAATTTATGAAGATAACATGCAGCAGGAATTGTTTCTATGATTAAAACCAACAAAACATACGCACACATGTAAGGTACCTCAATACTTTTTTTTCTTTAATGTAGCTGATCCTATAATATACAGGAAAATAGAACAGGATTATCCAGAAAAATTCAAAAAGTTACTTATGCTTATTTTGGATTCACCTTATTTATACTTGCCACAGTTAGTGGTGCAGCAAGAAAACGGAAAGGCAGAACCAGCCCAGAGCAAAAATTAGCACCCGCAACAGGGTGCAGCATGTGAGAAAACTCCCCAGACAGCTACAACCGCAAGAGCACATTCTTAAAACATACTGATTTTGCAGGAAATCTCAGAGAGCTGGTGTTATGAAACTAACAAAACTCAAGAAAAGAAAAGGAGAAAGCAGCAGCTGGAACCATCAAGGCTGGTATAATGGAAAACCAGGTGCTCTCCTGCAGAAAGGGCAGTCGGTACTGGCGGAGCTGAGGCGCTGCAATCCAGTTGTGTTACCACCACAGTGGTGGGCTCTGTTAGCAGCTACCTAAGTGTAATGAGTGATGCTTGAAGGCAGGGGCAAGAGAGCAGAAAAGTGTCTCCTCTCTCCGTTGCCCAGCACTCAGCAGGCCGCATTGCACAGAGCACCGACGGTACAGCCTGTACCTGCAGAACAAAGGAGAGCAAGCCTGCAACAACGATTTTTAAGCCAAAACACCCCCAGATGACCATTAGCCCCATGCATCATTGTAGCTTTCCTCCCCTCCTCTTCTAGCCCCTTCCAGTCACCTCTTTGTCCCAGAGTCACTAACAGACCAGCGCCCATGATGCAGGAAATCTGTCTTTACCAAAGCAACTGGGTGACAGGTGGTGATACGGTGAATTAGCTAGGGAAAACAAGCTCTTGTAATGCAAAGGTGTGTGCTGAGCAATGAAGGGTAAATATAAAACTCAAACTATGCAGTAATTCCATTGGGAAAAGTGTTTCACTAACTCTCAGAGGATGTTAAAACCTCTTTGATTAGTTTAAGGCTCCTAAATCCCTGACGAGGTTCAGACCAATACTGCTAATTAAGGCCCAGAAAAATTATCCAAAGTCTCCAATGTGGGAACGAAAACAGGTATTTTAACTGCTTGGAACACCCACCACAAACTGGCTTAAAACATGCATAGCTAGGGTTTCGTTTTGCTTCCTTTAGCCAGCCGTCTCCCCAGGGAACAATAAAACGCACAGACAAGCCAGCCAGCCTGACCCCTCCAGAGACCTCCTGCATCACCCCACCGTGCAGAGGGATCAGCTTTCCCAGCCATTTCCTTCTCCCAGCGGTTCTTCCCTCTGCTCCAGCAGGATGCAAGTCACTGAAATGGGCACCTCCACTCCAAACCCTGTGCTTGCGGGCTAAGAAACTAAAGCTTATAAAAGGCAACTTGCCAAATGCTTGACGTAGTGTCCTCCTGGTTAACCTGAATCATGATTACGGTGATACATTTGGGATCAATAGGCAAGAAGAGTAGAATAGAAGGTTAAAGCACGTTTTGCCTAGTAAAGCTTCCAAATTCTTACTGTCCATGAGACAAGTGGGAGCAGGAGACAGAAATACAGACAGAGCCTGTCAAGGAGAAAGAAAAAAAAGGAGATTCACCCCGCAGCAGAGACTAAGAATACATACAGGAGAATTCAGCTGTTTTCTTCACTGCCAAAAATAAACGTCTCAAATAAGTGCTTCAAGTAACTTTTAAGTATTAAAAATAGTTTATGAAAAATGGGTGCCTTTCAAGCTGTCTCCTTCTAGGGAAAAGTTCCCAGCAAGCATGATGAGAAATAACTAAGACCTAATGGCAATTAGTTTCCAGCCCATCCAATAAATTGCATTTTATCATTTTTATTTCTACCTCAGATTGACACAAGATAGCTAGACATAAGCTAACAACCTACTACACAAAGGTGACAGCAGCAGAGTAACAATTTATTGGACTTACTCTGGGCTCTTTGATTTGGTTGGATTTTACTTTAGGAACCAACAGCGAGGGAATTATTTTTACCAGGGGATATAAAGCTTCTCCCTCTTCATTCTGTGCCTGCAGGAGGGGTGACCTTTGTTTTCTTGGTAATAAAACTTTTCTTTCCCAGTCTTTCTGTATGGTAGACATACCAAGCTCATGACATTTGTCTGCTATTTCAGAATCAGAAAGTTGTCTAGAGTTCTGGAGAGAACGGGTGGTATCCTCAAGAACATGTCTGGGACTGCCGGGTCTACAATACATGGTATTTTAAAATGCAATGGGAGACGTGGTTGTGGCACAGTCACACATTTGTGTTAACTTGAATCTTCCCAGGCAAATGAGCCAAGGAGGATACAGACTGGTCCAGATTAGCAACATATTTCACGCTCTTCAACAGATCGACTGGTCCACATAGAAAAGATGCCGCTGTTGCTACGCATAATGGCTACTCCCGCAATCCTGCTTTCCCAGCTACCCTGCAGGAGCGCTCCCACGGCTCCTGCCCAGAACAGTCTCCTTTGACCTCAGGATGTACCAGACCACAGAAAAGGGTTTTAACCTGCACTGATCTTGGCACTGTAAAGCTCATTTTGTTTACACAACTGCCCCAGTCCCCTCTGGCAAAACCAAACTAAGCAACAACCCACATCAGCCATGGATAAATTAAAATGTTAAGCTCAACTATGCAATGAGAGCAGCATTCAGATCCTGCCTGTTAATTTTCTCACAGCCTGGTGCAGACTCACCAAACACCCTGCTGCAACCCTGCTTTGCAAAGAGCTGCTGGGGCAAGAAGTCCCTCTTTACTACTGGAAAGAGCAATCTCTCACTCCCTCACCTCTTCAAACCCCTTCAAAAAAGCATATTAAAAGTGCAGCAATAAGCTGCTGGTGGTGTGGTTTTTTTCTTTATAGGGGAAGAGAGGGCAGAGGTTCTGCAGGTCACCACACTACTTGGCTTCTATATTTACATCTGCTAAATTTGACCAATTCCCACAGAACTAAAGTCCCTCACTGAATACTGAAAGTATCTCATCTTGTGGGGAAAACCTTTCAGTTTAGGGGAAAAAAAAAAAAAAAAAGAAAAAAAGAAAAAAGTTCTCATCCTGGAATTTGTATTACATTTGTATCACTTGTCCTATGGCCCAAGTCACAGAACTTCCCCTCACTGTGACCTCCATCATAACTGACAACCTGCTGAAATACTTATGTTTGTGAAGAAATAATTATTTTAAACAGTTTCAACTAACTGTGAAGTTAATTTGATACCTAGTAGTATCTTTTTATGATTATTTCCCCTCAACTAGAGCACCTCATTTCCACTGCAATGCTTGCAAATTTCATATACCAACTGCACTTTCTATGCCATAGAAAAAAACAAATCACCTTTCAAAATCTGGAGAAACAAATGAAAATTTCGTGCTGGCAGTATTAATTCTGCCGCATTTTTCTTTCAGAACATTGTAGCCAGTCCCAGGCTGTAATGCAGCATTCAGCAGTGGCCCAGAAGGCAGGACTCCACGCTGAGGTGGGTTGAGCTGAGCAGTTTAGAGGAGACTGTCCTCACAGTTCACCATGCTGCAGGAGGCTTCCCATCATCAGCGCTCTCTTCATATAAACAGTCGTTCAAATGCTATACTCACATGGATTGAGAGATTTGGGTAGGTCTATGGTCACACACAGGCAGAGACATGCACGATCTGCCTCTTTGCACAGCCAGAGCAGATGTAACCTGGCTCTGCCGTGGATGCTGCCTGGCCTCACTGATGTGGCACGGGGCTCGGGAGGCTAGTAAGTCCCAGGGAGAAACAAAGCCAGTCCTCTGCCACGCTAGCACAATTTTGCAACCTCAAAACGAAGAGCTGGCTTGCTTCCAGCCAACTTCAAGTACAGGACAGGCCCCAAAGACACGTCCTTCAGTACAGCCTGTTCTGAACACCACAGCCCAGACATTTGTGAAGGGGAACAAAGAAGGATACGAAGCCAGTGCAAAGAGTGGTTTGAAGTTTGAAATTTGTTCTTCAAAAGCTCTGTCCTTCAAGCTTCACCTGCTTATGCTAACTGCAGAAACATTCACCTCAAAAGCAAGTTCCATACACAGAACTTAAATAAATGAGCCAGTAAAACCATAAAATAAGGGACAAAATGCAAACCAATGACCAGCAAGTTATGTGTATTCTTGACATAAATACACACTTTCAGCATGGAGAGTAAGTGACTTGAACTTTTTGGTAGGCATGCCATGGCTTCACTACTGAGCATCTTATCCCAAAACTACAACACACAGAAAAGCGTCATCTGATGTTTTTAGTGTTAGCCTTAATAAAACACACACACAAATACTATTTAGTGGCCTTTAGTTTTAGAATAGCTTGTACAGAGTTTATTCTTTTACACATTTATTCTTGGTCAAACGCACAGCTTTTGAAACAGGTGAAATGACAAACACATGAGGCAGTGGATATTAAAGTAGATGGGCGTTCACCGTTTTGCACAGAAATCAGACAGGAGAGAAAAGTCTGCTATATAGTTCCCAAAACTGGACTGAAACGACAGGAAACACTGTGTGTGTTTTTAAATGCAAACCAGTGCAATGAGGGCACTTAGCTGTGCACTCTAGCCAAAACTAATGGTTTCCTGTTCCCATCAAATGTAAGTTCTTCAAATCCCTGACTGCTGTAAGCATCTGCAGAAAGGACAGCACAACCTTAGATAATCCCTTTATGCCACACACAGAACAAGACAACCAAGACAGGTTTGGTTTGACCTACCCCGTCAGGTTAAACAAACTGTGTGATAACCCTGCCCAAAGCAGACTACATGTGTAAGGGCATAACCTTGCCCTACCTCCTTGTAGCTGGTTCATGTCAGATAAACCCACGACCTTGACAACACAGTGAAGTATGACTTTCAACATCTATAGTGTCACGAATGAAGTAGGCATGCAGAACGACAACCTTCAAGTCAGTGAAGTATGCTACACCAAAAAATCTCAGCCCCTTAGTGTTGAAATATATTATAGACACAGTTTTGGGTTTGCAAACCGAGATGGAGAATTCAGCAGACTGTTCTCTTGTTGAGCTGTTCCAACTTACAGGTTTATTGTATGGCAGGGTGAGTTCGCAATTAAGGAAAGACTTGAGGTCCTTCACTAAGTCAGTCTCACTATTTTAGTAGAAAATATCACTGCTCATGCTCAGCACCGTATCTTCATACCTTCCTTAGTATGAAAGTGTATTTTACACAGGATATTTTCCAAGCCAAATAATAACGTTCTTTGTTTTCTCCTCCTTGAAAATGTCAGATTCTAAGGTCAGGGGACTACAAATTTGAAGTAACTGCAGGAATACCAGCAGCAACAAACTGAACTGGGGAGGGACTCTTTATAAGGGAGTGTAGCAATAGGATGAGGGGTAACGGTTTTAAACTGAAAGAGGGGAGATTTAGATGAGATATTAGGAAGAAATTCTCTACTGTTAGCGTGGTAAGACACTGGAACAGGTTGCCCAGGGAAGTTGTGGAGGTCCCATCTCTGGGGGTGTTCAAGACCAGGCTGGATGGAGCTTTGAGCAACCTGGTCTAGTGGGAGGTGTCCCTGCCCATGGCAGGGGCTTGGAACTAGATGATCTTTAAGGTCCCTTCCAACCCAAACCACTCTATGATTTTATGAATTCCACTGAAATCTCACCTTTTCCATTAAAACTTAGTTTCATACCCAAACTCAAAACTCAGGTAACTCAAGACCTAAATGCAAATATTGCTGTTTGGTTTCTTCTTGAAAAGCTCAAGAAATGGTAGAATTTCTTCAGCCCACATCACAGAATCAGAAAAAAATAGTTAAAATAAAGCATTGCCTTTCAACACTCAACATCTCCCCCACCTACCATGTGCCCCTTGAACCAATAAGATCCATAAGCACAATGTCAGCCGTGTTCCTGTCAAGTTATGTTGCCTGACAAACACAGATGTGGGGCATTTCGCATGTATTTTTGTCCATACCTCAGACCCTGAGGACAATTTTTTAAGAAGAAAATGTTTTCAGATTGCATTCAGCTTTCCCCTCCAGTGCAAGCTAAGTCTTTTAAGTCAAGCAAGTTATTGGTATCAATATACAACAATAAATGGCCTGAAATATACAGACATTCAGACTTGAACTTATAATCCCTCTTGATCTCGAAAAGACCCCCAAACCTAAACAAGATAAAAAACCCATCACTCTCAGGAAAATAAATGTTGATTATTAGAAACAGCAGAGTCTTACTGCATTAGTACAGAGCTGTAAAGTTGGAGTACCGGTCTAGATCCCAGACCCCTCCAGGGAGCTTTTATTCCTTAGCTATTACTTGGTGAAGCACTAATTAAGAAGATTTAACAGATTAAAGTGTGAGTTGCTTTAAAATCAAATAGTTATTTCTATTTTAAATACCCAGGAGATGCTCCATTACAACATTTGCAGACATCCCATGAACATCTACAGAAACAGAGAGAATCATTAGATCAGGATGACAAACATTTAAGTGAAGACTGAAAAGCAAAGAATTTTACAAACAGTGCCCCACAGAAACATGGAACTCTTCAGTGAGTGAGATGCTTTGTTTTGCTTTAAATTTCTATTTACTTGCTGTTTCTGGGTGTTTCCTCATTGTTTTATACTTCATGGTACTACTGTGAGCATGTCATGGGCAACCTCATTGTGCCATAGGCTGTTGCTAAGTGATCCTCTGCAAACACTCAAAGTTCTTGAGACAAAATCATAAACAATCCTGACAGATTCAATAAATAAAGTTGCAGAACATCAATCTTAAGAAAAATTTATAAGAAATTAAAATTCCTAATCGTCAGCAACTATGCTTGGTACTCCTATCTACTGAAGATGAAGTAAACTGTTAGCTCTTCTTTTAAACATTAACTTGATGGTATTACTGCACCAAAACTTGGCTCCAGGCAGACATATCTGGGCAGTAACAAAGACAACCTTCAAGACAGCATTTCCACAGACAGCATATTTTTCATACATGATTATGCTGCATTTACATTGCAATTCCTTACACAAAGCAAAGACAGCATAGCATTACTTGCAAATCACTTATGCTGTAAGTAGAGTTAAGCTGTACTCACTCCAGGAGAGTCTTGGATAACAGTTATAAAAAACAGTCCACAAAAACTGGGAATACTCAGCACTAAGGAAAAGGCACAAGCAGTCAGACTTGTTGATTTGAAAAGGACACATCAGAAGAGTCACAGAGCTGAGAGTTACAAAAAAACCACACACCAGACCCCTTTCTGGCTGCTAAGAAAGCACAGGGCACCCCACCCCACAACATCCGCTGATTTGGGACTAGTTCGGGACAGAATTCCTGGGACATGACCATGGCTTAGCATGAGAACAGCTTTCAAGACCCAGGTGGCTCAAGGGCAGTGGGGGCTGGCCTTCTGGAAGCACCTTTGGGGTTTGAGCTCCGCCCCTACAAACTGAACAAACCACTCTCTGACTGCAATGCTGCAAGCATGGTGCTTCCAGCTGGTTCCCTGGTGTTTCACTGGGACAACCTCTGGGTAAGGCGCTCCCTCCTCCACTACTGTCTGGAGAGGTCCTTCCTGCACACAAGAGTGTACGTTGGTTGGCAGGGCAGGGGCTTAACTAAAGGCAGGCGTGTGATGAATGCAGACCTGCTGAAAACATCATTTAAATCTTAATCAACACTTCGCCATTTAAGAAAGAGCTCGACAACGCAAAAGTCGAAGAGACAAAACGCATTTTCACTTGCTATCTAACTTTCAACAATGCAAACTAACTACTCACTGACCATCAGGATGTGTTGCCATCCTCCCTCCTTCCTTGGGCTATATTGGAGTAGGACAGAAGTAAGTATAAGCCACCAAACTGCTGTACGAAGAGCTGACTGACCTAAATTAGTAAAAAGACATTACACCAACCAGCCCTTAAAAGGCACTGCAAGGCCTGGACCATACTGGATAGACTGAACGTGCTCTGGCCCTAGAAGCTGCATACAAACCAGAGACTGGCCGTACCAGCTCAGGCACGGCACTGGCACACCCACGCAGCACACAGCGCTCAGAAAGCCAACGCTGCTTTTGTGTGCATCCACTTCTACATGCTCAGTCGAGAAGATCCAGATTTTAGGAAGCACAGAAAGAATTAGAGATGCACCGATCTAATCATACACGAAGGCTGAAGAAGCTGGGAAGAGACCCAGCGGACAGTAACATCTAAGACAAGCAATCACAGCTTGCTTGTCACAGTTTATCAAAAGAAAGCAGAGAACTTGAGCATTCAACACACCTATTAGGCAAGACTCACAACCGGGGTGTAGTTTCCTCACCCAGCAGGAACTGGAAGTGGTGCGAGGAAGGTGCATGCACTTTACTGGCAGGAAAAAGGTCCTCTGGCCAACGCAGAAGTGTCACTGTTAGAAACCCACCAGCAGCTCTAACCTGCCCTTTTTGGCTCAGAGGTGGGGAAAAAAAAACAGGAGCAGGGACAGTGGGAGGATCTGTCACCAGCAGGGAGCAAATGCTATCTTTATCTCCTTTTTAGTCACTTAGTTCACTGATAACCAGCCATTAAGGCCTTCAATGGTATGCAAGTCATCACAGGGGGCTCATGAACATCTAATCTGCTTTGACTCTGTTTCAAACTGTTCTGTAGTTAAAGTTATAAAGAAAAAGTTCTGTTTCGCCCTTTATAGCTGCTGTTCTTTTTTCAGCCACTTAAGGATGTTATCATAAAGGAAAGGGTATTACAAGATAAGCTCATCTAGGTCACAGGAAAGAACATTTTCCAAGCTAACCTAAAGTACAAATGATCTCTCTGCAATCAACATAAATTCTCTATAGACTGCAGTTAGCTTGTCCTCTAATCTTTGCCATCAGAAAGTCAATGAACAGTTTTAACACAGTAACTCTATGCTGCTGAGGTTCCAGGACAGCAGAGTTGTGCAACGAAGCTTCTTGTACAAGAAAACATTTTCAGATGCACTTAGACCTTTGAGTAAAGGAAGCTCTTGGCTCCAATCAACAATTTACTACAAAAACAAAGCTAAAAAGCTTTTCTCCGTTTGCAGTCAGCCAAAAATTTCTCTGCAACAGTTGTTTCCCTTACGCTTCAGTCTCTTACAGTATTAGCTCAGACCCAATGGCATCTTTTCCATCCTGTCTTCAGATGACTCTGTCAAAACACTGTAAATAACTTGTTTGCACTTTGTCAAGGTACCAGGAGGAATTTAAAAAAAAAAAAAAAAAAGTCTTCCGTAACTACCGAATACTCACCTGATAACAAACACTCAAATGAGGACACAATATACATATAAGTTAACATATATAGCAACTTTAAATTAGATTCAAAACCCCTTTTATTCAGGGAAGCATGCCAGTTGGGAAGTTAAAATGAGGCAACTGTAATTTGTTGCAGCAACCTCAGGTTAAAAAAATTATTAGTGAACTCAAGTAAGACACTGAAGTACCCTGGATCCTAAAATAACAGCCAAAGAATACTCTAAGGCAAGTCCATTGCTTAGCAATGACAGAAGCAGTCCATGGTTTGTATATAGGTGTAGTTTCTGCTCTCCCACTCATAACCTCTGTTGTGCTATTTTTCAAAGACAAAGGAGCAACACATTATGATTTAAGTTTTTTTATCATGACTGAAATGTCTGATACCTTTATGACTGGTTAATTGAGAGCATTGCCTTAGAATCCTACAGGTCAACAAGCAAACTTTAAACAAAACTACAGAAGACAAGTTCTCTTGACATGTTTCTATTCATCTCTAATATAAACAACAATTAATTCTTCTGACTCCTTTAGGAAAATAACCTTAACATAAGAAGAGAACAATTAAAATAAAACGTACTATGGCATGAATGTTTAAGTGACAAATCGATGCTGTACACCAAAGGCAGGCTTGGATTTCCTTTGTTTTTAATGCACAGTTGAGTCCAGCGAGCACACCTGGATACGGAGCCTCCTAGAAGCAAACCCACAGTGCTCTATGGACGGGTGAGCAGGAGGGGAAGCAGCCAAGCACCAGCTGTGACTACCACGAATGAAGGTGCCCCACAGCACTGCACAGAAAAAGCTCGGTGGCTTTTGTGGTTCCTCTGTCTTTGGGATTTATACAGACTTATTAATATGACAGTAGCACCTGCCTTTAAATATACGAACCATATCATGCCCAGTAGAAATCTGAGCAACAGAGATATATGCACGCAAACCTGCTGGAGGAGGCTTGTCTCCAGGCTCCCCCCCAAGTCTATAGGAGGAAAATTATCTCCTGCCCTCAACCTTCTCCTTGAAAAGAGCTTTCTAAAAGGAGGAACTCTATTTCCACCACTTCCTAAGGGACTGCTTAGGGCAGATCATACCCTTAGGTATCCAATGACTATTTTGATCCCTTTAATAACCACGGTTGGCCCACTCTTGCTCCCCGGATAGCCAGCGGAGAGCCACACTAATCTCATCTAGGAAGTTGCAGCAGCAGTCTACTTTTTGACAAGTCATGTGAGGGAAGGAAAAAAAAAAAATAACATACCACAGCTCTCAAGAAAGGAAGTTCAGCTGTTCTGATTAACTTGAAGCCACTCTGCTTTCTTCTGCTATAATTCCACAAAGACAATCAGGTTCAGGAAAACATTTCCAGGTTTCGCTGTGTCTGAATGTGCCCTGGTTTATATAGGGGCAGCTGAAATACACGTTAATAGTTTCTCTAACTTAAGGCTGAAGACCAAATACAGGAAAATTTAAGAAACTTTAGGGCCTAATGTCTTTAAGCACCAGGTTTTACTGGAACCCCATTCAATCTTGTGATATGAATAGGTTTATCTCATTTAATTGTGAAGTGCCAGAAGAGCAAACAAGCAGGCAATGATCTCCAGACACAATTATCTCAGGTCACAGCTAAGATCAAAGGAGTAAGTAACTTTTGCAGAAGCTGGAGAAAGGAAGAGTCAACAACATACACTAAAAACACTTCCCCAAAGCACCGATCTTCTGCAGAGTCCTCTGGGAGTTCAGACCTACCAGCACCCTCACTGAGGAAGGCAGGCATACAAATAGTCGTCTTTACTGTTCTGATGACATTCTCTCTATAAAGCTTTGGTTCGAAGCAAGCAAGTCTGAGCTATGGTGGATACCAGAGTCATCGCACCCAAAGGAACTTCGTTGTCCCTGTGGAACAAAACCCCAGGTCCAAAGACAAGGCTACAAGTGCTGTCACAGAAATAAGCTTGCAGCTCTGCTTGAGCAGGAGAATTGCCTGATTTCACACCCAAAACAAAGGATGGGGCATTCAGCTTGGGAGAGGACACCTCAATGCTATGGTGAGACGTACAGACACCCTCCACACTGTATTAAATTAACTCCTCAACCTTCCTACTCCAAGAAAAAACTTCAGAAGAAAAGGTCAAAAGAGCTACGTGCGTATTTGTACTTCAACACAGACTTTGCAGTTTCAGCAAACCACAAATGAGACAGGTTGGTTTTAAAATAAGGCATTTCCTGAGTTACATGTCTCCAAACACACAGCATTTGCCCTGCTTTGATACCATATCACAACACCTGCATCCAGTGAGACAAATAATCCTATTGTTTAATGGAACCCAAAATTAAAGCCTGGTCTTTGTTGACCCATAGGTACCACTGGAGTAATCATGATTAATAAAAGCAATGTCTAATTGTTATTTTGTGCAAAGAGTGGAACTGCATGCTGCAAAATATTCCTAGTCAAAAGAAGGCAAATACAGAGTTTTACTCCCCAGCATTTCTGTCAGGGTCTCATTTATCCATACTATTTCTTGAGGAGGGATTTATAAAGCTTTGCAGTATGCAGAAGTATCTGGGAAGACACATGCTGATGGTTGAGAGAATATTATACACAATAATCTTCAGAAATTACCTGTTCCCATTAATAGTCCCATATTCCTTTACACACTCATCCTACTCTACATCTCCACGATTCAGATATCTCTAAGCAACTTAAATGGCATTCCACGAGAAGGAATATTACCTTCATTAGGAAACAGAGGTAGAATTTGAAAGAGAGTTGCCCAAATTGCCTGCAGTAAGTGACAAAGCGAGGCAACTCCCCACTGCAATCTCAGTCCCATTATAGTAACCAAAGTCTTTCGCAGAGGTCCCATGGGGACTAGATTTCCACCCAGGACATCCCAACTCCCAGCCTTTAGCCCTATTAGGAATCACTGCCTCATCACTACATACCAAGAGTCAGGAGAAGACGAAGGGGCTAGGCAGAGCTTGCTGCATGGCCCAAAGCCGTACAAGCTTAAACCTGACAGCCATTCATTCCACATTACTTACAGATTTCTAAATCTTTAGTAATGCTTTCACTCACCCAGGTGACTTCTGCAAGTGGCTGAGGAGCCCACACCTCTCCTAGGCCACTGGGATGTGCAGTCAAAAGAAAGCAGTCAAACCAGTCAGTAAGAGACTCTCTCTGAGCCACAAATTTTTTTTCATGGTTCTCTCATTCACTCACCAAGATGAAAATAAATCGGATCTAAAAGCATTTTGATTTGTTTGGCTTATTCTGTCTAATTTTTAAAAATAAGTGCTTATTTATTTAATCTGCTTAATCCACATGGTGGAAGCGTTCTGTAGTTTTCTCTTCCTTCCCTCCCCAACAGATGTGCAATTATTCTTCTTCCCCACTGGACCAGAAAGGGCCACACTGTACCTAACTGCCCAGTCTGCTGATGCAATACGTAGCAGTGTGCCAAAAACATCTCTCCCTGCACTGGAGCCTGGGCTTCATTCCTGCTGGGCAATGCTGCTTCTTAGCTATCAAGAAGCTCTCACAGAGAGGGATCTCCACTTCTGAGAAGAACCAGAGAGAGGATTCTGCCTGGGATTTGTTTTTCCACAGTCCTGCTATTTCTGGGGTTGAAGCTGAAATTATTACCATTTTGTTAGAAGACCCCACTTTGTGTGCTTAGCACACTCTGGGTAGCACCAAAGCCAAGAATTATCAGGATCTTCTCAAGGTTTTAACCAGCGAACCCCCACTTTCAAGCATGCACAAAGCACTTGACACAATCCAGACTGAGGAGGGCTGGAGGGCTTCTGTAGCATCATTTCCAAAAATGCACTGAAGGCAAAGCAGGCTGCCATTCTCAGGAGAACAGGCACTTTACTGAGGGGCTGGCATGCATGTGAAAATAAACTTTCTTCTCCCTGTAGTAGAGAGCCAACTCCCCAACATCTCAACAACCCTGCTTGCTTTGGAAGCTTTCCAGTCACATCTTTCTGTATATGCTATCAGCTATATATTTTATAAGCTCCTTTTCTCGGTTAGAACGCTGCCGTTCCAAGCTTATTCCATTAATGCTTCATGTGAAAATAAACCTCTCCACATTTCAAGAAAACAACAGTTCCCTGGCAACAATTAGTGGAAACTGTTGTCATTGGTATTTCACTTTGATTGAAGAATTAAAAAGCGGGGGGAGGGGACCCTCAATTCTCCTTTGCAGGCTTCAGTAAACCCACAGCTCAAAGGACAGTTTTCTTCTCCAAAGTAAAAGATTTCAAATATCTCAATTCCCAGAGAGTTTGGGGGGAAAAAGGAAAAACAAACCAGCAGCCGAGACCATTGTAACTACTACAGTCAGCTGTTCCACATTGAAAAACATGTTGTCCTCCATATCCCACTGCTATTAAAAAATGTGCAGCTTGAAATACAATGACTAATCCCACTTTTATAGCCAACTGACTAGAACATCTTTCTAAGATAAAAGAGAGCATTAGTGTTCATTTGAACCAAAAATACCCACTGAAAATAGGAAATCTTTGCTATTTTAAAATAAAAAAAAAATGTGAGCAAGAGCTCTAGGAAAGCTTGGGCATGGAAGTGCTTGAAACAGCTTTGAAGTTGCAAGAAATACGAAAGCTCCAAACTTTGTCACACAAAGACCGAATTGGCAATTTGTCAGAAGCCAAAGGGCTGCAGCTAATTATTCTGGATTTGCATAGCTTGTGAAACAAAAATAAATGCATGTCCCCATCAGAGGTACTTGTGATGATTTCCACTTCACTGCACATGTTTTCAATCTTACATTCTTCAAACTAAGCCAAACAGATTTTTCCTGAAAAACAAGGTAGATGGAGATGTTCTCTCTTCCCCTCGTCAGCATACGAAATCATAAGAAACTGGATACTTCACTGGCTAAAGAAGAACGAACAACTTGTGATTTTAAATTTGGCCCTATGCTAATTTTGGGAATGGAGGGGGTAAACCAAACAAAACCAAGCTTTTACTAAAAAAGATCAGAAACAGCTTTACGTTTTAGAAAACACCCAAAGTCCTTCTTTGCTAGACTCCATTATTAAAAAATAGATTATTTTTTATTGTAAATGTCTCATCAAACAACGACTGCATAAGTTCAGAGGCAGTCTGTCCCTTGAAATAGTGATGAAAGAAATCGTTAAGAAATGCTTCAATGTAAGCATTTACTGGCAAGTCACCCCAATGCCAGTGCAAGTACTGCTCGGCCTCAGCCTTGCCAGCAGGCCACGGCAGATGGGCTTCGGTCACATTTGTCACCTGTTCAGAGCATCCTCAGGCCACCAGCTGAAGCCACTCCAGCTGAGCAGGCAGCTGCAAGAGGCTGGAAGAGTTGGCAAGGGAAGTAAAAAAGGAGGGGATGACAGGGAGCAACTCAGACAACGAGAAAGCCCACTCTGGCCTTCTCTTTCCCTCCCTGTAAGGGGAGGTATGTAACAGCCACAGGAACAGCCTTAAGATTAAATGCAGCCGAATCGGTGCAGTCTTTCACTGGAAGAAAGCCAGCAACACCAGGTCTGCTCACCACCTTCACCTGCTCTTCCCTTCCCATCGTGCCCCACAGAACAGCATGGGGAAGCCCTGACACTGGGCGCCCCGCACCTCTGCTGAGACAGCCACAGCTGGAACTCCTCCTGCCACAGCTGGAATTCCTCCTGCCAGCACAGCTCCCAACAGCGCTAGGGCTGGTACAGCAACAGCTTCCCCCTAGGAGCTCGGCCGCATCCTTCAGTCTTCCCAGCTGTAAAACTGGAACAAGAGCGCTTCCTCACCTCACAGGGTACAAACAAGTAAGCACCCAAATTCCAAAAGCACCCTGAGACTGGGGGGATGTCTACTTAAAAATATTAAGCAAATGACCTATCACAAGGTAAGAGACATAGCCCAGTATTCTGTTAAGAGCCCATATTTAAAAGTCAGGAAGACATTTGTGTTTTTTTTTCTTGCAATATAACACAGGTCTGTAGCTGCCCCACTGACTTGGATTTTAGCTGCAGAAAGCAAATCTGGATCTAAAAGACTGCCAGATCTTAAAGATGCTGGTACTCAGAGTTCTGCCACTGCCTACTGGAAAAATAGAAATGAGCTAACCCGTTCATGCTCCCAAATGTTTGTGTGCAGGCTCAGGCTCATACTGTCTTTGGAAAGTTCATAACTTTGAAAGCTTTTTATTTAATTCATCTACTGTACTATCTTTCGAGCCAGATAGCTTGATGGATGTTACTCAGTTGTACTATATGAGGTCACACATTTCAGCTCTTGTGCATTGTGTTCACAGTGAAGTCTCGTTATGTTAAAATTTAATCAGTATTTCTAAAAAAACCCAATTACTTATCGCCGCACAAGTTGAGAGTTTCTTTCTTTGTTTTCTGTGTGATGCTTGAACAACGTCTACCGCTGGATAAAGGAGCATGCCTGCTTAGCATCCCACTGCCAGTCCTATTCTTCCATTATTTCTCTTTGGAGGATGTGCATGTTTCCCCACTCAATAAAAACAAAAAGCTGGAACTGCTCTTTCTGCTGTAACTGGAAGTCTGAGACAAGACAAAACACAGAACTTGAATACAAGTCACAGAATGTTAATTGCTGTCTAGCAGCAGCTCGCTGGTCATCTGTACAGCACAATCAGCCTTAAGGAAGTGAAATAAGAGGATTTCATTGGTCTAGGTAAAGACTAGAGTACCATCCTAATTCCTCACTGCAGAAGGAAACAGAAGTCACACAGGTGCTTATTTGAAGACTTCCCCTTAGTAGCAGGAAATTCTTTCCTGCTTCTGTGAAACATCTTTGGAAAAGAATAATCTGATGTCTGTTCACCAAAGTCAGCACATACCAGTCCATTGTGCTTTACTATCTGGAAGCCAGTAACCGAACCTTACCTTCTGACTCACTACTTATTACTGGAAAGCACGTCTATGTTCGTAAATTTTGAATTTATGCAAAGAAGAAAATAGATAAACAGCCTGTGTGGTTTTATGTTCTGAGTTACTTATCTATTGTCAGGATTAAGAGCTGGTTTCTCTTGAACAGATAGGTTCCTTAAAGGAGCAGAATGGGAAACAAATCAAAAAACCCTGCTGCTTAACACAGGAAAACAATATTTCCCCTGCCTAATAAACTTTGTCCAGCAGAGCAACACCAAGACATCCTCCATCTAGAAGCAGGGCTAGTGGGACATATCATGCGAGGTGACTCAAGCAAAGCTTTCTAGTAATGCTGCATGGAGAAAGAGGCCGTGTCTGATACATCCCCTACTGGCTACAAGTACATGTATCAGGAGATATGAAGCAACACACAAGTGATGGGCGAGTGGTGATCACACACAACCATCCATCCCGCTGGAGCAGAGCAGGTGGCATCGGTGTTCAAGGTATGCCTTTGGGGCACAAATTCCCAGTATAGGTTAGTCTGACATCTCAACTATGCTGTGAAGTTTGAGACCATGAAGTACTTTTACACAAAGTCCTGCATAGTTCTGTCCAAATGTTTCCCAAAATGCTCTTCTAATAAAGAAATCCTTTCCAATCATTCTGTGTCTATCTGATGACTAGCCATTAAGCTACACAAACATCAGAAGACGAAAAGGCAAGCCATGGAAGGACAGCAACTTTAATCCACAAGGTAAAATGTAATTTGCCGTCTGTTCAGCTCATCTGTGCATCACTGAATTCATCTCATATGAGCACCTTGCTTCTTCAATGTACAGTGAACGCACAAGGCACATATAACAAATGCAGACATTGGATTTAATACACTGGGGTTTTATTACAATAAGTGTCCCCTAGACAGTGACACAAATAGAGGCTAGCTTTCTCCCTGTGCTGCCTGTGAAGCTGTGCTTCACAAATGCTGGTTTGTATTTATCAGTCTGGAGATGTTACTATCACAACTGATAAAGAAGCTGGTCCTTAGCTTTGAGCAATAGGAGGTACAAGTAAGGAAGAAGATGCCACAATGGTGAAAGGTTAAATGCAACTAGTGAAGTATATGCCTGTTTTCCTCGTAATACTGTGCAGTTCTCAGAGAACCACACATACCTGAAAGACGTATTCTCCAGTTTAACTAGCAATGAGAATTTTTTTAAGCCTTTTCTGATAGTGGATTCTTTAAAACACATAGCTCTTCTAAGTACACAAAATAAGCCAGAAGGAGAGAGCATGCTTACCCTTTGATCTTTCAGTGCTATAGTGCCCTACATTACAGCTGTCACGGTAACATAATTCCTTTCCCAAGTTTCCATCATCCTTTAAGTAGCATTCTTGTGTGAAATATGACCATTCAGACCTGGCAAAGAACAAATGTAGCCAACACCTGAACTTATCTGTAGATGGGCTACAACTTGAAGGCACTTTAGTATCATTTCTCTGCTCACTGGGTTACAAGAACATTCCTTCTGCCATACTTTTTTTCCCAAAGGCCAGCTCCTGTTTCTGTTAAGCCTGACTGTGAACATAATAAACAGAGTAACATTGCCTAATCAACTATCAGATCTTATTAATCATCAAACACAAGAAAAGCCTAACTGCATTCCCACTTTCACCAGGGCACCTGCTGAGTTAAGACTAGATGTGCTCAACTCATGCTTCACAAAAGGGGGATCCTCTTTTTCCAAGAACAGTATACACAGCAGAGAATTGAATGGAAAAGAAAGAAAAATAATTAAGCCCAGGTCATGTTGACATCTAAGTGACAGCATTTAAAATCAGTAAATCTTCCTCATAAGAAAATAAAAGGGTGGAAAAAAATACAGTTTTTACTCACCTGTACTACCTCTACTCCTCTTTTCCTGGAAAAGAAAAGAAAAAAAAAAGGAATAGTTAATGTTGGAAATGTGGGCAAAATGTAAAAACAGATACTAATTGAAAAGGGTTGCTTTGTACTAGAACACAAACAATAAAAATCTGCACTGATGAACCTGATTCAAATTCAGGAAAGCACTTGTTCAATTCCATTCCCTGCCTAGGAAGCACTTCCGCAGCTCCTAAATCACGGCCTCAGCAGTGACCCAAGATGCGTATTAGCAGCTGCCAGGTGAGCAGAGGTAGGAAGTGGGTGATGCTAGGGAGGGAGCATCTCCATTTTAGTCAGTTCTACTTTGCTCTTCATTTCTCATTTGCCCTCAGAGTGTGCAAATGGCACCACAGCCTATTCCACATGCTTGACAGATCTTTGATTTTGATCCAAAGATACATGTATAAATGTCAGGGAGAATGAACACAGCACCTTGCAGCCATTTATCCGCTTATTTACAGCCTTGCTCTACCCTGCCACCTTAGTACACAGCACGCTTCACAGAGCTACACATACACACACAGTGACTTGCATCAGTTATTCTCTGCTTGAAACCCTTGCCAAGAAACTTTTAAGCTGTCCCATGGCTTGTTTTCATCCCAAGCACAAAGATACCCACACTGGCTCCATGGAATAGCCCTGCAAACAGAGCAGGGAGGGGACAAAGGAAGGGTACAGGCACAGGCCAGGTTCGGAACAAAGAGACTGCCCTGCAGCTGGAGCACCCTGCCCAGATGTGTCATCCTGCTCCAACTCCATTGCAGATACATCCCCATAGATCCACTGCTCAAGACGGACAATCTGTTCTGGAAGCAGTGGCTCAAAATCACAATTATTTAAAACTCCAGCTGGTGGTTTTGCACTGTGTCAGATGGACCCAACTGTGCTGGCCTCATCAGAGGCAACAACCCCTACACCATGTAGCTGTGCCCGAAGAAAAGCTAATAAATTATGCTAATAAATTATACAAGCAAACATGTACAAATTCAACCCCATAACGTGAGTATGCTCCACTGTCCCAGGCCAAGCAGGCATCAAGCTACATCCCATCAAGGCTGGATGGGACTCTCTGCATCCATCTACCACCGATGCTGTGGTTTCCTTTGGGCAGAAAGGGACACACAGCCAGGTATGTGTGAGGAGACAGACATACCCCGTTCTAGATGGGAGGCACTCTGGATGTGGGGACACCAGAGAGTGCAACGCCCCATGGTTTAGACACACCCTTGGACCTTGTAGTCACTCAAGTCTGGCTCCCACAGGAGCAGAGTTCAAATACTTGGGGTTTGCCAGAAAGGCCCAAACCTCTGAACACTGCTTTGGCCACACAGGTACTAGTTCTAGTGATCCCAACAGGCCAGGGATAAGAGACTGGAGAGGCCTACTAATTAGACACCAAAACATTGAGAACTGCAACTGGTAGAGCTGATTTAGGCAGATGTGTAGAGTTGGTTATCTACTCTGCTGTATGAGAATTGCGATTCAGGTACATGCATCCAGACAACGTTCAATCACTGCATTTGACAAGTTATCAAGCAAAACAAACCATTTCTGCTCTAGTCTTGAGAGCAGAACTGAACGCCTGGCACAAAGCCCAGCCATCCCTGCTCCGTGCCACCCTCCCAGTGTATGCAGGCTACTTAAATACGTTAGAACCTCCTCCTCACTTTGAAGGCATGGGAAATTTAACTTAAAAATCAAAAGCCTCAATAAGCAGAAGACAGGAATCTCTCCTCCTCGTTCCCACTAACCCCATGTGTGAAAACCAGATACCCTTTTTGGGGAGGTCATGGAGCAGGACTGCCTGACTCTGCCCTCAATGCTTTTCTATATAAGAACGTCTGTGTTGTCTGTAGTCGCAACTGCTGCACGCTGCTGAATACACAATGGCTCCTCCAGTTTTCCACCCAATACAGTGAGTCTTTCTTTTGGGAGGCCATTACAAAGATGCCCAAAGGGACAGACGATCAATCAGCATCTACGACACAAATTGCTCCCTTCTTCCACTTTACCAGTCTGGAGTTTCTCTGGCCTAGAAGCAGCATGCACTGCACAGCCACAACAGAGAGCTTGTAGCTGTCAGCAAGGAAATTCAAAAGAAAATGAAACCAAGCACCTCTCACAGAGAATTTCAAAGCCCTCTTGCAGATAACAGTAGCCTGTAAGTGGTGGGTGATTAATATGCTGCCATTACGGTGTGGGAAGCTTTGCTGCAGACCATCACCTGAGGCTGGCCAGATGCGTTCCAACTGTGTTTTGAGAAGAGAATATGAATCTCATAGAGAAAGAGTTAATAGCCAAATTGTTGAAACCCTGATTTTCACACAGCTAAGCAAGAAAAATAAGAAATATTAGGTGGGGAATGCTTTTTCATAACTTAGGGCAGCAGCCTACTCAGAAGCATTCCAAGTATTGTAAGCTAAGACTTAAAATAACCAAACTAGCCACATTTTTGCTCTGTCTGCCCTGAAGTAAACAGAACTCAAAACTGCCATTGAAATACACCAGGCTTTAGACAGGACTGCTCCAGAGCCCCTGGAAGAACGGAGGCTGATAGCAAAGGCTGCATTTCTTGCCATGCCTGCACACACACGGAATAAGCTTTGTTCTACTTTAAAGAAGAAAAATACTTGCAAGATAGTTGCCAAACCTACTTGAGAAAGAGTCAGTCCAAAAAGTTTTCTATAATCCCCCCCAAAATGGACTTTGTAAATGTACTGGGATTTACTGAAACTGACTGTATTGCTCCAGCAGAAGGGAAGAAGCCAGACCAGCACACAAGCAGGGAGAGAAGGGGTGCCTGCTTAAAAAGGCACGGGAAGGAGGAAACAATTACCAAGGTTGGCTTGTAGCACTGGGTCTTCCCCTTTTGCAGAAGGGGGGGGGATTGGGCATCCCTTTTGGTTACCTGAAACATGAGAACTTTTTATACTTAAGCCCAAGGGACCAGAAACCATAGAAGCATGCATATTTTGAGGATTTGTTAATTTGGGAAAAATCCTCTACCAAAATACCTTTTTTTGAAAATAAGTTATTTTAAAAACAAAAAGTACGCAAACAACCAGGATGTCAAGCAACCATGGACCTCAGTTCTGCCATTAGTCGATTCTCCACCTCGAAGATTTCCTAAACCAGTGACTCCAGGCTTTTCAGCTGGGCAGGTCAGAGCTGCAAGATATCCCTTACGCAACCAAGCAAGCAACACCATCTAACCACACTAACTGCCTCATGTCACACGTGAAAGGGCTGAGGGACAGGCATAGAAAGAAAGCTTATCCTACACACAAGAAACTCTAGGGCCTTCAAAAAATAAGCAGAGACAACAAAGCAAGCTGTGGGCCACAAGCGATTCCCCAACAAGGGGCTGTCTGTGCAGGACACTCAATGGAGGTGAGACGGCTGCTGAATTAACTGCTCTGGGAGTTTGACGAAGCCATGGATCTGCCACCACTTCTTCTTATGCTGCTTAAAGAGCTAGTAAGAAAAATACATCTTACAGTCTTGGTGTACGTTCTTTTGGGCTGTTTCGTTAGCAGAGGACAGGCTTTCTGTTAGCTATGCTGAGACGTGCACCGCAGATGCACTTAACATACACGAGAAGCTACAAACTCCTCTCCCAACGCCAACCACAGATGCTTGCATGGGTACAGGACATGAGCAGGGAACTGCAATTTCTGCAGACAAGCCAGACAGTTAAGAAAAATTAAGTGAGGGAGACTAGAACCGGTCCAGGCTAGGCAGAATGCTTCCACAGGTACCAATGCCTATTGGTGCTGCCTCCTGCAGGGAGCTATTTCACTTGGAGTACTGACCACTACTCTTGTGTCCCTCATGGTTGTCCATGATCCTTCTTTCTTTCCACGTAACGTGAAATTGAACCACAGCCTACCAGAGGAAGAGCTGCCATTCCCAGCTGGCCTGGCTGCCTCTTGATATTGGCAATAGACTACACAAAACCAAGAGCAAGTCTCTTTTTCTGAGGAAAAGAAATATCATTATTACCTGTATTCCCCTTCTCCCTCCAAAGAGGCAACACAACCAGGTCAAAGAGACACTATGTCTGCCCACTTCCATTGAACAGATGTTTGAAAAACGGTCAGTTCTAAACTGTATTGCCAGACATTACTGTTTTTAAAATACATTTCATTACAAAGATCATCTGGACAGCAATCTTGTACTCCAATCATCAGTAGCAACAACAACAAAAAACAACCCACAAACAAAAAAAAAAAAACCCAAAACAAAACCAAAACCCGATTATTAGCAAATGTTAGTAAACCTCTGGGAGGAAAAAAAAAAAAAAGGGAAAAAGTCTTTGAAGGTGATAAAACTAAACATCTAACTTACAGCAAGGCTTCAATGTCTTCAACTGGCATCATATGCCTAAACCTATGGAAACCTACTCAGATGCAACACAAATTACTCACTGGTGCTTCGCGTGTTCCCTTCCTTCAGCACACAGCTCTCTAAATCACACACTGTAACATTTAAAGGAAAACCATAAACATTTAAGAAATGGCTGCATAAGCCTGCAATACCAAATCAAACCTAGAAACTTGTTATGACTTACTAGTTCTATACCTGAAAGCAGTGAACAACTCTAATGGATAATGCAAGCCTTACCATATGCAATAGCGATTAAAATAATTACCGTGCAAGTTGACTTCATGTTTAAGTTAGAATGATGTGTGGATTTAGAGAAGAATTCAATATCAAGTTACTAAAAGCACATGAATTGGTGTTTTGGAATTCATGTTTTACCACAGCCTCAAACTATGTAGAACAGTTGGCTTTTGGGGTTGGGGTTGTTGTTGCCTTTTTTTTTTTTTAACATCCAAAGTAAACATTTTTTACTAATTCCCCATCTAGGACCTGAACATTATAGTGAATGACAGTTAAAAGAGAAAATGACTATCAGGTCACATATCATAGTCACAGTTAAATTAAGTAACATATTTTTGCTGTCTGGTCTGAGTGACAGATTGAAAAATGCCAAACAGGATTTACAATTTCTGTTTTAATAGCCTAAGTAGTTATTTGTGCATGCAGTGAAGTTCATTTTCTCAGATAGGAGAATGTTTCACCTCCAAAATTTTCCATGTAAAAAGTGGCAAATAATAATAATGTATTACTTTGATATTAAAAAAAAATCATTTTCCTAAAAAAACAACACACTGGCATCAAAGGGAGTTCTATAAATATTAAATGCATCAGAGCAAAAACCTGCAGCCACAAAGACTTCCCACCACAGTGAAATTATCAGCCACAGAGGAAGGCACCGGGCAAGCAATACCAAAGCAAAGCATGAAAACCAGCCAATACCGGCCATCTGCAACCCTGCAGACAGCCCGTTTCTCCTCCTGGCACAAAGGCAAGCTCAGCTCATTTGCTTTAGTTTTTCCATCATCAGAATACCCTGCGTTTCTGTTACTAAATATTTGTGAGGGTCCTTGCTTTTATTACTTTTCATCACTGATGGACTCCACCTTATTGTCTATCAGGGAAGCAACCAGTTGGCAACCTCAGCACAGGGGTGCTCGCTGCCTGGGGCCCCAGCTTGCAGCCGCAGCCATCAGGGCACATGGAACTTAAGTGAGAGCATCTGAAACATGGCCAGACTCAGCTGTAACGTGGAGATTTTTTGTGGTTTGTTTCTTTGCACACAGACTACCAAGCAGGCAATTAAACAGAGCTAATTGTACCAACTTATATCCAACTATTCTTATGTTTCAGCAAGCTTTTCCCCTTCAGTAATCAGTATTTTGGAAAGATTTATGACTGAAATGGATCAAAAGTTGGCATTTGTGGGAGGAAGTCCTCAATCTTCTCACTCTGTAAAGCGTCATAGATCCAAGGGAGAAAGGAAATAAAGTGACAAGACTTTGGGCTGTCACAGAGGACCTTTTAGGTAGGAAAAAAAAAATAAATCACAGAGGGTAGCCACATTTGTGCATTTCTTCCTTGTTTTATAAACAGAGAATGGTCCAAGCAATAGGAGCCCTCATACATCAGACACTACAATACCGTAAGTGATTTTCACACCACCACCCCATTCACACATGACATTTGGTAGAACCATCTGATCTGAACCACATCTTCAAAGCATTATGTTATTCCATTTACAGCTATAAAAGTGCTTCTTAAGAGCACTGTATCAAAGCAAAGCACCCTGAAAGGGATGAGAAGATAAGAGAGGATCTTGGTAGACAGCAGCAGCATCACTCTGGTATTCACCTGCGACACCGCAATGCTTCCACGTGCCACAAATTCCCACCACAACACACACACACATATTCACCAGCATCTCACAGCGAAGATCCAGCCAGAAACCCACTAACCCCTTATCCTGCAAGAGCAAAGAGAAAACGAAGCATCCAACATCACGACTTCAGAGGTTCAAGTAGCAGGGAGGAAAAAGCCATGAAAGAAAGAAACCAGACACTGCAAGCAGTGACTAGAGGAAATAAACTGCCTTTAGTCACTAAATATTAAGACAAAGTTTCAGTAATAGCTTAATGAAACATTGCAGGGCTACTAAGTTCAGCATTAAAACGCAGGTGTTGCAGAAAAAAAATCTGTATATCCCAAGTTATAAAAGCCATAAAGTCAGTATATGCAAACTCAGAATGATGTGTTTTCTTTTTAAACTAGGCATTTAAGACGGATCAGTGCTGCTGAGCTCTGCCAGACTCTTTTCTTGGAACTAGTGACCCCAGGTTCTGAGAGCCCATACTCGCTGCTTTCCCAGCAAGGACACAAAACCTTTAACCACAGTCATTTGAGAAAAGAACTGAAGAGCCATCAGTGGGGAGAAGGAATGATTAACAGCTGCACAGAAAAATTATTAAAGGCAATGAATTATTCGTCCTACCAGACATTCAGAGACATATTTAGTACCTGATGACAATTATAAGCAATTGGGCAGGGTTCAGTCTTCAGCCATAGGCTTACACCACCAGACATTATCAGATCCAGCTCCCAGCTATGGCAGGCAGCCACACCATGTGATCTCTTTATAAACTTATTAAAAACCATCTTCAAACCAAGACATTTTGGCACTGTATCTTCCATTACAAGACATTAATTTCCCAAAGGTCAGAGTCCTTCAAATTTGCAGGCTAAATTGTTCCAGCATTATCCTTTGGCTTCAATAAACTGCTTGCTTCCTCAAGCACTGGGAAGAGCAGACATGTCCTCTCTGCTCCCAGCTCCCATTGTCTCCCCATGGCCCCGGTCACCCCAGTGTTAATATGACCCTCTGCAAAAAGCAAACCCATGACCCGTCCCTTTCAAAAGTCTTTCTTGGGTCACGAGGTGATGACTGAAAGACACCTGAGAGGAGGTGGCAGAGTCACAAGGCAGAAGACAGTATCCCTTCTGGGGACAGATATGGTATTTATCTTTTTTATATCTATATTAAAACTCTTACTGCAGAAGCTATTAGAGGCCTCTAGAAACACATGAACATATGTATATTTCACAAGGAAAATGAGCAATAACTTCACACTAACAAGTTTATAATCTGAAGGATGCTTAATATTGCATACTTGCTCTCCAGTGCCACGATACTTTCAATTAGCTGCCACATTGAAGCAGAAGTTTTCTGCATGTGTTAATAAAACGTCTTGTCACTATAAGCATAAAACACTTTAATATTTTATTCTCTGAAATCAAGCTTCTGAAAATCTATGTTTTATATTATTCTTAGCAACTCTCCTCCTATATTAATTTCAGCCAGCAGTTGCAAATTACTGTCTTATTTTTCCAAATCACAGAATAAGTCACTAGTCAGCAAAAAGATTCTAAAACCTTCCATTTTCCATTGCCAGTGGAGCCCTGGAAATCAGGTATGCAGATTTTCTTCTTCATCAAGGGAGTCTTCACGCAACTTGGGCAAGAAGGGCAATCCCCTCTTTACCAAGAGGTACATTGATTAGCAGATTGGTATTTTACTTCTGACTTTCCAGATATTGCCAAATTGCAGGAAAAACTATAATCCACTCCTTAACATCTATTACGCTTAAGTAGGAAGGCAGATATTAGTGTCCCCTCAACTCCTCCAGTACTAAAATGGAATATAAGGCAAATAAAATCATACTGAAATACTTGCCATGAAAAGCTACCTACACTGAAGCTGAAAAGAGAACTCGCATTGACCCAATGGATGAAGATTTCCCCAGTGTAATTTCTGGATAATGTGGCTAGAACTGCTCCAGCCTGAAAACTAATGGGAAATGGATACTTCCACTTCTCCCCTGCGTCAACAGTGGATCCAATAAGCAGATAGTATTTTTCGGTCTTCCAGATGACACAAGTCACCACCTTTTTCATTTCAAAGAAGAGAACACCCAATGTGCTCAAAAAGCACAATGTAACAGTCAGCAACTATGCGAAATGGCATTAGAAAGGGCTGCCAGAACAACGCCATTTTAAGAAAGTTAACAACAAATTACCATGGTCAGTCACAAGGAGTTACATGAAACAGAGAGTAGTAAAAGTAAAGAAACACTTGGTGGCCCAGCTGGCATTTAACTGGATGTATTTACTGTCAGGAAATACCTGTGGCTACAACTAATAGACTTATGCCAAAGCTCCTAGGAGGACTTACAGACAAGGGCACACTCAACTACAAGAGCACTGCAACCTGAAAGTGCAGGGCTGCAGGTTCAGTTCAGCCTTGAAGTTTCTCCCCTGCAAATCATCACCATCTTGGGAATCTCCTTGTCACGGAAGGGAAAGCTGGCAGTGCACAAATTGTGCAATGACGGACTGACACAGTTTTACATCCATACTGTATGCCAACTGTATTTTGATGCCCTCAGTGAGCTTTGTCCAGCGATAAGCAGAATTCCTCCTACCTTTGCACAGGTCCATCTAACTTTACAGTCAGTTGTCAAACCAAGCTAGCTAACAGTATTAGTCAAATGCCTGTTCTCTTAAACTGAGATACCATGGCATCTAGTCAGTTGCAGTACCACCCCTCCAAACTCTACCTGTCATTATGTTGGCCTCTGCATTGCTTGAGCAGTATCAACTCTTGGAACAGACAGATTTACCAGTAAATCCTTGAACTGCATCAGAGAAGATAATCAAGCTTCCTGTCTGTCTGCCTCCTTTCAAAGACCACATCTTTTGCAACAGGAACTAAGAATTCAGAAGGGCTGAAGCAATACATAGAGGGTCAAATCCACGCATACATCTATGCTTCTGCCTACCTAGCGATAAACCTATCTAGAAAATGGAGCCTTGCCTAGCTTTAAACTCCTCACCTCAGGTACTAAGAGCTATTTTATTGTGGCAGTGCGCAGCTTAGCGCAGATTGCAGGGCTCAACTGAGGATGCAGCCAGCTTCTGGGTTTTGCAGCCAAACTTTATTTTTCAGTCTCAAAATCCCCTGAACTGGCTTGTTTAAAACTATCTCGCTGGCATCTTCTTCTACTACAGTCAAAGCTAGACTGAACAGTAGGCCCATTCTGCCTGGAAAAGAAAAACAAGATGAGAAAGGCAGAGCAGGGGTAAGAAGAGAAGGGATCTTTTTGTTCCAGCATAGGCAAGGCTGTCAAGGCGAGCGGGGAAAAATCTGGTCCACAACACACTTGTACTAGAAGGCCAACAAAATCAGGTTGCTCTTACATATATCCATCTAGGAGGAGAGCAGCTCACAGAAATAAAAGATTTAAGACAGATGCAAGCAAGCCTTGGTTTATTCTCAGGCTTCCTTTAGGCTCCTGCCTCACTGTTCATTGTGACCCAACATAAAGTTACTGTTCAATGTATGTTTTAATTTTTAACTCATGTACATCAAGTCTAGTAAAACCTGCATGCATATTTTATGGAGAGCTTTCTCTCAGAATTGTGACAACTACCAATGTTCCTTTATTAAAACTGTTACCTCCCATGTTTTGGTTAATCAAATAATTAAAGGTTTCTGGGGCTTTTGTAAGGCAAGATGAGTTTTACATAGGGACGGCATACATTTTCCCCCTGTTTGAACAATACAGAATCACAACGTTCATTAAGACACCCAGAAAATTGTTTCACTAGTGGTTTAAGACTTATGCACTATCAAACAGATTGAGGGATCAAATTATTCTTCTCTATTATTGCAGATAAACTGTATGAATCACCGGTATTGGTTTACCAGTATTAAGGCAAACGGCTACTGTTATCGGCTACTAAGCAAGGTTAAAGAGACATTACAGGGATTTGGGCTGAGAATATAAATCTAGCTGTATTTACCTATCTATATATCTCACTGTATCTTACCCAGAGAGAGAGGGATCTTCAGATTAAATATGTTTACGTCACATATAAGCCTTCCCAATACCTCCCTGTTCTATTTGGACAGGGAGAATTCAGATTCAAGAAGTGCAACACATCTGGTAACCTAACCTACAACGTGCGTAACTCTATTGACAGCAGTTGTCTTTTTTTTTTGAAAGAGGAAAGCAAAAGAACAGAAAAGATGACAAAAAGTGAACAGGTTTGGTGTCTCAAGCTCACATCAGAATTTTGAGTGCCCAACCTATCTTAACCTACAGGAAGCAGACTCAAAGTGCCTGGCAATTGCCCTCTGAGAATCTGAGCCTTTCAGTACTTCTCTTAGTTTTAGGTATCTGCCGTAGCCACTTTTAACAATCTCATTGGAGCTTGCACACAGCTACCTGACGAAAGCATACCGAAAAAAACTGTATTAGAAACACTCATTTACCAGAACCATTATCCACAGTTTGTCTTAACTAGACCGTAATCCCTCTAGGTGGTGCGTTTGTAAAGCATCCCACAGCATCAACCTGGAGAACTACCACAGCGTTCTGGGGATCTAGCAATGCAAATCAGCAATGCAATAACAAAAAATGATTCAAGAAAACAGTGTGTCTTCTTCAAGTCTCTGGAAGGTTTGCAGAGCGTACCAAGGTGACGCTCAGCATATTAAGACTACTTGGAGGCATTTATTATAACAGCATAGACACTCTGAAGAAGAAATTTTGTCACAATCCTATAAACACCAAGAATGAATTAAGAGTATCCAGGGTGGGGGGATCTCCTTTCTACAAATGCCTTTCTACAAAGGGCATAGGTATGGCAAGCCAATCTAAAAAGCCCTTAGTGTCTGTTAGATTCTCACATGCTAATCAAAGCTCAGAATTGAGTAATTTTAAAGAAAAAAAGGTTCCTAAAGTAGACTTGTGCATAGGCTAGAAGCTGCTACTTCCACACCCCTCCCTCTGCCCCCTCCCCATCACCTCTCTCCAGCATGCTACAGGTACCCCATTTACTTTCCTAAATCCCATCTGGATTCCTGCCTCTTACACAAATAAAAGCACTCTAGTGGCTTGCCTCGATATTCTGAGAAGGAGCTTCAGCTGCTCTCATCTTCAACATAAGCATGCTGCACAAAGACCATCAATCAGTCCAGTATGGCCAGTGAGATGAGGCTCTGCTGGGCCCCTGGCTGGTACTGCAGGTTCTGCAGGTCTCCAGCACACCACAAGGGACAATGAATGCACACCTCCACTCAGCTAAAACCAACAGGTACAGAGAGAAGAGCCTGTCTGACAAGCCAAGTTTCATCTAGAAATGCCTTTTAATCCACTAACCCTGAAACCAAATGCTGTACATCCACTGCAGCTTTCCAAGACTTTGGCAAACAGCCCTGAATAAACCTTTTGGGAGTTTTTATAGAGGCCAGACACCCACTGAGACATGCATGAGAAATGCGTAATACACAATTTTTTTTTTTTTCACTTCTTGGATCTTTAAAAGAGACTAGACCGGGCATTTTTTTGGCAGAAATTAGAGACGTATTTAAGTCCAGAAACTTGCCATGCAAAAATGAGTTTATTCGTCTCCAGCCAGGCTTCAAGTAAGATATATAGGTGTCTGGGGCTTTTTCCTTCATGCGAAACTTCATTATACAACTTCATTATACAAAGTTAACACAAGAAAGTTAACATGGCTGTTCACTGAGGAAACCTGATTGCAACTCTTTTTTTCCCCCTCCATATGGGACAGCCCTAGTGTTCTGGCATCGCACGAGTCAGACACCAAGTCTCCCTCCAGTTTCTTAGCTTTGAGAGCACTTGCAATTTCTTGTCTCCTGCGCTCACCAAGTGACCACTGTTTGCATAAGCAAGGAACAAATTTTCCTCTTCATTTACGGAACCAGAGTCTGTCATAGATTCATAGACATAACTGACAGCAAAAGTCAATGCCTAGAAGTTACTGTGGCCACCTATACACGCTGTCAGATACCAATCCAGAGTTTCATCAGGCTAAAAAAACACCCATGGAAAGGTTTAGCATGACATAACTAAGTAAGAGATATTCCTAGAAATCTTTTCTCCTCAAACTCTGCATCAGCTTAGGCTCACATAACTCATCCAGTCAGTTCCTCCGTTTTGTTTACTCCCTTTGAGATGCATCTCAAGCTTCAGCTTTTAGTTTGGGGCACTTAAGAATGCCACTGTTAAAGAGGACTGGCTGGTTAAGCCACAAACAAAAAGCTGGCTAAAAGCAGTTCCAGTATCATCTGAAATTTGGTTTCACCTTTTTTTTTGCTATGCAGCTCCCTCCAAAAACTGTATTAACCATGTCAATAGAAAACAGAAATTCCCTTGGAATCTGAAAAGTGCAGTTCTGCAGCCTTGTACCATATTTGAGAAGAAAATGATGTTCAGCAGGAAATACATGTTACAAATTAAAGAAATGTGAACTGGATTGCTTTTCTCCATTTGAACAGATTCAGATGCCAATACCAATAATGGGAATTTCCTTCCCCTGCAACTGACTCTTCTGCTTGAGTTTACATCAACACAGATCAAAGAAAAATGATTTTACTATATTTGGAAGCCTCATTAGAGAGGCTTGCAATAAAACGAAAGCTTGGCTTCCAACAAGTGATGATCATATTGTTTGAAAATATTCCATTTATTGACACATGGCCAACTTCCCTGAGAAGCAACAGGATAGAACATTTGACAGTGCTGCAGTGAATCATCTTGGTGACCTGCACAAATTACACATGATCCTGGAAATCCAATAAATTGTCTTCAACATACAATATTCGAGTGTGGTCCTACTTACAAGAAAAAAGGATCTAAATGGAGAGACAGCAAATTAATAAATGTTTTTTATTATACAGCATACAGAATAATATTAATAGCTGATGTGAACATTGGAGGACACACACAAAAAACCCCAACCACACACCCTGGCCAAAAGCCTTACCAAAAGGTTCAGATAAAAGAATGGAGTTTTCCATTGATCTTGATGGATGGGGCTGCAGTTTGAGGAGTTGGAAATCCAACACACAGAACAAGGTACTGCTGCCAACCTTTTAATATAAAGGCAATGTAGGTCATGAAGATTCATCAAAATACACCAACAACTTTGAGCAGGGATCGACAAAGGATTGTTATGCATAGGATCAGCCAAGGTCAGAAACCACAAACTTGAAGCTGGAGCAGAGATTAGACCATGAGACAAAAAGTCTCCACCACTCACGATAGTTTCTGCACCTGAAAAGGGCAAAACAGTATCTCCGAGAAATTGCCACCTTAACTGGTGAAAATTCCCTGTCCTGGTGTCCGCTTCAGAGAAGCACACCTCTGTGCGTGTGTTATGAACATATCTATTTTATCAGGCATTTTGTCTCCTTTACATTATACTGAAGTTTGCCGTTAAAGAAAGATTAAAATCCTTCGTATTTCTTCCAGTCCATGGGCTTCTTGCTTTAGGCGGTGGCATATGTATAAGTCTGCCAGAACACCAATTTTCTTGTTTGCTTCAGTGGATTGTTTACAGTGCAGTAAGAGGAAAAAAAAAGAACCCACTTTTATAAACCATAAAACACAGCTACTGCCTGGTTTTTATCCAAGCTGATAGACAAAACGCACATCCCTCCATAAGGTAAAGTGAATGACAGAGACAGTCGTTCTTCAACGTAAATCCCGTTCACTCACAAGAAATTTAGAGCATCCTATCACTCTGAACCAATTTTTTCCAATGAGCCTAAGCCCTTCTGCAGGCACCACTTCACCCAAGAAGATCACCTTCAGAGCTCTCTTGGGCCAAGTGAGTACAATATCTGCCTTGCTGTCTCCCACACCCCTGACCCTCCATGGCACACCTTGCTACTAATCTCTCTCACGCAGACACACTGGGGTACACACACACACAGGGTGCTCTAATTAATCCTGCCCTTGTTTTTTTCATAACTTATCCTAGACAGCAGCTGTTACACCCATCGTTTCCATCAGTGACTGAGCACATGTGTTTTAACACAGCAACTTTCCCAAATTTGGCCAGGACACGCAGAAGCTGATATTCAACCCCGAAAACGCTATTACATTTTCTAACCAGACTCTGTTGTAGTCCAGATCCGGATCTGCTGGGAGGTCTGCTGCACTGCATAACTGGAAGAACCAGACAATTTCTTGGGCCTCCTCAGATTTTCTAGAAGCTGCCTCAACAAGCTAAATCATACCATCATACCAGAGCTCTGTTACTCATACCCTGTTCTCCCTCTCAGGGAAAAAAAAAAAAAAAAAAAAAAAAAAAAAAAAAGCCTAAGGCCAACAGTTCAGCTGCATCTTTTACATTCGTTTCCCTTTATGGACTTATCTAGATTCCCTGGTACCTGCCCCTCCCCATTACAACATTGGTTTGATCACAACACACTGATGAGTTTGTAAGATAACCTAAACCCCTCTTAAAGGGAAAAATAAGAAGTTACATTTCTATTCTAATCTACCAAATTTTCATTGTCGTTATCATTGCTAAGGAGGCGGACGTATAAACAGCTGATCCAGCTTTTGAGTAGGAACTGGAAAGGCGGACACAAAGAGCAGCAGCTAGTTGTTTTCCTCTGGGTTATTTCTGTCCAGTTCCGCCCTGAAACTCGCTCTTCAATCCCAATAATTGGCAGTAACTAATTAGAAGGGAAAATGCAAGCAGTTTATTAAATGTTTGATTAAATGCTGATTACATGTTTGACTAAACATGATCACAGAACAAATCTCCCTTGGACAAGCGTACTTGTTTTCTCTTGCTCACTTCTTTTGTTTGTAGACATAAGAGATAAGAACTATGGAGATGATGCTCTACCACACACTGGGATTTCAAGCCTATAGGTGACTGCACAACACAAGGCAAGGAGAAGCTGACGATTGCTCTGCTGTTTCAGGTTGCTTTTCACATTGCCCATCGTCGGATGCATGCTGCTAACTTCTCACGTTCTCTCCTTAGGGCTTTGACTGGGGGGTGTCATATGCAGGATCAGCTCAAAGATACTGCCAGAATTACATCACAGGTTAACTGGAGATAAAATCAGCATAAAAGAAAAGGACTTGCAGAAAGGTTCCAACTTTTAAATTGCTGTCATTCTGAAATATGTACAAGGACTTGAAGAATCCTTTTACATGGGGGAAAAAAAAAAATCTGCGTTAAATAACAGCTTCAAGTGATGTTGAGAATTATGGATGTTTTGGATGGATCCTTGAACTATATCTGCTGAGGAAAGTGATTTTTGTTCATTCCATTTCCTGTCACTTAAGAGTTATCAAGTAACAGTTAATGAAAGTGACTGAACCATGTAATACTTATAGAATTTTACACACAGAGAAACATACACATTTACCTCTCAATCTCTTAGTAAAGTAAAATAACATTTCCTCAGAATATTTCCAGGAATTCTTGTCTGTGAGGGCAAAAGAAAATCCTTGACCAAGTGTCTGCTTTTACACCCTACTAGCACATCTATCTGCAACAGGAAGATTTCTTATCCCAAGAAGTCTTTTTTTCCCAGGCAGCAGGTTTTCACAGCTCTGCGCACATCAGATCCCTGCAGTCAGCCCTGTTTCATAAAGAAGGAGGCTGCTCCACACCCAGCTTTGCGTAACCCCCTTGCATGCAGTTGCTCGGCCTCACTGACTTCACCCTGGCACTGGGTAGGTATTATCTGCCTACCGGGACTTGCAGGGTTTCATGCTTGGTCAGCACACAGTCCAAGGTGCCACAGTGAGCTGCAAAATACACAGGCATCACCTTAAGGGCAGAAGCTATTCCAATCTAGCAAAAACGTTCTTCTGGAACAATGAAGTTGTGATGGTTATAAAATGATAATCAAACCCTTGCAAAAGTTGCACTCTAAGAGGCCAGATAACTGTAGTTATCTTATCTGGACTACTCCCTTACACTTCAATGAAAAAACTACATCACCCGTAATTATTTTGTCTAATTAGTTTCCAGATAAAAGTAAAAAAAATGCCAGGGTAATAATTTTTTTCCAAGAATAATCTGAACACCTACATTTTTTTCCTCTGTCTGAATTCTAGCATCACCATCCACAATGTGTAAAAGAAGTCTTCCTCCAGCCTGGCCTGCATGTCTCCGTACCACCACGCCAAGGCAGACACCAGAAAAACATCACCCCCACCCCACAGACAGCTCTCAGACCTGCAGGGCTGCAGACCATCCTCCACAAGGCACAGCCAACCAACAGCTCATCTATGTCAGTCCAATGGTATCAAGGACAGACAGCCTTGGTTTTGCAGCCGAATCCTCTCTCAAGGCTTCAAGAGAAGACCAGCTTCAGTGTAAAGTACTAAAGCAGAAATTTTTTGAACCAACAAAAAGCACTGGCCTACATACTGGTGAGACGTAACACCTATGGTTCCAATTACTAATTTCAGATAGAGTTTAAAACATCAGCTCTGTGTCCCAGGGCACTTTTAAACCACAGACCCTACTTACAGAGGTACACTACAGCTTTATTTATATCCTTGTCTTACTTCAGGATATTCAGTCAAAAGTGATGCTGGAAAGATAACTGACCACTTCATTATGATTTTATTCCACTGTTTTCACATTGTGGTGCTCTCCTTAGAAAAATCTTTTTTCAGGAAGACTTTCCCTGGTGATGAATAACTTCCCTACTCGCATCACCAGGAGAAAAAAAAAAAAAAGCCTACAGACAAACAATTCTGAAACGAAAGGGAAAAAAAAATCTAAAACTGCATTTTTGGCCATTTAAGGCTATGAACTGAGAAAGAATGAACAAGCCCTTATGTCAAGACAAAACAAAACTGTAATATTGTTAAAAGCAGGAAGAATTCTCTTTTCCAAGTATTTGTCCATAAAATATTTCACTGTAACTAAGACCCTAACCCACAAAGTTTTGCATCCTACCTAACAATAATCTGCTTACAGATGCTTCTGAACATAACCTGCATGCTAAACTTGCCATTAAACTCCTCCCTCTGCCCTTACACGGGAGAGAACTATAGAATTCATAATATCAAAGGTGAAGTTTCTTCCTCAAATTTTACCACTGCCTTGCTGTTAGGATTGCTCAAGATGCACTATCTAATGTCCCTGCCCACCTACAGCCACACAGTTCTTGTGCTGTAATTTAACGGCACCCAGCCAAACATCAGTGGTCTTCCACCTTTCTAGTAGTGTAAGTAGGCATGGCAAGCTTATGCTGTTGCGTACCAAACACCTCCACTGATGATGAATGTGGTAGGAGAACATGGGTGACAGAAGCTGTGGATGAAGCTTGCCATTACAGAAACTTCCACAGCACTGCTCTTTCTCACCTCTTTTCTGGGTTTTACAAAAGAGCCACGTGAGCTCTTGTCTGTAAGGTGCCTCCCCTTGAGTTGTCTGCTGTTGTATGAGACAGCTACAAGATTAACACTGCAGTAATCTATCCTAGGTAAGATCCCACTAGAACCAAACAGCTTTTCTCAAACTACTTCCACAAGGCAGAACTATATGCTAAATCCTCTGATTTTTGTCGCCTGTCATTGTAGGTCCTTATCAAAATAGCCAGTCAAGCAAAGGCATTTACAGTGCCGTGCTGCTTTACCGTGGGTAACAGCAATCCTTCTGTTGTTGATTCCATGGCACTAAAAGCAAAATCACTGTAAATCATTTAATACTTGTACAGAGAGATTAACCGGTTTTGTCTGGAAATGAGCCTTACTTGGGAAGGCATTCCTCCCACATGCACACATTAGAATCATATGAAGAGTTGCATTCTATCCATCAACTCTTCCACTTGCTATATACCTTCTACATGAACATGCAACAGATGACAGTTACTTCCCAGTAATTAAGCCACAGAGAAGATTTCCAAGGCATTCTTGAATAACTAGCTTACCAGATTTTCCATGAACTGACACCATGATATAATTAAAGCTACGGAGAACTACTCTGAAGTAGTCAAGCTGTTCCTCTGAAAGCTCTCCTTTATGGCAGAAGTTTGTCTTTGTTCCAAAAGCCCAGATACAAAGGTGTTTTTAAAGAGCTAAAGTTAGAACTCAATTTTCAATGTACAGGTTACATATGAAACAGGTTTCAAAACTGATAACCTCTGAGGAGGACATACTGAGTACCATCAATGCCTCAATCAGAACACGTCCCAGGGACAGGAGGCTAGGACCATAACCTCTGCCTCTCATGCTGGCCCTCAATATTTCAGCTGATGCGTTTTACCCTCCCACATACCTCACTTAAATACTCCTTGGAGCAGTAAAGGCTTCCACTGGCTGCATCCCGCAGGCTCAGGCTCAACAGTTATCCTGGACACTTCTGCATCTCACTCCAAAAGGCCCATCCATCCTACACTCCTTTTGTGTGGAAAGAACTACTCCATCCACGTTCATCCTGCAGTACCCACTCCCTCCATTTGCTGTTATTAGAAGCATCGAACATGACATCTGCTCATTTTGGGACCCAAAGACAGTGAGCTGAAGAGCCCTCAGTCTTGCCAATCCTTGCCTGGGAGGGTACTGCAACTATTCCAGTTAGTCTCATGCTCTGGTGATACAAGGTGGCAGCTGTGGTCCTGGCCTTTCTGTCTTCCACAGCAGGGTAGTCTGGGAGGAAAGAGAAAAGCAGCTGCTAGGGACCCTTCTATCTTTCACACCCAAGACAACCAACAATGAGCTTTTGAATGCCACTGATCATTTTGGACAGTGTCTACCACAGTCTGGCACCTGTGGGGCAACAACAATCCTGAATTTCATAGTTTCTGTGGTAATGCTCAAGACTACAGTTGGATTAGCCATCCTGGGCTACTACCATCACGAAATAGTCCATTCAGAATGGGAACTACTCCAACAGCCCTTTACCACTTACCACATACCTGACTGATGGACAAAGCAGTCACAGTTTTGCTTAACATAATTTCTTCAACACAAGTGGGACCATACAGAAATCCTTCCGAAGGATTTCCAAAGCCAAAATAAAAAGACGACATTGAAGTCTCCTCCTGCTGAAGGAAAAAAAAACAAAAAAAAACCACACAACAAACACGCACGACCTGAAAACCACACCTTAGAGAAGCAAGACAGAGTGGGCAGAAAGAGCAACCTCCAACAGGTCAAGAGCACGGGAAATCTATGGGACACTGTCAGTCTGAGCATAAAATAAGAATACGTGTAATAAGGATCTCCTGAAGCCATATGTATTACATCAGGGGAGGAAGCCATTACTAGTCCACAAGTAATCCAGAAAACCACGGTAAAAGTTTTTCTCACAGCAGAACAATTCAACAACCTGAACTTCCTTGAGAAGGAGTAGGAACTGCACCCCAATTTAAGTGCATGCATGACCCCTTGCCTTGGATCTGGAAGGGTGTTTACAGCAGCTCAGAGCATCACGCACCCTGCTCTGATCACCACATCCGTCTTCTTTCCCAGTCGTGGCTGACAGCTTTCCATTTGAAAAGCAACCAGGAGAGGAGGTACAGGGCCTTGTTGTCTAAAAAGCCTTCATTCTGTTTGGGGCATTTTTTTCTCTCCCATGAGTGAGACCACTCCTTGAAATTTTTACATACACAGAGATTAACTGAACACACTATGTTCTGCAGACATACTGTTTGCAGTCCTGTAGGTGAGACAGCCAACATAAACAGAGCTCACCTTAAAATACTAAGCTTCATCTAAAGCAAATTAACTGCCCCCCTTATTTTCATTTGGGAGTGTTTAGATTACACTCGTCCACTTTCACTGCTAGGATGTGACCTGGACAGTGGTTTACAGCTACATCCTCACCTGTAAAGGAAGACCAAAACACTGCATGTGCTGCTTGCTGGTCACTTGAAAGAGGTATTCTGCTATTTCTCAGGCATCATTTCAGAAGATGCATCAAATGATTCTATTTTTCAGAAAATAAATAAGCAGTCTTAAAATATCCTAGGAGATCTAGGGCCCCATTTACAGGGGAAAAAAATAGTTTCTTGGTACAATGGTGAATAGCAGCTTCCTTTAGAAAAAAGGCTGCAGAGCGTACCTGACGTTTTAATTTTTAAATAAGCATAACAAAACCAAGCTGCTACCCACTTCTGATACAATCCTCAGCCAGACAATCATTCAAGTCTTTCAGACGTTTATTACAAGTAAAATTGTGTATAATGAACACAAAGGGGTAAAGACTTCATGAAGAGTCAGTCCCAGTAAACGACCTGCAGATATGAAAGAAAACTAATCACTTCTCAGAAGGAATTTATCTTTTTTTAGCTCACAGCTAGATTAATAAGTTACATAGCACCTTCTTAGATAAGTTGCTATAGAAATAAGTTTCCTACTTTGAGAGGTTTTTTTTTCCAAAGTTCCCATGTTAGGTAAAGTGTTTTATACCTAAAACAACCCTCCCATTAGCCTCAGCAGGTTTAGGCTCAAGCTCAAATTTATTTGTAGCTTCCAGAGTTTTTCACTTTTCTGTGTTTCATCAGGTTTTGTGTGCACTTGGAGAACAGCAACTCTGTCTACAGGGCAACAACAGCCTGCTTGGACTTCAGGCACCCACCCAAGAAGTAGAGAAAACCATAAGAAAACAACCCTTATCACTATCACTGTCTCTTCTGGACTGGATTGTTACACAGCCTCCTGGCTCCTTTTCTCTTCTTTGCTTTTCAAACTATAGCTTCATTTTCACCACGAATTAAAATGACCAAGTTAGGAAAGTCAATGCAGGAAGATGAAATCTTAGCTTGGCAAAAGCTGAGTAATCACCTACTCTGCATATGATAAACTGAAAACATTTACTAGTTAAATAGGTCCGAGAGAGAACAGCGGTTAAGAGAGCTAGAATTGTTAAGACACACTGGAAGCCTCAACGACCAGGATCAATGATAATTCTTTTACAGAAATCACCAATGAGGAGGAGACACATTTTAACAATTTGAATTTTTAATTTTGAACTATGCTTTGGAATAGATAGATGCGAATTAAGAGCTGATGACAAATGGCAAGACAATGTAATAAACCCTTTGGCTCTCATTTGAGATCCAATGATCTATGAGCAATTTGCAGTCAGTTCAGCCACATGACAGCATTCTGACAGGTTGGTATTATTTCTGCATATGACAGGTAGAAAAGGAATTAAATTGGGAAATTCACTGATTTGCCTAAGTTAAAACAAAGTCTATTACAGAGCCAAAAGCCAACCCTATTTTGGCTGCCAGGCCTATGCCTGATTCAAGAGACTTTTCTCTATCCACTCTCTTGGATCTGAGAGTATTCCTTGATTTGGAAACTCCCTGTACCTCTCCCCCCAAGTGAATACATGAAAGACATCAAGATTTAAACACATTTCCATTTTTGCAGCTCATCTACATACACCTAAGACTTTACCATACTTCAGAGCTGTCTGGGCAGCATGCTTCAGAAACCCAAATGTATAGTCAAACTATACATTTGCAATACAACAGGAAAGAGCCATCTCTCAGGTTCTTTGGGACTGGCCTTGCAGGAATGCCTCTGAGTTCCTGAGCTAGTATAGGCATCCAACACCGACATCAGACATTTTGAATAAACAATTTAATTTCCTGAAGTGTTGGAGGGGAGGGAAAAAGCCAGGGAAAGAATTTTCACATTCAAATACATATAGGGAATGGAGGGAAAAAAAAGTTAACCCTTTAATAGTTTTTATTTCATCAAAAGGAGGTCAAGCTTTACTGAAAGAGAACCTTCATCCCTGTTCTTATAGAAGGTTCGAACAATTAGCCCCTTGAAGCCAAAGTGGCTGCTGAAAATACCCCCACACAGACATTACTGTTTTAAAGACCGAAAAATATTTAACCAAAAACATTCTCCAGCACAAGCCCTCCTTTGCTGTAATATTAACAGCACTGCTAGGCTGCTCCATTCTGCCTGGATCAGCACCAAACAACTGGCAATCTACTTCGATTTAACGGGAGAGGAAACAGGGAGATTTTACATGGACCACGTGCATTTTCCAGAAACAAATATTTCGTGTTTCAGGTTTCACTACCAGCAGCAGCAAGTATGCTAAAAATCTGTTGTTACAGGGAGCTTTCACACCCACGTATCAGTCAACATAAGAAAAGGTGGCAGCAGCACCAACAAGTAACAGGAAACTCAAATACTATACTTGGTCCTACAAAAACATTTCAAATTATGCTACCGGATACTTCGCTGGGCCAAGTAGGCATTCAGAGCACTTTCAATGGCATCCTAGTTGCATGTTTTAATTACTACCTAACACACTTTTGATTCTTGGCCATCAATCGTTGTTATCAAGCCATTACATCTTTTAAGTGCCTGCTCTCAGTAGTTATGGTGCAACAAAGCAAAAGTGAACCAGCAAGAGGTCCACGTGTTGATCCCAGGTTTGCCACCAAATTTGTGCCACTGTGAACAAATTCCATTTCCATCCATTAAAAAAAAAAATTAAATCTGAACACCAGGTATATCCAGTTCCCAAAGAATCCAACTACGGAGATTTCCAACAGCTTCAGAGGGACCTGGATTAGGCAGAGGTCTGCAAACATGCTCTGCTCTCACCAAGGTCAAGAAAACTCAGTACCTTAACAAGTAGGAGCTTTTGAGAATATCAGCCTAATTCATATGCAAGGATTAGTATTTTAGGAATAAGTACTAGTACAAAGAACTCAACTCCCATCTAACTCATCTACAGAACAAGAGATTTAGAGATGTTGATCTTACACATCAGGAAACAGCTTTGCCCAAGAAGAAATCTGAGGTAAAGCTGCCTTAGAATAAGTGACTTTGTTTCCAAATTCTTTGCCCAAGCTACGAACCAAGCATTTTAATTAAGGTCTCCTAATTGCAGTTAGCATAACTTGGGGGTAGGGGGCAGGGAGGAAACACGCTTTTCCACAGTCCACTTGTACCAAAGCTGACAGACAAGCAAAGAAAAGTAACTTTAAAAATACACGTTAGCTGCAGTAAATACTGTACCCGTGTTCTGTGGTTTCAGAAACACATTTTCCTCTTTGAAGAAAGCTCTTCTGTCTGATTCTACAGACCTTTTTCACAATGACAAACAGGAGAAACTAGGAACAAGGGAAAATCAGGGAATTACGCCGTTAACATAGAAACAGCCACAGCACCTCAGACCGAAGGTCCGACCTACTCTGCCTTTAGTGTGGCTGTTCTCTCTGTTCTGTAGCCAAAGACACAAAAGAAACATCCCAAAATACTGTTTTTCTTCAGTGATCTCTTGCAACTAGAGCTACACTGTTTCATTACCACTGCAACAATACTAGAGGAAAAGATGCCAAAAAGGAATGGGATTAAGCATTATATTTTAATAGATGATTCAAGACAAACAAGAGATCAAATCACAGCACAAAAATATTGTGCCAACCCCCACCCAAACAATACCTATTGTGAGTCAAGATGCAGCTGATCAGGAAACTGCTTAACACAGTAGCACAAAAATGAAGAAAAAGTTTTACTAGGAGAGCTGGTGGTTGGCACAGCACACATGGAAGCGATAATCTCCTGTAACCGTAATTCTGTACTACACACCTGAGTTTACTTTAGTTAGAGAAAAAAGACATAACTCCCCAATGACCCTATGCCTTCCTCATTCAATCACTTCTGGCTCCTTTGGGCTCCGAATGTCAGACCCCTAGTTGACTCAAATGAGCACTTGCGTCCCACCAGCCTCTTAGAAACATTCACAATTAAAACACAGCAGCTGACCAGCATCAATTAAGTAAAGTCTTCTCTGCTCTCCACAGCCTTCTCAGGGAGACATGAGCTCACATGCTAAAGGTCCATGCAGTTTGATTACAATACTCAGGACCAGCAATAACCTGTTACATACTTGATGGAAAAGATGGCCAAGAGAGGCTTTAAGTTAACTTCAAACCATAGTAAGATCCATCGGTTTTACTGCAAAAAAGCAAGTTCTGATCCACAAGAAAGCTCTACGCTGAAGTGCAATGCTATGTGAGAACAGGCAAACCATCATTAGTAAGCAACAAAATGATGAAGATCAATGCCCTATAGCATACATAAAGAGTAAAGCTACAATCACATTGTACTAACAAAGGAATCGAAAGGAAAATTAGCTAGACAGTTCTTGAAACAAAGTTAGCTGCAAACAAAAGCGATTTAAACTTGGGGATGTCTATGACCAAAGATTTTTCACTCCACTGAATTGTGAATAAAACAAAATTCAAAGCACAAGTTCTCACAGATGCTGAAAACCGAGGGCCTAAAATAGCATCAGAAAGAGAAAGAAAAAGAAAATGGAGCTTCAGCCCCCCCACCTAGCAGAAAGCTTGTACTTTCTATTCCTCAAAGCATGCTAAAATTTCTGTTCTATAAAGGCCAGGAAAAAGAGCAAAAACCCCTACTCTCTTCAAAATTCACTCCAGCCTGGATAGAGTCCCTGGACTTTGATCTATTCCTTGAGACAGAAGGAAAGGTTACACCAAAATGTCAAGCCCCAACCAGAGCTTGTCCACCTGCAAATAGATGTCCTTCTTCCTATAGCCCCAGCTCCCACTTGCGGTCCATGCAACCAGGAACAGCTAAATCATTTTCTCTCCATAGATTAAACCTGCTTTAAAAGGTGTCAATTTTAAAAAAGAAAACTTCTGCTGAGTGACAAAGGGATGCTGTTCAATTTGATTATCACGTACTCTTTGCACAGCACACAGAGCTTTAACCCAATGTACTGGCAACAATAATTGTTCCTTTTTACTCTTACGCTTTCCCCTTTTCTGCCAGATAACCGGGTGCAGGTCAGCAACTACTTTTTTTTTTTTTTTTTGCCATCAGCCTTTCATCAAAATAGTAGACTGACTTAGATTCTTTTTCCCTTTCCTACCTCACATACACTTATGCACACTTTTACAGGAGTTTTCTTTCAGTGCTTGAAAACTACCAGATTGACAGCTCCAGTGAATTAAGCTCCCTCTTTGTCGGCAAAACAAGAGCAGCACCACAGGCAACCTCGGAACAAGCTCCTTCTATCCTCCTCTTCCCACCTCTCCAACGAGCGAGCATATCTAAATGCTGAGCTTCGCACACAGCTCTATCATACCAGGGGCCTTGTAAAAAGCCTCTGATAATGTGGTTTACCCAGAGTATCTCACAGGAGACTAACGTTAAAGCCATACGTGACGGACACATCATGAGTCGACACATTATCAGCACGCACCTGTGCCAGACAGCACAGTAACTCGAAAACCATGAGGCTGGCCTGAGTGCACGAAGTCTGTGCTTAAAGACTGACTGGCAAAGAAAATCCATTTTAGACAACAGTGTGAAAGAACGCTGAGTTGAGGCAACTCTTAAAGCCATACTCGAAACTACAGAAAGGCACTGTTAACTGAAAACAAACAGAAAGACCAGAAAAATTCAATGTGTTCAGTACCAGACAAAAGATGGGTGCAGATTTTATTTGAAAATTAATTGTACATTTGGCACAAATGCTACAGAGACAGAGCTTCCATTACTATTGCAGTACTAATATTGTACTTCACTTTGGAGCGCACTCCTCTGCAGTGTTACCACTTAACCTGGTCAGGCAGCAAACGTGGGTCTGGACACTGTCCTCTCTTCCATTACAAGAGGGGTTTAGGTTCTACAAAACCCTCTACTGCCGGTTGTAAATGCACTAGGTGAAGGTAGAAGACGGCTCCTAAGATGTACCCAGGCGTTAGCTCCTCCTCCTCTCTCTTTTGCAAGCTTTTTAACAGGAAAGTCTTTACTCTTTGGGGAAGAGCTTTTGACTTCTGAACTTTTTATGACATCTTGACTGAAATGATTTTTCTTTCATTGGTCAAGAGCCAGGGTGTTTTAGTAAAATGAACATGTATACACTTAAAAATAAGTAATGCCTATTCCTTTACAGGTTAAAAAAAACCAAAAACACAGCAGAAGCAACTTTATATTTGCTCGTGTTTTACTCACAGCCAAACTAGAGAATAGCCAACATGTGTGAATAGCATCCTTACGTTTCTGTGATGTCAGGAATGAAAGTAAGTTCAAAAATGCATTAAAAGTTTTATGTGGAGCAGATCCATGGATACAACTGCTGCCACTGCAGTCTGTAAATCACTGACTGGCAGAAGGCAAGAGGGTCTGCAGAAGGGAAGGTGAGCACATTTGCTCTGTGCCTCATACTTTCTCTAAGCATCTGCTACAGCCACCATCCAGGTGCCAGCTGGCCAGGTTCAGGTCTATTTGGCTGGCCCCACGCCCTTCGGCTGGCCTGTCAACCAAAACAACTCCGAGCAGTTAGGACCTCTGCTCCAAAACAAGACATACTGATAAACTTGTGCGGGAGAAACCTTGCCATTGCCCCGTGCTACCCCCTCACCCTTCAAATGGCAGCAAGGAGAGCCCATACCGGCTGCACCAGTACCAGAGCCCAGCGACGGCAGGCAGATGGACCCTCAGCCTGTAAAATCTCCTGAACTGAGATTGAGTTTTTGTAATACAAAGGAATAGCACGTTCCTGAACAAAGAAGCATCTACACACAGCTTTTATGACATGCAGACAGAGCTAAAGAGCAACAGCTTCATCCCTGTGGTTTGTTTTTTAACTACAAGGAAATAATCAAGATTCTCATTGAAACATACATGTCTAAGAAATAACACACCCCATTGGATTTAAATGTTCATTGCTGGGCTCGCTAAAACATAGCGTATTGCTGAAATAGGCAGTGTGTCATAGCCCACCTACACAAATTATGACACTTTCTACCCTTGTAGTAAAACCATGCTGACAAAATAAGGAATAAGCCCTAGTCATTACACCAATTCTTGTAACCACAAAAGTCATTTCAGAGTGGCAGGGAGAAAGGACTGCAGTGCTGCGTCTGCCAATGGGGCAGGCGTGGCATGTCACCAGTGGACCTTTATGCTATCATTTCCTTCCAGCGTCATTAATCACCCCAGACATCACTTGTTCTATCAGCTATTAACCAGTTGCCTCAACGCACAGATAACTTTATCAAGGTTAGTCAGTAAGAGTCATTACTAAGCACTACTACATGCAGTGCCCAAGGCCTTGTTTCCAAAGAATCCTCTGAACTGTTTCCTTCTGCTGTAAGAAAACACATTACACTAGTACAGGTACCTATCCATACCTAACATCAGGGGGGAAATTACAGAAAGTAGCAAAAGTCACCAGCACTTTACAGCACATGATATCAGAAAAGGACAACTACATTGCTTTTGGCCAAAATATTCAACTAAAACCAGGCCTCTTAAAGCACCGATTTTTAGCCCATTAGCATTCTTCAAGGGGGAGAGACTCCCTCAACGTGCATGCACATTGGCGGTGTGGTCTGAAGGGACAAACATGGGCCTTCAGAATGACAGCCAGGAGCATCCCAGCCTCACAGGTCAAGATTTAGTATTTTTTCTTTTGCTACAGATATGTCTCATTCAAGTATTTTTCCCCCTTTGCCAGTGCCATCATGGAGAATTCCATTTCCCAAGGCAATGCCTCAGGACCCAAACCAAACATACAGAACCACTGCGTTACCAAGAGAAAGTACTGAAAATGGCTTGCTGGCAAGGAAAGAGGAGTGTGAGCAGTGTGATGAAGAGAGAAAATAAGCCTGTTTTTTTAAGGAGGAAGGACCAACTTCAAATTCTTCCAGGCAAGCAAGCATGACTCGGCAGTATGCGACAAGACAAAATGAGATGCATTATAAATCTTCACTAACTGGCATCTGAGGGGAGAAGATTAAACAGCTCAACATGAACTCAACCTGCTTCCAAGTTCTGGGCCTGGCCCTGCCAATTACGTTCCCAAGAGTGCTGTTAGATCTAGAAACATGACTTTCTCCACTCTGCAGATCAGACCCCTGGGAGCCCTCAATGAGCACACACCCTCCTCCCCGCAATCGGTAGTAGCCCGGCTGTGGGAAAGAGCAGACTTCTGCTTTGGTTCCCAATTCACGGGAATTATGTGACAGAATTTGTACGAGTGGCAATCCCACACCGGACAAAATAGCCCAAGCACTGCAGCTGGGAGGAAAGAGAACTACAACTAAGGACATTTTACTTGGAACTAAAGGACATCCCCCCATCAATGAAACTCAGTCATTTTGAAAGCCATTCTTAAAGTACGTGGCTGTCCTCCAAAGAGGATTTCTCTCTGCAGAGAGAGAGAATACTAACTAGTATTTGTGTAGTATTTGGAGAGTTTGGAAGTATCAGCAGTTTCCTCATTGATCATATAAAGGGCGTAACACGGTCTGAGGAGAGTTAAATTCCACTAGTACAAAACAAACCATTGTTATGAGGATTGAACGCTGAACTCAAAAACGAGAAAATGAAGATAACCAGACAGAAGAGGGTTTGTTCCACAGCACTATAGCACAGATGTGCCCATCACAGGTGCTTATTTTATCTATTATCACATTTATTTTAGTGTGTTTCACATGCTCTCCTTCCTTGTTTCCTTGGAATACGTTCAAGGATGTCACTGCACCAAAAAGTGACAACTGTTGAGATGAATAGCACATTATCTGGCCAATATCACGAGATATACTGTCAATCGGTGCTTCCCAGGTGCAGTACACTAAGGCAGAGCAAATGCTTGCCGTCATCTCTGATACCCCTCGCAGGTTGAGCCTATGTATTTGAAAAAGTTGCATACATTTAGACTGTATGCCTCAACTTCCTGACTCCTGAATTACTAAAGGGACTTCAAACCACTTAAAGTTCACAAAGAACTGTTTCTCAGGCACCTTCTGCACTACTATAGATCGTGCCAAACCAGGGACAGAGGTGACCTCAGGAGAGGTCAGCATCTCTGCCTTGAAATGGGACCAGAGGCCCACGTCATTCCCAGCACATTTGTCCAAACCGGTCTTAGAAGTCTCCAGCGATGAATTCCACTGTCTCCCTAGACAAACACAGTATCTTTTCCACTTACCTACCATCCCTCCTTCTTGGCACAAAGTCCATTACTTTTTGTTCTGCCTACAATGGAACTCGTGAATACACTGGGGTTTTTTTTGAGGGATTGTTGTTTTGGGTTTTTTAATTTTTTTTTCCTACAACAGCTTTTTACAGTGTCCAGAGATCCATCTCCAGCCTCCTCTTCTTTATGCTGAATAATGCAGTACAATACACAGTATTTTTAAGACCTCCGATCCTTCTCACTGCTCTCTTTTGGGCACTTTCCAGCTGATCTGCCTTTTCCTTGAAATGCCGTGCCCCAAACCAAAGGCAGGAGGTGAGGCTACTGCAGCGGCAGCCTTATCAGTGCTGTGCAGAACAGAGGCATTACTTCATGTGCCTTGCAGGCTGTATTACAACTTATGTACCCCAAGATGACATTCGCCTTTTTTTTTTTTTGTCAACGCTGTCAATTTGTATTCAGCCTGCGATCTGCAAAAGAATGCAGATCCTTCTCTGAAGAGCTGCCACCTCACTAAGCTTGCTATTGTTCCTCGCTGCGTACCAGTTCAAACAGTTTGTGGTAAAGGGATGTACCATAAGGAGGACGCAAACTTCCTGAAGCTGAGGTAAATGATTGCTAGATCATGAAACAGAGTTCCTATGAAAGGGTGATTGTTACAGTCACTTCTGTTGCAGAGCGGCTGTGCTCTGTGTTCCCATGAAATGGTTCTGCAAGTGTAACGCAGTAAGCTTTTTGTGAGGAGGATGCCTACCAATAAGTGCTCTCAGAGATTAAGAAAATGCACATATATCCAGTACTTCTGGGATGTAGAGTCTTCTCTGCAGACTACTGGAAGAATGAGCAAGAACTCAGAAATACAGTGAACTTTTTCTCCAAGAAATACATGGGGGCTTTTGCTCCTGCCTTCAACACTTTTTCATGGCTTAGTATAATTTCTACTATTAGGCTAGTTGTAAGTCCTTGTTAGAGCTGATGTCAAAGAAACTTACCCACCCATCCGGCCCCCGGTAACTTCTCATGATATAGTATTTCAGACTAACACAAGCAACAATGGAAGCTATTGATCAACACACGTATGTTTTATTTTTAGGGCTTTTAAGGCTGTAAAAGCTAACTGGCACAAGCCAGGCATTTAACAAAAGTAGTATTTAGGGTTTTTTGTGGGGAATTGGGGTTAAAGAAAATCCCCTGAGTTCCTCCTGGAAAAAAATATGCAATATACTTCATGGTCTGCTATATAAAGAAACAGATTAAATTAATACCCTCAAACCAGCATTATTCTTAAATCTATCTTAAAACTCACATTTAGGTTCTTGTGCACAGGCCATAGCACACAAGAGACCACAAATAAAGTTTACAAGAGAAAAAGAGAGCTCTACAGCACTAACAACAGTGTTTACCATTTTATGGTAGATTTACTAAACAGAGTAGTTTCTCGTATGTACTAAAAGGAGGCTTAACTATCTATCACTGAAATGAAATGCGCAGAAGTGGAAGAATGAATTAAGCTTAAAAAAAGAAAAAAAAAAAAACAAACCAGATTGAGTCACGCAGAAATTTAAATTAGGCATGCTAATATTCTGGTAGGAAAAAAAAATCATCGTTTGCTATGTTCAGCAGATCGATCTGGTATCACCACCAAAACAGCTTCATCATAACTCAATTAAAAAAAAAAAAGAAAAAAGAAAAAATGCACAAAACCAACCCAACCCACCACGGTGACCTGTCATACTCAAGTGGTGTTCAGCACAGGTGATATAAACTCTAACAGGAGCTACATACCCACAGAAAAACACATCCCCTTGCATAAAACCTAAAAGCTGCTGACCTGATGCAGGTAGCAATTCAAGAACACGGTCTCAAGTTTCAGAACAGCCTTCAGCAGCGAGTAGCACCTGGGAACCCAGACCAGGCCAAGAAGCCTTAGCTTCCTGTGTGACAACGAATGAATGCTATCACTTAGTCATGGATGATCTTCCAAGGAGGGAAGATGACAATTCGCCTTGCTCACTAAAAATCAAGACAACTGGGCTTTACTAGAGGCATTCTCAATTACCTCACTTCCATTTAATTCTTTTGTGGGCAGAATTTGATTTTCCTCATAATTTCTATAATTTCCTGAGAACTTTTTCCTTCCAGACACTCACCCTGCTTTTATGAAAAACACACAGCACAATAAATTCTGACCATAAATAATATGGACATTAAGATGTACAAGCACAGTTCTTCTGTCTGTCAAACTGCAGGATTTATCATGACACGGATTACATCTTCAGGCAACCCCTCAACTCCTTCACTATTCATTTTGTACATGCTATAAAGAGGAAATTCTGACTCATCATGTATATAGCTACACAGAAAAGTTACCACATTACCATGCAAACTTACAAATTGCACATGGGAATGCTTTTGCCAAAAATAATTGAGAAGTAGCTTATTGTTCGGAATGGGAGGACTTTAAGTTACCTCCTCTGGATGAAGCGTATTTCACTTCACCTCATATCACTGTAACTTATTCATGTTGCCATAACCTTACTGCCTGGCATCTCCGTGGCTCCCAGAAGAGACTATATTAACAAATGACATGCAGACCAACTGCTAAGGAAATGGAGGCTTTTACAGAGCAAACAGCCATTTGTAAATGGCTGCACCTTGCTACTCTGAACTGGTGCCAAACACAACTCATTTTCTGAACACATATATGCATTTTTCTGCATCACCACTACTCATATGGCGTGAACAGGAGTCTTTTTATTCACAACGTCCATAGAGACCTGGCAGCACATACATCTGTGCATATTTTACAAAAAGATAATATGGGTATCCAAGAGTCCTTACCACCATCTACAATTCACACCACAGCTCTGCCATCTCTGTAATGGAACAGAGCAATTCCATTTCCCTAACTTTGTATTAGTGCTCTTGCACCTGCACGGTGACAACCATTCCAAGGTCAATGTGATGAGCAGGGAACTGATTGTATTGAGAGTCTTTGCCAACTGCATAACCACTAAACCCAGCCTGAGACAGAGGACGAGACCAAGCAGCTAGAGGAAGGAGGAACTTTTCCTTTCAGTGGTGGCAGGGACACATGACTACCTCAGAGCTACACACTTACACCGCAGGCTCCTAAATTCTCAGTTAGGAGTCCCCAGAAAACCTTGTCTTTCTTTTTAGCAGGTGCGCTGGTTTTGGATGGGATAGAGTTAAGTTTCTTCATAGTAGCTAGCATGGGACTAATGTTTTGGATTTGTGGTGAAAACAGTGTTGATGACACAGGGATGTTTTCGTTACTGCTGAGCAGTGCTTACGCACAGTCAAGGCGTTTTCTGCTCCCCACCCGTGAGTGGGCTGGGGGTGCACAAGAAGTTGGGAGGGAACACAGCCGGGACAGCTGACCCCAACTGACCAAAGGGATATTCCATACCATATGACCCCATGTCAGCATATAAAGCCGGCGGAAGAAGGAGGGGGCAACATTTGGAGTTACCGTGTTTGTCTTCTCAAGTAATGCATGATGGAGTCCTGCTTTCCTGGAGATGGCTGAACACCTGCCTGCCAATGGGAAGTCTTTATCTCAACCCACAAGTTTTCACACTTTTACCCTTCCAATTCTCTCTCCCATCCCACTGGGGGGGAGTCAGCGAGCAGCTGTGTGGTGCGTAGCTGCCAGCTGGGGTTAAACCATGATAGCAAGCTATAGATACTCTATATTTTGCCAGTAGCCAGCTACCTAAAGCTCTGAGACTGTGCCATCACCTTGGTGGAGCTGAACATAAAGACTCACAGGAAAATCTGCTTCAGATGCACAAACCAGACATGTGAACGCTGCAGTCCTGTAAGAGGCCCTAGTCAGGGAACTGCAGCTGCAGCATATATGCTAGCATGCAGATAACACTGAGTTCAACACAAAGCATGGTGACCTAGCATCTTTGCTCAAAAGCATATGACAACTTGGCAGTAGTAGCTTCTTAAATTGCCTCCTGACTAATAAACTCACTGAGGAGATAAGAAGCCTGTACTAAGTGCCCTGTTCCACACAGAAGTGCTCAATCCCACATCACAACTCAGTGGGAATGCCCTCTTATCAGCAAGGCTGAGACAGAGACTGTCTACTCCCCAGTGAAACCGTACCGATGCACAGAAAGGAACATAAGAGTCTTACTCCACTGACGGCTTATGTAGAAAGGAGTTGCTGGGTGGAACCGAAAACCGCTGTGGGAAGCAGAGACCAAAACTGATGACGCACCTGCTCCCAAAGGAATGCCCCTGCCATGGTACTACAGACATGGCACAGAGCTGCAGAGCTCTCAAGGTGCTACCCCAGGGACCACTGACCTTCTGCAACAGGGCTGTGAAACCACACTGCCTTTTTTGCTCACCACACCACCCAGAACTCTGAAAGAGATGTAGAAGTATTAAGGGATGCAGTGGGCTGTAACCCAACAATCTGGGGACCGCTGGTCCGGGCTATAAATGTGGAGGTAGGTATGACCACAGGCACTGCTTTCATCTCCTTGGGGTACACCTGGAGGGCACAGCCAAGGCTTTTATGCTCTACAAAGAATACAGCTTAAGTAGGACGTATCTAATGTGCTGCAGTGAGGAACAAAAGTGCAGGTGACCTCAAAGGCCTTTGATACAAGGAAGATTACCTCGTAGATACAAAATTTAGGTAAAAGTCCCAAACACTGTGTTCGGGCAGGACAACTGCTGTGCCAGTCACACATGTCACCAGAACTTTACATAACGAAGCAAAAACTTTAAGAAAAGGCAGCAGGTGCCTATAAGTTCTCCAGTAACAAAACTGGAAGAATTCAGATGCCAAAATTTAACAAGGAAACCTATTGAAACCCAGCAGCCTAAGCTGCACTTTAAAGACAGATCCAAACATGAGGAAAGTATTTAAGGGACTTACCCAGTCTTTGTGGAGCAGAGACCTGAAGGCAGGTCTGCCTATGCCCGAAAGCAGCACCTTAACTGCTGGTCCACTCACACTCACTCACGACTCATTTCAGCTAGGACAATATAAGAACTTTTCAGCTGCTGGACACAAAAGCTGGAACCACTCTTAAGAAAGCGGTTCAGCGCTTAGGCTCTCTCTCAGACGATGGTCCAAAGAGATTTTAAGATGTCTGTCCGTGATCCCTTTAGGACAGCCACTAGAAGTGGCTGCACTGGCAGATTTTTCTCATCCTAACAATATCCCTGATTTAAACCCAGCATGCTTCAGAAGTTCATTAGGAGGCTTCTCTTACTTTCCTGCATTGTATCACTGCTTCACTGCAAACCCGTACAAACAAAACTGAACTTTGTAGTCATTCAGAAAGTATATCCCTAGGCAACATGCAAATAAATTCCAAGTAACAGTCACCATAAAGTACATAGAGTAGACAGACATAGACACATAGTCCACTCTAAGGCATGAATCACTGTACAGGAATGAGTACACTTGCCTTATTTCCTACCATACACAATATTTCTGTTAAGATGTACGTTGAGCTTGGCACCGCTTTTTCTACAGCAACAAAAGCTTACAAACACACAAGTAATCAAGTAGATAATATGTATAAAATACTTGAAATCTTTGCCTAAATGAATGCAGCCTCCCATTGGTGTCAATGGAAGTTACGGGCAAGGAAAATAGAGCATCCAAGATATCATTGCAGCTTGCTCCAGTGACTGTACTGATCTTTAAACTAGCTTCTACAGAAAGGCTAGTATTAAACACTTTTTAAAACACCAAAGCATGACTGAACAGACATATCTATCCAACGTCTGTAAATGCTATTCAAAGTGAGCTTAGCCTGTACAGAATGAGATAGCCTAATTTTCATCAAGAAATTAGTAAAGTGTAACAAGAGAGACACTTTGGGGTCAATTTTCACAGTACTGCAAGGACCTAAAACTATTAATAAATCTGTACAGTACACAAAGAAATTGTAGATCCATGTTATGTAACAAAAGTGTAAGGAATTTCTGAAGTAGAGAAAAATTAAGCAGAGAACCGAGTCAAAAAGAGAAACAAGGACAGCGGAGGGCAGAAAGTCAGTTTTGGAGATTCCTACACATAAGCACATAATACCAAGAATGAAAGACGAATTACTACAGAAACTTTTCTGCTTCTTTTCTGAGATTCCCCTTATTTTCCAGGAACAAAAACCAGCCTATACAAAACCTCAAGTCCCTAAAAATTACATTTTGCTTATGCTTATTAGAGTTAGAAGTATATTCTGGAGTGTCACAAAGACTAACCAAAAATCTCTTAGGCAAGGTCAAAGCACAGCATTATTCATCCCAAAGTATTTTGTTTGGAGAACCACATGAAATTTAAAAATACATTAAACCAGAACCTCTGGCCTTTTCTATACTTTGAAAAACTCTGGTAAGTTTTGCTGAAGTTTGACAGAGAAGATACAGAATGCCAAGAACACAAGCTGATGTAAAAGCTTCTGTTACGTTCTTGAAATAGTTTTCTGTTTCTTCTGCCTCCTTCATCTTTACAGAAAGGAGCAAGGGCTGCCAACAGAAATCTTACATGGCATGCTGTAATACAGTGTATTTTATGAGACTTCAAATATATTCTGCAAAGTTTGAACAGGCATCGCAGAAACCAGAACACAGGTTACTTAGAATATTTTCAATTATCAAAATTAATTTCATATACTCAGTATAAACTTACTATTGGAATTAAATAAATAAGAAAAAGCTGTTATTTGGTATCAGAAGCTGTAATGCGTGTGTCACAAGACCTTGGACCCGCATGGAGTTTACATTTACAATTAAATAATAAAATTGTGTAATATACTGCATATATTATCCTCTAAGCCATTCAGATAAAGTCTAATTACAGCAGCTTATCGAACTAACCTTTACCTCTAGGAGTGTGGAAAATACATGGAGTTATATTACCTTCAGACATCCCATTCACGTCTGCGGTAAATACAATCTCATTCGGGGGTTCGTATAACCTAATTTTATGTGTTTTCACATGACATGAAGGAAAGTTACTCCCACTGATTTGACTCTTTCTAATAATAACTCAGCTTCAGCTCCAAATTTTAGCAAGGTCCGTAGAGAGCCCAAATGAGAGTATTTCACCGGGAATACTAGAGACCGCTCGGGAAGTGCCAGACAGAAATTGACCCTGGCAATAAACCCGGGTAAATTTCTGTGCCGGGCCCTCGCACACACACACACACACAGAGACGCCGGGCCCCGGCCCGGACCGAGTTTCCCGGGAGCGTGCGGCAGCCGCCCAGGTGAGCGGGAGGCAGGAGACCTCAGCCCCGTGGGCACCAGCCAGCCCTGCCGCCTCCCGCTCCCGGCGGGCAGAGCCGGCTGAGGGGAACCACGCACCCAGTACAAAACGCTCGAGGGCCGGCGCAGGCCACGGCCGAGCCCGGAGCGGCCCGGCCCCGGTCCCATCCTCATCCCGGGGCCGCCGTCCGCCCCAACTGCCTCGGCGGCCGCCCCGGCGCTCCCCGCGGCGAGGGCCGCCTCCTTACCGGCACAGCTCGGCGAAGGCCTGGAAATTCAGCTTCCTGATCTTCTTCTCGCTCAGCCAGTAACCCACCCGCTTCCCCTTCAGGAAGGTCTGCATGGTGCCGGTACGGAGAGGCGGCGGCCGCCCCGCGAGGATGGGGAATCAGCCCGGGGAGGTGGGGGCAGCCCGGCCACCGCTCGCACTCAGCGCCTGCCAAGCAACGGCTTTAAGAGAAGAAGAGAAAGAAAAAATCAGTCCGTGTCCGGCGGAGGACGCCGGCGCTACCCCCCGCCCGCCCAGCCCTGCGCCGCTGAACCGAGCCAAGCGCAGTCTCCGCCGCGGCGTGCAGCCCCCGGCAGGCCTTGCCCCGCACCGGCAGGCACCTCACCGAGGCGGGCGGGGAAGGTGCCTCTGCTGGCGGGGAAGCCGCTACCCCCGCCAGCCCGCCCGCTGCCAGCCTCGCAGGCACGCCGCTGCCGCCCGCCGCCCCCTCCCGGCCCGCCTCCGCCCGCACGGACCCCGCCGCCGGCTCGCCTCCGTGCTCGCCCGCTGCTGCTGCTGCGCGGCCGCGGTGCTGCTGCAGCCGCTCAGCTCCCCATTTGCCCCCTATTCGCAGCCGCCTCCACTTCCTCCTCCTCCCCCGGCTCGTCCCCTCCTCTCCCCGCTCCCAGCCCACAGCACAGGGGCGGGCGACCGACGGCAGGACACACCCGCCGCACCGCGGCCCCGCGCGCACCGAGGGGCCTCGCCCGCCGCCCGCCCCGCGCCGCGGGCACGGCGCCCGCCCGCCGCACCGCCGCCAGCAGGGGGCGCCCGGCGCAGCCTTAAAGAGACAGTGACCCTTTTTTCGGGCTGGCGGAGGGCTGCCCCGGCGCGGCCCCTGCCCCGCCGGGGGCACCGGCATCGGTCTGGGGCGGATCTTGGCCCCGTCCCGGCGCGCTCAGAGGGATACCGGCGCTACACCGCCGGGCCATCCGGGCCGGAGGCATTCAGTGTTCTCCGGGAGTGAGGCCCGTCGATGAGCCATGAAATTGTGGTTTCCAAGGGAAGAACAGTTTATACCACTACTTATACTCCCTATTAGAGCTACTAAAAATGGTTATTCAGTATAAAGGTGTACATCTTTCACAGAAAAAAAGATTCCACTAAATACGCCCAAAAAAAGTATCCTTCTTCCAGCATTTGGCAAGCATCTGTAAGGATTTAACAGAAGTTTTGGTAACAGCTATTTCTTATTTAACTTTTTTTTTGCAGGAGGCTGGAGAAGGCAGACAATCACCAGCATGAGCAGGCATTCTGATTTTGGGGATGTGCATTCCTAAAGACTGAGGCAGCTGTCCTCTGCTTCGTGTCGGAGGAAGAATGTTTCAGTCTGAATTACTGTGCTATCTCACAGCACAATTTTCCCCTCTTTGTTTCTCCTTTTCAGCTGAAATGAGCATCATCCAGCCTGAACATTTTTCTCTGTTTCTCTGGGAATGGAAAGCACAGCTTTTATAATAATTGTGCCTTTCGCAGAGTGGCTGGCAGTACCTGTGATCCTGCCCTGAGATGCCGACGATGCTCCCATGCCGATGCTGTCTGTGAACCCAGCCTGGAGCCTGGTGAGGCTGAAACCGCTCAGCGAGTTCTGCTGACTCACTGTGCCACCACGAACGCGGTTTAATAACTTCAGCGGAGTATCGGAAAAGTGGCAGAAGCGTCCATTCAAAGGAAAGAAGGGAGAAAGCCAGGAAAGCCTTAGGAAATATGAAAGGGGTCATCGACCTAAGGAGTAGGTAGAGACCGTTCTACATTCCTGTCGTTATTTACATGAACAGCGAAGTCAGAAGTCATCCTAAACCAAGAACGTATTAGAAAGTAGGTGGGGAGTGGAATCACCTACAAACAGCTCATACCGATGTTTTTTGAAAATCTGTGTCATAGAACCATAGAATGGTTTGGGTTGGAAGGGACCTTAAAGACCATCCAGTTCCAACCCCCTGCCCTGGGCAGGGACACCTCCCACCAGACCAGGTTGCTCAAAGCCCCATCCAGCCTGGCCTTGAACACCTCCAGGGATGGGGCAGCCACAGCTTCTCTGGGCAACCTGGGCCAGGGGCTCACCACCCTCAGAGTCAAGAATTTCTTCCTAATATCTCATCTAAATCTACCCTCTCAGTTTAAAACTGTTACCCCTCACCTTATCACTACACTCCCCGATCAAGAGTCCCTCCCCATCTCTCCTGTAGCCCCTTTAGGTACTGGAAGGGGCTATAGGGTCTCCCTGGAGCCTTATTATACACAGTATAATAGCACATTTTCTCCATTTGTGCTGGCTTTGAGGAATAAATATCTTTTCTTTTTCTCCTTCATCTTTAAATTTTTTGCCACTGGTGTGTTATAACCTTTATTTTTCAGAGAACTTTTTATCTAAATCATATTCACAGATTTTTGCACAGTTCATTAATTAACATAATTAGAATTAGTAAACGTATTTTGATAGCATGATTCCTGCTGCAGAATGTTTCACTGATATTTAAACATTTTGGGGAAGTGTGGTAACTTCAGGAAAATTTGTAACTTGAAAAGGTCCAAATACAACACTTTACCAAGCACTATCAAAATTAGGTAAGAATCCTGAAACAAAATGATTTGGGTTTCCTGATTTGAAGTGTTTCCTTTTGCCAATACCAGTGCTTTATTTCAGCTATCGTTTCACTGGATTTATTTTAGACTTTATAAAAATTTGTACCAGGATGTTAAGCTCAAAATCTGTATTTGTATCAGAACAGAATATGAATGTATTAGAAGCTGTCTTCCTAAGTGATTTCTTTATGAATGTTTTTTAAGAAATGTCACCATTCCAGACCAATCTAAAACACAGTCTGCAGAGACAGAAAGATTTATGAACTTCTTCCCAGATTCGGGAGAGCAGGATGTCAGAAGTGTTGAACATTCTTGGCTCCTGTAGAAAATTTCATAGAAATGAAGCACAGGAGCTACAAAGGAGGAATTTGTTTTGCTCCAATATAGACAAACTTGAGTGATGTGTATCAGAGATTCAACCTTAGGAAGGAGAAAGCTGGTAAATGCCTTCATTTTAAACTGCCTTTTTGTGAATCCTAACCCTTGAACAATTTCAAACGTGGGAAATATATTCCATCTGGTGTGCCACTGTGCTGCATTTTGCTGCACAGTGTTGCTAAATAAATTACAATCCTCTGTTTACATTGCAGAGCCAGTTCAAGCAATGCCAAACCTGTGACCACATGAAGCCCCAGGGTAATGTTTACCCAATTCCTGATCAGGAGCAAGCTGACTATCCCTGTGACTTTCTGTGGCCCAGTGCTGTAAGCTGCAACTCGTGTGCTGCTTCATGCTAATTAAAGGGTGAGAGTTGATTAAGATCTTGAGCCCTCCGGCAATCAGAACTATCTTCCTCTTCATCTCAGCTTCACCTACAGGTCAAAGCAGGTTCCCCTTGTTTATCTGGAACCTCTCACACCTTGTCTTCTAACCCTTTCAACAAATACAGGGGCTCAGATGAAGGTTGGACACTTGCGATGTGGCACAAGTTAGTGAAAAATTCCATGGAAGTTCATTTTGGAATAAGATGAGGCACCTCCATTCACTTCATTAGTTATCGAAGTATATTTTCTCAATGAATGACTAAGGGCAATTTTATCAGCACCTGGCAAAAGTCATGACAGGATCTTTTGCAAGGAGTGGAAAGAAGAAGATTAAGTGATTTTCACTGTCTGTAACTTAAGCTTTTTATATTTTTTTAATTTTATTTTTATTATGACCAGACAGACGTTATTCTTCTGCAGATGGCCAGGAGGAAGGGCCCAGCCTCCCATACCAGGACAGGCGTCTCCGTTCTCCAGTTGGTCAAACCACCAAGTCAGATCATGTGCTAACACGGCGCTGTTGGAATGAGGCTGCAGGTGGGAAGGAGCACAAAAAAAGCCTGCACTGCAGCTTCTTCTTGGCATTGAGAGACTCAAAGAATAGTCCTGGTGCTGCACAGCACACGTTGTCACCACCAGTGAGGCTGCTAGAGAGAAATGCATGAGAAGCATGATGGGATACCATTTACTTGAGGTCTCTGCTATATCTACAACTGATTCATTACTGCAAGATTTATAAAAAGTCCAGATATGACTTCTTTTCACAGTGGTTCACTAGAGGATATGTGTGAGTGAAGCTGAGCTTCTCCAGTTTGTGGTTGTTTTTTTGCCTAACTTCTGGCAGAACACTTTATAATCTCAGCTATTGTTTGGAAACTTTTCCAAATGTAGTCTGGACAAGCAGCTTTTAAATGACAAACCAGCGAAAGTTTGTACTTGGGGATGAAAGCTCATTTCTGATTTTTGTGTTCAAAATCACAAAGGTTAACTCTGGGCAAGGGACACGTTTCAGCCAGCTGCTGCAGGGTTCCTGTAGTGGCTCATGGGAGGAGACCCATCTAGTGGCTGCTTCAGCCCAGCTCAGTTTCCCAGAACGAGCCATTGCCCACAGAGACTGCACTGGAGAACTGGGCTCACTAGCTGGAAATCAAACTGTCATTTTACAGTGAACTAAATCAGGCGTTGCTGTTTAGAGAAGCAGACCCTCCAAAAACTGCCACTTGTTCTCACCTTCTGCCATGCCCTCCTTCACAACAGCCCAACTGCTCACGTGGCTATGCGTGAACAGGATCAGGAAGCTAGGAACTGAGGTGGATGAAAACTCAGAAAGCTGACAACAGTGTTTTAGTCTTAATACAAACCAATTCTCCACTCTGGATCACCATCCTTCTTCCTACCTGTTTATAGTGGCACAAGGCAGAAGGCGGTGAAGAGGCTGGAACGGGGAGGTCAGGTAGAGAAAGCATTGAGCTGCCTCTTTTGGTGGCAATCCCATTTTACAGCAGCAGCAAAGGATTGGTGTTCACCCGTGAGACTACTCCGCTACTCACCTAACAACCTATGCAGTTTATACTTTATATATTTTGATTTTATAAAGAAAAGAAGGATTAGTGAGGACTGGCTGCGACTCATCAGTATTTCTAAGACCTTGTAGAAAGCAGAAGGAATTCAGGCAGAAGGGCTCAAAAACCTTCCAAAAGAGGGTAACAATGATGCCTGGCAGATGACCAGATCTGTGCGGGCCAATGCAGTGCCCTTCGGGGATTCCTGAGCTAACGCTAACCAGCCCCAGGGGAGCATTGCTTAGATTGCTACCTGTTACACTGGTAGCACAACAAGCTCTTATGTTCCACTCATAAAGACAGGATAACTATGGGGTTTTTTTTAAACTGCAAGGAAACCACCATTATGAGAAGATATGTCTTACTTTATGTACAGCTCAAAAGTTTGGCTATCCTGAGCTCTGATGAATGTACATGCTGCAGGAAAGTAAAAAAGGGTCTGGCTGCCAAGTTTGCTCGGTTGGCTTGTAGCACTTTGGGTGCAGACTCTGTATGAGCTCATAAGCCAAGGAAAGCATATCATCAGTGAACAAAGAATTTAAAACCACAAATAACATGCGGCCAAGATGCAAAAGATGGAGAAGTCCTGTGCCAGTATAATTTTCTCAGTAGGAGTAGATTTTTTAAACTGAATTACATTTGTTAGTCAAATCCCAAGTGTGGATGCAGACTGTGCTGCTATACATTGCTGTAGCTCTCTTGCCTTCTGTTATGGGAATAAGCTACACGGAAATAATGCTCCTGCAAACTCTTTAATTACAGACACACGGAGAGATTTACTTACCTGATTGCTTCAGCATAGTTAAAATGATTCAAACTATGTGTGCAAGTAAGTCCTGAAAGACTTCTCTGAAGAATTTGGGTGACCTGACAGCGCATTAGGTTTGGATTGAGACTTGGATTAGGACTGAGGTTTGCTGTACCTACAGTTTCATGCTAACAGAGTTACTCAGGTTATAGGTGGTATGGGTTTTTTTTATCAGGTAGTTTTAAGTACCTATGAGAATTCTGGGAGCGTGCTCCCAGCAAAATGAGCCATCTTTCCACAAGAAAATCAATCATATATATTTTGTATTGCTAGAATTCATTATTTTTTTAAAACAATATAACCAGTTTAAAAATGATGCATGTAAATAAGACTGACATGGATGTATAACTCTTGCATATAAAGTGACCTGGACATATAGGAGTCCTACCACTATTATCCCATGTTTGCTGGCTTACATCTGTCTTTGCCTCTTGTGTTAAGAACACATAGTTCCAGATGACCTGAAGTACACATCCTTGTTCCAGTGGTCCTCCACTTCCCCGAGTTGTTTGTGGCTACAGCTGAACCTTTTAAACTACTAAAACTGAGAATACAGGAAAGATAAAAGTCCAATGTGGCCCACAGTGCCACACCATCACTTGCACTTTCTTCTCATGCTTATGCCTATGAAGATTGAGAACCCTTTTCCTGTTTTGTTTAAATGCTTCCTTAGAGTTCACTAAAAGTTCACAGGCCACTAGTCTCAGAAAACCATTGTGCTTTCTGCTTCTGGATGGTCACATCAGGAGACACTGGCTTTTCTGCTGTCTGGGAAGGGCAGCAATTTTCATCTTTTCAGAAGCTACCACAATGTGTAGATTTAAAAGTGTAAAAAGAATAGATGCAGAAAAGCATTTCCAAAGCCTATGCCAGCACATTCCAAAGCCAACTAACTGAGGCATATTAAAGAAAAAAAACAAAACCAATCAATCTGATAGTATCTTGAACATATGAGCATGTTATAGAAGGACAGACCTCATTTTTGCCTGTGATGCAGTCACAGAGCAAACGCATGCTTCATCAGCAAAGTTTAGAAATGTTTTTTGAAACAACCCAAATCTAAACAAAAGGAGCTTCTCCTGGACAGCCAAGATTTCTTTAGGACATGCCAAAGCTATACTGAAGTTAACTAAAGACGCTACTGGGAGATAATCTAGGGATACAGTTGTGAAACCCCTGCTATGAGTTAGGTGCTGTTCCTTTTGTGCTTGCAAACTTTTCATACTTAGGAATCAGTGCTGCACTCACTTGACTCCTACTTACCACTGTACTGGAGGCAGGAATGGTACCTGTCTTGCTGCACCAGTCATTCCCATCCTTGGCTTTTTCCCACTCAAGAGTGCATTTTGAAACGTTATCCAATCTCATTACTCAATGACCAAAAGATGCATTTTTTCTTCTTGCTAAAATACAAATCTCGTATCTAAAGATTAAACTATGCACATACATCTCCTCCACATTACCAACATTCTCTGTTCTCTAACACCCCATCGCTACCTCCTACTACATGCAGCTCTTCTGAAGGAAGAAAAAGGTCATGTAGAGAAGAACTGGAAACTTGGAAGATGAGTAAGTTACAGAAAGCAGGAGATAATCAGCTATAGTGTAAAAAGGGAGGGGGAAAAAAAAAAACAACTCCAAAAAACCCAAAGCCAAACCAAACTGGAATAATCAGCTGAGCCCACAATTCGGTTATAGCTATGAGTTTTTGCTAGATGTTCAGGCTTGTTAAGTGAGATATGTAGCTCATTTAAGATCACAAACTTTCAGACATTTTAAATTCCCTAGATCCTATAAGACACTTGCAGTTGCATGGATGATAAAGTCCATTAATAGTTTTTTGTTGTACCACCATGCTGTTAAACTTATTGTCTCACATACTCAGTGCCTGTCATTCTGTAAATAAAACCTAGGCAATGAGAACATCAGAATGTGGGACATGTTATAATGCTGTAGTGTCATTATGGAGCTGCCTGGACAGGTACTGCGTCCCAACCATTTTTCTGACAGCTCAAAGGACGCTTCCCCAGACAGGATCACTGCAAATATTCCTAGTGGTTCTGCGCATCTGTGCCTCACGTTAATACACCTGATATACAAGAACAGCCTTTAGAGCTGAACATACAATTCCTATGCTGCCCTTTGGGATTTTCCCTTCTCTCAGAGATTCCTGTGGAAAAAGCGGACTGTTGGTGACTGAAGATTTTTATGTACATTTTACAACATTGTTATAATATTAGTACCTCCTACCTATATTTGACTGGTTAGTAATCTACATACAATTACACCATCAAGTTATAGCGACCATGCATTCTCAAGGGAAGGGTCTTCACCTGGACAAGGCTCTTCTTGACCTATGGGCAAAACTTCTCGTATTATAATGAAGGTAGTTCAGCTTAGGACACTAAGAATTTTCACTTCCCTGTCAAGTTGGCTAAATTTCTCAAAACGTGTAGACTAGTACCATCCTCAAGGTCCTTATGCTCCATTTGCCTCCTCGAGAATGATACAATACTTGCCTCCCTTGATTAGGAGTTCTTTTCATTAACTCATGCTTGATAAATTCAAGGATAGAATCCTCATTATTCGTAAGAATACATATAAAGCCTTTCAACACTAGCTACTAATAACTAGTCTACTAATAACTAGTAGGATATGCTTTGGAGGTACTAATATTATAATGATATTGTAAAACGTGTATAAAAATCACGCAGAGAGTTCTGATGGGGGTGCTTGCTTTGTGGAAACCACCGAGCACCCAGCCTTGCATGCAACTCTGAAATAAATAATCAATGTCTCATCCTGGCGTGTGAGATGATTGGCTATTGCACACCAGGTAACAGATCTGACTTTTCGGACAACAGGCTGTGTGACATTTTGAGGCAACAGACACTCCCAAGCACCCAACAGAATCCTTTCCATTGTTAACGTGCAAAACCTAAATTGTGGGCTTCAAGAATAAGCGAAGAATATGTAGAACAGTTCTGAAAATAAAACTGCATAAGACTATGGCTGACAGACAAACCAGTGCGCAAAATCCTCAAGTAATAAAATGTTACAAAGTGGCTAAATACCAGGTGATCGAAGTATTCTAGAGAATGAGAAATAATAAAGCTTTTAAGAACAGAATAAATTGAAGTGATAGAAAAAGGAAGATACTGATACTTCTGCAGGAAAGTGGGAGTTCTATTTTTTTATAATGTACACAAACATTTCTGTGACTAAACTTATCAACCCTTGCATTATATGGACGGATGTCTTACACGTATGCCTCTTGCAGTACATTTTAGAAGTTGGTAACTACGCGCTAATTCCTAAACTCTAACAGGACACAGGGAAGAGGTTCCTAAAAGAAGACAGACACACACATACACAAACGCCTTTTTTTTTTTTTTTTTAAAATGAAAGCTTAGATTCAGCAAATCTCAAACAATACCCTCTCTACCACCCCCAAACATCCATCTTGATCTATGCAAAAAAGCCAGGATCCTTTGAATGTGGGAAAAGGCCTAATCTGAACTGTGTTATTTCAGTGTTTGTTTAGTAAAAGAAAGTTATGCTTCAGGAAAGTCTAAATATAGATATTCCCTGCTGCACACAGTTCACAGTCTAAGCAAGATAGGCACAGCCTGGGAACAGGGAATCTCAGAGAGACAATAACTAAATCTCTTTAAAGTTATTCTATGGTATTATTGACTTGCCTCACAAAGGCACCATAGAAGGAAAGATAATTAGTGGAAATTTAAAAGGAAAAAAAGCAAGACTGTCATTGAAACCCCCTCTCATGAGGACAGAGCTGTCACTCCCTCAGATGGTCAGATGTTTCTCTTGGAATATGTACATGGAGGGAAGAAGGAGGCACAGTGCATATCTCTAATGAGTGACCTTTAGAGAGGATTTTTTTTTTACTCTTTTTTTCTGTTGATGGTTGAAAAGTGCCTCTTTTAGGCCAGCTAACGGAAGCCAGCACTTTCGGCCTGCAGATCCCTGGTTGTGAATCTGTTTTTCTTTCTAACATAGGTGACTTTTCAGTTAACTTGTTTACATGAACAAACGTGTTGGCAGCAGCAAACTTGGCATGGAAATACAATAACTGTTCCTTTTAGGCAGTATAAGCAGACTTTAGCTGAAATAATGGAAAAGCGTATTTCTCAGAAGTTTAATGGCAGCTTTAGGAGTGATTTTTTGCTGTATATTATTTGTGGAGATTTAGTTAAAAACAATAAACTGTAATGAATATGCTTTTGCTGAAATGCAGTTTATAACTGAAAACTGCTTTGACCAAAGTTCCTCAGGATAGCGCTCTTTCATTCCAGATCAGTACAATGCTGGGTCATATTGCTGGAGCTGTGAGATCAACACCTAAATTGCTTCTGCATAAATTGTATTTGTCCTCTGTTTAAATAAATGCCACAGAGAGAAATATTCAGTTATCAAACATCTCTGATGGTATTCTCTTAGTGTGTTTTGTCAGTTCTTGCTAAACTTTGAAGCCACTTTGTAACTGGTTGAAAACAGAAGGTAACAGCAAAGATTTTATCTCCTTCCTGTCAGAATTATTTTGACCACAGACAATGTAAACACGAAGCTTATATTCAGTGGTAACCAATGAACAAGGAGCATCACTGTAATAAAATCTAAAAGTTCAGTCTAAAATGCCAAGGCGCTTCTTCATAAGACTCAGTTCTTCAGAGGCACTCTGACAAAGGGTAACTCTGTGTAATTCTACCTTTGGCAGATGTTTACTGGGGATGTTTGTGAGAATGAGTCAGCTATTCCATTTGCAAATCCAAAAATGTTTGTTGGAAAGATGGTAAATATTTCTAGAACTAAGAACAAAGTATGGCTGGTATTCCAAGAACCTGGATAACATGATTGCCTGAAGCTTAACTCAGATGTGGCTGCTGCTAAGAAACAGGCTGGAGCAGAATTTCAGGAACAGAGAATTAGAGATCCAGGTAATTTAAGGTCCCAACATTTCAAATTATAGGAAGCAAGTCAAAGGAGGAAAAGATCTCCATGGATTACACACAGCTCACCTCTGCTTCATGTGGTCAATGTATCCAAAACAAGCAAACATAATATTGCAATTCAAAATGAGAAGAAATAAAATACTAAAATGCCAACATATAGAAGAGCGTCTTTTTTACTCCCAAAATACTAAATGTACTACCCCCCGGTAAGAAAACACATGTTTCCAACACAGAAGTTCAAAGAAAGACAACAGTAAAGGCAAAATAACCACACAAGGAAAAAAAGGGAACCAAAAGACTGTACGCTTACTTTTAGAAGAAACAAAAGTTATAAAATAAAAAATAAGGATTCATAAAATGTGAAATAAAGCATATGAAATTGAAACTGAGCGAACCTAATGTTTCTGACTCATAACAAACAATAATATAAGAAACCAATCAAAACAAGTTATTACACCACAACAGGATACTATGAAATTCACTGCAACTGCATGCAATAAACAAAACTGCTACAAGCTGCAAAAAACACTGGGCATTCATTCACTCACTGATAAAAATTCACATGAGCACTATAAATACTGTTCTGAGAAAAAAAAAAGCTAAAGGCATTCTCTTTTCCCAATATGCCTCCTCACTTTTTCAGGCGTGTTACTTAAGATTCTCTCAAAAACCCCTTCCCTTCTGTATTTCTTTACAAACACAGTACTAACTCTTCTTGTTACACATATGGGAGCTTGCCCATCTGGAGCTGAGGGCAGAAGCCACGTGAGGCTTAGGCTCTGAAGAAAGTCTTCTTTTTCTACCAGTTGTTCTCCTCCTCCGTAAGCCACCAAGTGAGCATTTTCAAGGAGCTCTGTGCTTCATCCCTTACTCCTCAGAAGCTTAGCCCTACCCTAAAACTACTCTAACCGTCTTGGCTTACGGTTAGGTATGATCTTCATAGCACCATCACATGGGCTTATGCGCTGTTCTCTTCCTTTATGCCAGTTTTCTCCTCGGAATCACAACACATATGGACTCCGTAGGGCTCCCAGATATTGAGACAAGAGTTTGGCTTAGAGTTAGGATTAAGAAGAAAAAAAACCACGAATGTGGTGTTCTTGATGAATCAAAAATCAGTGTCCTACAAAGCGGAAGGCAGATGCCTTCTTAAGAGAAGTGTTTCTGTAATTAGATTCTCATTTCTTGGTTACTTGTCAATAATAAGAACCTATCTATGGCTATACTAAATCTTTATCCACCCAAAGAACACATGGTATGTTCTGTCCTTTAGCTGCTGCCTTCCATTTGGAAGCCAAATTAACTTTGGTTTGGTAATTATCTCAGGTCTTCTACCTTTGCTCTTCTACTTTGGCCAAAATCTAAGCCTAGTGAAGACCTTCGTTTAGTACTAAGTTATGAAAACTTTGTTTGATGCAAAGTTTAGAACTAATCTTTGTTTCCTATTGTCAGCCCTCCTTTGTCCTATGTACTTTGTCAGGACCCTGAGTGCACTAATAGGCCTTAATAGCCCCAACAAGCCTCACCTGCCCCCCACCCATGGGCTCTGGAGCCCCATTTAAGCTGAGCCCTGGGCCTTCAGTCTATACCTGAGCTATGTTGTGGGAGTACAGGTCTTTGGTTCAGCCATGATTGTGTCTAGGCATGTTCATTGGGCTCTAGACTTACACGCTGACTCCCTAGCTTGACCTTAGTCTTTTCTTCTCAGTATGGACCTGTCTGGCAACCACCAGATTATGTCTGACCCTAGTTATTCTCACCGGACCTGACCCTAACCTGTGGGCTGCCTTCCCAGCTTGACCTTGGACTTGCTTCGTTGCTTGCCTGATGAGCTGGCAGAATTTGGTGTGCCCTGCTTGCTTTGCTCAGGTACCGTGGGACTGGGTTCTGGCAGTGAAGTTCTGCTCTGTCAGCTGTGTTATCATGCTTGGCTCCTGTCCTTTATGGAGCAGCCAGCCCTCACTGAATCATAAAATCACTGCTCCTGATGCTTTTCCATTTTACCTTCAAAATAACCCCAGTATTTCTATAGTTAGTTTCACAGTAACTCATGTGTCAAAACTAAGTGAAATGCTCATTTTTCTTTTTTAACACTACAAAAATCCATTGTTAATTCTCTAGTTCTAGGCCTGAACATTAAATGTTAATTCCTTTTGATTCAACAGACTTCTGTCTCCTCCTCCTGTTTGTAGCCCTTTTGAATCTCACCAGGTGTATGTCCCCATTTCAACATTGAGAGTATAAGTTGTTCTTCCTTATTGTTACCAGCCTTGGTGACTGGAATTTATCTTGAAACCCCTCTAAAGCTGAGAACGGTCTCTTGTTCCATTAATTTTGATATTAGTGGAATATCTTCCCCTCCAAAGGGTGCTGCTAAAAAACCCCAAACAAATCCTCAACTGAGCTATTTGCTGTGTCCCTCCCTACACTATGCCAAAGGTTAAGCACGACACTGAATTTATGCAAACTGAGATCTAGCCCAGAGATATTACAAATCACTCTGTCTGGTGCCATGCCTTAGCTTTCAAAGGCAGCTCGTGTTTGCTATAACAACAAATTTTTTAGGTCTTTCTCTTCATCACTGTAATTTCAGGCCTATAATTAAGACTGAAGAAAAAACCCATAAATCAAGTGGGTTAAACCCTAAACCACCCTCCCTTTCCAACTCCAATCCTTCAGAGGAGAGACTTGTTAAGTAGGAGTAAGCTGCACATTTCTCTTCTTTTTCTTCAGAATCTTAAGTGCAACCGCAGGCTTCACGCTTAGCATGTATATCCGCTGCCAAGCCATATATTCACACAGCCACATATTCATTCTGACTGAAACCCTTCTCTTTGACATCTATGTTGATATTTTAGAGGAAATAGGCTCTACGTGGTAGCTATTCCATTTCCCATCACAACATCTAACCCCAATAGAAGAAAATGCAATAAAACCATACTTGAGTAGAAGGTTTGTCAGCTATACAAGAGCTATGTTCACTTCTAGATGAACTGGGACCTCGCCACCTGTAAGAAGGGAAAAGAATGGCATTTAGTTGAGAGCAGTGTCTCAGGGATAATTAGCTGTACGTACTTATTCACACCTACATCGTCCATCAGAACTACACTAACAGTTTATTTAAACTTCATGAAAGATGATGAAATCCTCATTCAACTGAAGTCAAGTGTAAAACTTCTGAACTGGGAGTTGGGGTTTCACCTGGCCTGCAGAAGGCTGGCTTTACCTGTGGTGTTGAGCACCATCTAGTGTCCTCACAGAGGCCAAGGAGTGACACTTCTTTGAGCCTTTAGTTGAACGAGCAGCTAAGCAAAAAAGAAAAAAAAAAAAGGCAGCATGGCCTAAGGTGAAGTTGCTCTGTGCAGGGGAACTTATTTCTGACTTTTTTGGGCCCTAGACAGTTTCATTTTTCTCCAGTGACACCTGCAGCACCATGCATTTAGTCATCAGCGGCTCTGAATATAATCCAAAACACTAGTTTCTAACATTTTTCATTGAAACATCAAATGTAGAAGGCTAAGCTATCATAAATTTAATTTTGCAGCAGCTTTTATATACAGCCTCACAAGCACCTACTACATCCCCCCAGAAAAATGGCAGGAAATCCTACCTGTATGTATTTGTTTACACCCAAGCAAAAAATGTCTTTGCTTTAGCACCTTTCATTTCTTATTTGACATCCCTTTTTAAATTCTATTTTAGCCTTCTTTTTAACTATAGCTGGATGCGTGTGAATTGTGGCCACCACTGCTTCTCTGTAACTTTAGAGGACAGAATTCAGTGCTGACTGCCAATGAGTCAGTCCCAACACTAACGGAGAGCAATAGTCAAGGTTTTGACAAATCAAATGGAATTGAAATCCATTTTGCTCGTAGTTGATTCAATTTGTGAAGCAATTCAGAAAGTTACAACAGCTCCCAGCATAAGGAAACAGTTTTTTCATGACACCGGGATACAATTTAGTAAAAAGATTTCATTTTACATATACTACTATGTAGTTACTGAATTCTTTTAACTAGCTCACGAAGTATGCCTTAAACATTTACTGAATTCAGGCAAACATTGAAACACTTTTTGCACAAGCAAACTTTCCAAACATCATTGTGATACACCTCAGTGAACTGCACATATGTGACCAAATCACCCATTTAGATCATCTTTTGGCGTCATTGAAGTTTTCCCAGTACTGTATTTCCTAATAATTTCATTCAATATTTGCGTATAAATACATACTGTTTTTAAGTACATATATGCAGTTGTTGGATGCTGTTCCACAACATACTAGTCTCCATTGGTATTTCCCTCAATGTATCGCACCTGGCTAACGCAGCCAATTGTTCAAAACAACTGTTTGGAGTTTCTCCTCTCCTCCAGCGCCTGCGCAATTAAAACAAACGCAGCCAAACGGGGAGCGCGGGAAGAGGTGGGCCCTGCGTCAGGCCGCGGGGGCACAGACCTGTCAACTATGGAGGCCGCCGCTGCGGCTGGGCTGCCCGACCCCGGCCTCTCCTCCACCACCATATGAAGGGGCACTAGCGGTGAAACAACGGCTGCCCAGGGCCGGCAGCAAGCAAAGGGTGAATAAGGGAGATGAGCAACGACACGGACCCGCCGCCATCAGCGGCGGCCGCCATTTTGGGCGAGGCTAACGGCGCCACTAAGGGGCGCGAGCCCGAGCCAAGATGGCCGCCAGCCAACCGGGGCCCGCCCCGGATGCAGACGGGCGTGTACCCGGAAGTAGTTTCCCCCATGCCGGAAGCGCCGCGGTTCCGGAGCTCTGGCCGGGCGGCGATGGCGGCGGGCCGGCAGTGGCGGGCCGGGCCGGTGGGGCCCTCCGCCTCCCGGCGCGGCGGCGAGGGCTGAGGGGAGCGGGCCGCCTGCCGCCGCCCTCCCGCTCCCTCCTTCTCCGCCGGAGGAAGGTAAGCGGCCGCTGGGGTCGGTTGCGGCGGAGCGCTTCTCGCCTGGAGCCCGGTCGAGCGATTGCCGGGGCGGGGGCTGAACGCTGAAGGTGTCGCTAGCGGCCGGTTTGAGCGGCCTGTTGCGGGAGGAGAGCCCCGAGGAGCGGCGGAACGGGGGTGAGCGGCTGCGGGAAGCACCGCGGCGGTCTCTGAAAGCTGCAAGTGAAAATCGTGTTTCGGGGAGGAACATACGAATGAGAAAAGTCTTGAGCGTTATCTCGGCCTCCCTTGGTGTAACCCAGGGCCGAGGCTTCTCTTCTGGCTACCGCTGATTAGCGAGGGCAGGAGAAAAAACGACTAATATTTACCTTCTTAAATGTGCTGCAACTTCACAGTGTAGGTACTTCCAATACTCTTAAATCTACTGCAGTTTTAATAGTGTTTGTGCTTTCAACATGCACGTCCCTTTTGAAGATTTATTTTCTGTGAAGGCAGCTACTTCTTTGCCATCTCCAAAATGGCTAAGTACTGGAAAAAACGGACAGTGACTTAACTATTGGGTAAACATGGACTCTGGAATTTAAGTTTTTACCCAGTGAATTAACAGCTTCGTACACAAGTTTTTCAGTTGTCCTACAAAAAGTATTAACTCGGTGTTTTAAAGGAAAACATACTGTTAAGCTATATAGAAGTATAAGCTAAACAACAAATAGCTGTCACACTGTAAGTCATGGTATTCTCAGGTATTTACTGCCACTGTGTGTTTGACTCTTCTAGCCAAGGTAAATGCAGCAGTGTGAGGGCCAGAACAACTTCTCCAGGGTGACCCTGATCAGATTCTGTCAGGTCAGGATTGAGGATATCCTTCAGATAAGGAAAACCGGAAAGTCTTTCAAGTTTGCTAACCCAACATGTTATTCTGGCCTCGGGAAGGGGGAGTTTAGAAAGGTGTAATGATTCTTTTTTTTAACAATTATGATAAAATCTCTCATACTTAGATTAATAATTATTGTTCTGTATGCATAAATCATCCTTAAATAAGCATTTCTGCCTAGTATTGTTAAAGCCTGATATATTTTTTTGAAACAGTACTGCAGAAATTGATTTTACCCCTCTCTTAAAAAAGGTAGGGAAGATTAACCCGCCACCTCCCAAAAAAAAAACCAAACCCAAATTCTAACAAAAGCATATTTGTTAGGAGAACTCTAACCAGGTGCAGTGAAGTGGTGGTTCTACCTTTCCCGTTTTTGAAGGAAGGTGGTGATGACTTCTTGGTATGAGTGGAGGTACTTCAGCCGGAGCGTTTGTGACTGGTTTGAAGGTGTCTTGGTGACTTAAAACACTCAAGATCTCAAGCCAGAGATCTTATGCAGATAAAATAGAGCCCAGGAGTGTTTGTAGTGTTTCAATAATTTGTGCTTCTTCTGAAAAGTGTCAGTTGACTGGTGTCTGGTTTGTTCTGCGCCAAGTTACCTACTAGTACAGATGTTCAGCTCCTTTCCTCCAGAAGGCAAACTGCAACTGTTCACACAGGCAGAGCAGAGATACAGTTAAGTGGAGGTAACATGCGTATAGTATAGTCGTGTGTGCAAATACATACCATTAGCATATATCTTCTCATGTTCAAATTGAAAACATCCTTTTGTATGGTTCATAGGTGGGTACTCAGCCAGAGTTTAATAAAACTGAATGTTGCTGCACTGCAAACAAGCAGTGATGCGCCTGGTACTGGCTGGCTATCAGCGTGTTTGTCTTGCAGATGTCAAAGAACTTTATAAACTTACCATATTTATAGAAAGTCTGGTATTATCCGCGCCCTGTGGCTAGAGACACTGGGGGCAGATGGGGTAAGTAACTTAGCCAATTCATGACCTGTTTTCTTCACTCAGTACTTGACTTTAGCCTGGGATAACTTGATAGCTAGTAGGACTTAAAACTAGCCGGAGCCATCAATGGAGCATTGTGTGTAATTACCATTAGCCTGTTGCTGCCATAGTAGTATGATTTTCACTGATGTAGAGAGAACTCGGGTCTTCAGAAATGTATGTGTGGGCTGTTTTTACTATTGTGTAATGAAAAGTTTTAAAAGGTAACTTGTGAAAACCAAGCTTCATCTGTGTCCCCTCTTTCTCCAAGATGTACTGAATGTATACGTTGCCTTTTGTTCCAGGTGCAGAGCATGGAGAATGATGAACTTCCGCCAGAGGATGGGATGGATTGGTGTGGGGTTGTACTTGTTAGCAAGTGCTGCAGCTTTTTATTACGTCTTTGAAATCAATGAGACTTACAACAAACTAGCACTGGAGCACATTCAGCAACACCCCAAGGAACCACAGGAAGGAACCACATGGACGCACTCCTTAAAAGTACGACTGCTATCCTTGCCTTTTTGGCTGTGGACTATAATATTTTTAATACCATATTTACAGATGTTCTTGTTCCTCTATTCCTGTACAAGAGCTGACCCCAAAACTGTTGGATATTGCATCATTCCTATCTGCTTGGCTGTTATCTGCAATCGTCATCAAACATTTGTGAAGGCCTCTAATCAGATCAGTAGATTACAACTGATTGACACTTAGCTCAATTTCTAATTTCCATAACTGTTTTGAAGCAATTGCTTATGCCTGATCTAATCACAAGACTGAAGTTCTGAGTAAAGGCTGGAAAGAGCCTTTTCTTTCAAACTGTTAAGCAATGAAGAGAGTGACTGTTTTCTATTTAAAAAAAAAAAAGTAACTACAAAGGTTTTTAAATATGGGTCTATCAGAATGGCCAGAGTGGGAGAGCCCTATGTGACACTTGATGGAAGGATTCCTCATTTTGCCTTAATGATGCAAAATTGCAACACTCCATCTGAAATGTCTTGTGGGGAAATAAGTTTCTGGTCCCTGACTTTACTCCTCTGTGCAAAAAAGTGATTTCCTTTGTTTTCCCTTGGAGTAAAATCAATGAAAAGATATTTCTTTTGTGGTAAATGTAAAAGGAAAAAAATCAGAACATGATTATAAAAGCTGCACTTAACACAATTCTTTGCTTTTTCTTTTTTTTTATTTAAAGTAATTAATATCTACATCAGTGCTGGTTTTTAATGATTTTTTTAAAAATAAGTTTAGAAATAAATACAGGAAGCAAAGAATAAAGTTTGTGTGAACCTTTAAAGGAAAAAGGTACTTTTTTTTTCTGTGATAGCATGCTTTTTTTTCAGTGGCCACAACAGTACCATGCTATAGCAGGTAGGCAGCGAGGAGTGGTATAAGCCTGGAGGTTGGTGCTTTAAACTCTTTTCCTAAGACGTTAAAATCAGCTTATGCTGGCGTTGGCCTATAATCTGCACAAAACTTAATTTGTGTTTCCTTCTCCTATCTGTAGAAATCTCCTTTGATAAAATTACAAGTGATTGGAATTTACTACTGTTCTAATTTCACTCCGGACGTGATGCAAAACCATGTTGTGGGAGCACTGATGCATTGGGGAAAAACTTTGAATTTGGGAAAGTGAACTGGTGCTAGGTTGGAAGGAAGCTGAAAACGGGTTGTAAGACAGATAATCATGTTTCTTCCAGAAATTTGAAGACTTAAGAGACCACCTTCTCATTCTTGCCATGCATGCAAATTTCTTCAGTCATACTGAAATTCCACTGAGACTTCTTACCATAGTTTCAGCCTCTATTTTTCAGTGCTATTTTGGCATAGCATTTAATGCTGACTACTAGATTGTGTATTTTGAATAACATCACATCTGTTCTTTCTTCTTGTCCTTTTTTTGTTTCTTCTTAGAATAACTAAATTTTTGAGCCAGCCGTGATGGAAGTAACCTTCCAAATGTGAAAACAGTGCAAAATACGCTCTTCAAAAGCAGTAGGCCCAAAACAATTATGAACTAAACTCCTCGGTTATAATTTGAATCATATGCGATTGTTAGTACCTAATCATCACAAATGCTAATCCATTTCTGACGCCTTTAAGGGAATCCTGGAGAATATCAGCTTTCTCTTGCTTTGGGAAAAGAACACTCTTTTCAGTGTTGCAGTTTAAGCATGGCAGTTGACAACACGTTAAACTTTCTGTTTGCATTTGGAGATATTTTAAGACACTGGTTTCAATTGTCAGCGTCGGTGCTAGGACCCGTAAACAATGTAGCCTTTACAAGAAGGTTTTCATTTCTAAGTGCAATATGAAAAGGAGGAAGCTGCCACCTTAATATGCTGGAGTAAGACTTAAAGTATAAACTCTGACTTGTATATTTGGGAGTCAGAGCTTCTAAGTTGTGTTGTTTCTTAACTTTAAAAATCACCATCCTATTTATCTATAAAATAAAAACTTTTCAATGTTTATAAACAGAAGTCTGTTACTGCAGATACATATCAGTGGTGCTTTTTTTTTTTTGCGTATGTTTGTTGCTAGATAGCAGTGCTGGCGGTCAGCTGCTGTAGCTTACTCTCCTGTCTTTCCCCGAGTGTGTGTGTTTGGTTGATCTTTTTTCTTGTCCTGTGCTCTGTGCGTAATTACTTGTCTGTAGCCTGAAGTTTTGGGGCTGGCTGGGTGCAACAGAGCCCCTTTTTCATTTCTCCACCTTTGCGTAACAGGGCGATACCGCTGGCTGGACTGTGTTTTTTAACTTGATGCTGTAGTTTTTAAACTGAGCAGTTGTGTTGTGACTAGGTGGAGTTATTTAAAGAAGAACAACGTAAGAGGAAGCATCAAAACCAGACATTTTTAGGGAGAACTGCCTAAGTTTCTGTTGTGCAAGCATGTGGCCTTTAGCAAATTCGTCAGGGCGCCTGATGCGATGAGCCAAGCTGTCTGGATGTGGAGCACGTGCTGGGTGCGGCGGTGACTTGCCGAGCAGAGGTTTCTGTTTGTAGGCTTCTCCATCAGAAGCCTGTTTTCAGATTAAAGCTGTTGACAAGCTTTACAACTGACTACTGAAAGATACACAGTCTAATTCAGGCAAATGCTGTGCCTGTAAGGATTTGAGCTTGGGGTAGAAAGCGGCAATAGAGAGAATTAGCATAAACTATTAGCATAGTGCATAGGAGTACTACACAACAGGAGTAGAAGAGGAAAGCTACCTCCCCTGCTGCTTTCAGCATTTTTGGCACTAGTGGAACATCAACAGGTGAAGTCTTACCACAAAACAAAGGAAACGCTATAGAAATTAATGATTAAATTGTTTTTTACTGTAGTCTTTGAAAAGTAGTGGTGAAATAACTTTAAGCTTGATTATCCTGAAGATTTGTATATAGTGTCAAGGCTAATTATTTCTCAGTCACAGAAAATAACTGCCGGTAACACAAACCGACATAAGAACTAATTGAGAAGTACTGTAGGCTTTTGAGATAATCAAGCTCAAAGAAGTTTTACAACCTCTTTAAAGACTACAGTACTTCTCAATTAGTTCTTGATTGTAAATGACAGATAATAGTGCAAATCTGTTTCTACAGCAGTGGCATTAATAAAAGATGTGAGACTAGCTTATACTAGAACTTGCTCATACAGATCCATTTAGTTCTTTTCACTGAGTGGGCAGAAAAGACGAGTTGCTACAACTTCCACGTAGGGGTGGGAAAGCTATTTTTACTCATACTCTTTTAAAATGAGTTAGCTCTCCTAAAGCAGAAGCTGTAATAATAGAGGCAGTAATGAAGTCCTCAGAAGATTGCTAACCTCTACCAGCTTAGCAATCATTCAGAGCTTAAATTTTCTGCCAAGAAAGTGAGTAGCTGTAACACAAGGTTGATTAATACTCATGTCTAGGTAGTGCCGCCTACCCTGTATTCCTTTTTACTGTGGCTGTATCACAAAGAAAAGCTTTGTCAGACCGTGTGAGCACCACTCTGGGCAGCCTGAGTGTTTGTTTCATTTGCTGCTTGACCTTCACCTGACAGTCCCATCCTGGCCCAGGGAAATGTCTGCCACGTTTCCTTAACTGCTGCTGAGCGTGCTCTTCCTTGTTTCCTCCCATGGGAGAGCAGGTCCAGTGAAGAGCATCACTTCAGGCTGCAGCCCTTCAAACTTGGACAGAAGTAAGTTGCGATAAAATGTGTTCATTGTGATGCGTGTTTCTTCCAGCAGCGAAGCGGAATATTTCTTTTTTTAATTACAAATACAAGGATTGAATTATCCTTGGAACAAAACTTTCTGGTTTGTGCAGGATACCTGTTTACTCTCCTTATTTTCTCTTGCCTGGTCCATTGTCTTCTTAAAAGGATGCTTTCTAGTTTATTATTCTATTAGTTTCTAAAAAACACTGCTTTTCATATGTCCGTCTTGGATAAGAACCTCTTTTCTACATATGACATAATACATAATGTGTGAAAGCAGTTTAATAACTTTGTCGGGTAGTTAATTTGTAAGAACTGGCTCATCTTAGCTCTCCTTAAAGCTAGCCCTAAGGTACAGGTTTCTTCTGGAAAGAGCAAAAAGGCTACAGCCACAAGAAGGTCCTTCTGCTCAACTCTCAGTCCTCAAAGCCTATGACTAGCCCAGTGAATTTTGGCTACTGGATGTGCCCAAAACCACTGCTCAGTTGTTTGCCCTGCTGAGTGTTAACCTTGTTGCCATATATTAAGCCCCATGATACATTATTATGTCCTAACTGCCAGATTACTGGGTAGAGAGAATATGGTATCTGTAGTAGCCTGTGTATAACTTAACTTTTAAGCTAGAATTGAGTGGGAATTACACAGACGCTGCAATGGGTGAATGGCATTCGGACCCTCTTAATGGAAATAATGAGTGAATCTTGCAATTTTAGACAATGTGCTGATTATCAGGTGTAATGGTGGGATCACCCCCTTTCCCTCACAGAATTATCTGAGTGCCTAATAAATATATTTTTATTTATTTAATAAATAAATAAAATAATATAACATTTATTTATTAAATAAATAAAAAGATCACAAATTCATGCTCAATGTTAATTGTTGCTTTTTAGCCATCCCACAGTTCCCACTGTTGTTGGGGTGTTAGGACTGTAGTCTGGAGGGGTGGGAGGTAGAAAAAAAAGAAAAAGAAAAGAGAAGAAAAAAAAAAAAGGAATATGGTGCTCTCAGATATTGCTCTACAACAAGCATCCAAAGCTGCAGAATAGAGCTCATCTAAGATGCCATCGCTTTAGCACAGGCTTTTTTTTTTTTTTTTTATTAAATGTTGCCTTTGCCATTTTGATAAGCCACTTCCTTCAATGAATTATCTACCCTAAAACACTTCAAGCATTTTACCACTTTAAGATTTTGCAGCCTGACAAGAGATGAGAATTAATGTTTCATTTTCTCTCACCCTAGGTCCTCAGCAACTAAAGCTCACTAGTTTTCAGAGTTAGTCTTTTCTCCTTGGTTATGCTTCTGTCCTATCTGCTAACAAAATAATGGGGATGTGAATCTTCTAGAATAAGAGTACATAAAGATGTCCAAAATATGTTTACTGAACCTCTCTTCTAGCTCCCCCCCATTTCAAACAAACACAGACAATTTTGTGCTCATAAAAAATTTATCATATTATACTTTGTCCTCTGTACACAAGTCTCAAGATTTGCTCAGTTTCCATAATACATAACTTATGCTAGTGGAACATATAGAAATGAAAAAAAAATGCTTTTCACACTATTAAATCAGTCAGATTTAGTATCTATCTGCATTGCCATCAAAAGAAAGAACAAGATGCTTTGGCAGGGGGATTGGGTTATGCTGGTTTATACAGCCAAGAAGCGCTACACATCATGTACTCGTAGGTGTTACTTCAGTATTTATATTTTCTTCCCCTCTAGAATAAAGTACAGCAACCAGTGTAGAACCCTGCTACTTTTACCCTAGTATCTGCCCAAAGTTTTGGTTTTAGAAAGTATCTCCAAAAATAATTATGCTCTTTTCTTATTTCTAAGCAAAAGTTGAGAGTTCTGCATAGGCAGAATATTAAGTTTTGCTCTTTGCTTTATTTGACTCTGCTACCAAATGACCCTAAAAATCCAGCTGGATAAAACAACTCAGTGATGGAAGAAAGTACGTAAGATTGACCACTGCGTGAAAAAAACCCCAAACATTTGGAGAAAACATGCTTAGGACAGACAGCAGTTTTGAATTGTGGAATATTAAAAATAATTCCCTAAGTTGCACCGGCTTGTCACTTTCCTGGCTGTCACAAAAACTGAGGATTTCTTTGAAACCGAGATTCCCAACTCTTTCAATCTACTTTGTCTATGATCTTTCCCAGGAAAATGATTGATGGGTGACTAAAATAAGCCTTTTAGATAATGGGGGAAAATAACCTTTCATTGTGGGACTGTGGAGGGAATGGATGGAGTCCTACAGGTGTGTTTTAATTTTGAATGCTATAGTGTACTTTGTCTCCACACAAATAGAAGTTGTCTTCTAGAATCACAGAATGGTTTGGGTTGGAAGGGACCTTAAAGACCATCCAGTTCCAACCCCCTGCCCCGGGCAGGGACACCTCCCACCAGACCAGGCTGCTCAAAGCCCCGTCCAGCCTGGCCTTGAACACCTCCAGGGATGGGGCAGCCACAGCTTCTCTGGGTCTTGTACCACTCTAAGATCCCATCTGACAAAAGTTAACTCTTTCCAGATTTTATTACTTTATTTTAAAACTCAGGTGAAGAAATGCCATGACTTGGAAAAAGCCATCAGAAATGTAGCAGTCGGGAGACTTGTGAGAACAGTTTTATAGTTGTCAGCTCTCAAGGTTCCTCTCACCGTAACAGGGGTCCCTGTCACCAGCACACCGCCAACGCCACGCCGCGGACCTTCGTTCAGGCTCCCGCGTTAAAATCCTGTCGGGAGCGACATTTCGCTTTTAAGCCAGGAGCGGCAGAGACGGGGGCGCCTGCGGCCCGCCCCGGCCCGGGACACCGGCACCCGCAGCCTCCCTTTCTCGGCCTCAGCCGGGTCCCCAGCGCCACCGTCAGAGCTGCTGAACTCGCGTCCGCTTCGCAGGCGGGTCGCTGGCGCCCGCCTCAGCGTCCATGATGCCTTCGCCTTCCTCATCGTCATCCTCCTCCTCTTCCTCATCGTCCTCGTCGTTACCTGCCCGGGGTTCAAGCGGGGGGCGGATGAGCAGAGCCCGCCCCGGGGCCGCCGGAGCCCGCCCGCCCCCGCCGCCACTCACCGGGCTGCCCCCCGCCGCCGCCGTCGCCCGCCGCCTCTCTCTCCTCCTGCACCAGCGGCGCCAGCAGCTCCGCCACCCGCTGCTGCAGCTCGGCCAGGCCCCGCCGCAGCTCCCGCAGCTGGCCGCTCTCGCCCTCCTCCTCCGCCGGGCGCGGCAGCGGCACCCGCACCGACCGCGTCCGCCCGTCGCGGTCCCGCAACTCCGCCACCAGCTCCATCCTGCCGCCAGACCCGCCCCGCCCCGCCGTCACGTGGGGCGGGCGCGCTTCCGCTTCCGCTGGGGCGCCCCCTGGCGCCTCGGCCGCGTGTTTCCCGCCTCGGCCTCGCGTCCCGGTGATGGAGGCGGCGGCGGCGGAGGGCGCCGAGCCGGCGGGCGGCGGCTGCGGCGCGGAGGAGCCGGTGGTCTCCTTGGCGGAGGTGCTGGCGGAGAACGAGGAGCTGGAGAAGGAGGCGCGGGCCGTGCTGGGGGGCAGTGACCACGAGCGGTGCAGCTACTCACAGGTGGGGGCGGGGCCGGGCGCCGCGGGGGGACGGGGGACGGGGGGGAGCACGGTGGGCGGAGCCGGTAGGCGGGGCCGGAGATCGGGGGCGTGTCCAGGTGCCGCGGGGGGCGGGGCCTTGAGAGTCGGGGCGAGGGTCTGTGGGCGGGGCCGAAGGGGCTGGGGCGGGGCCTTGGGATTGGGGGCGAGGGGCTGGGGGCGGGGCCGGTGGGTGGGGGGCCTTTTGAGTGGGGCCGAGGAGGTTGTGGGCGGGGCCTTTGGATTGGGGCGAGGGGCTGGGGGCGGGGCCTAATGGCTGGGGCGGGGGGTTTGGATTGGGGCGAAGGGCTGGGGGCGGGGCCGAGGAGGTTGTGGGCGGGGCCGAGGGGCTGGGGCGGGGCCTTTGAGTTGGGGGCGAGGGGCTGTGGGCGGGGCCGCCCGGTGCCGGGACCCCCCTCTCCTCCCTTCCCCGTTCCGCTGTATGCCGCCCGCCCCGCAGGGCGCGGTGAAGCGGCAGGCGCTGTACGCCTGCAGCACCTGCACGCCGCCCGGCGGGGAGCCGGCGGGGATCTGCCTGGCCTGCAGCTACGAGTGTCACGGCACCCACCGCCTCTTCGAGCTCTACACCAAGAGGTACCGCCGGGGCCGGGGCGCGCGCCCGTCGCCGCGGCGGGAAGCGCGCGTGCGCGGGGGGAGTGGGCGGGGCCGGCTCTCGCCCCCTCAGGCGGCGGCCGGAAGGGTCTCGCGGTGGCCCCGGGCCTTGTGGGCTCGTCATAGCCCACCCTCCCGCCGGCGGACACCTTCCCCTCTCGGTGCTGGGCCGCTCCGCGGGGTGAGCCGGCCAGGGGGATTTCCCCAGAGCGTCCTCTGCTGGATAACGCGTTCCGGTGAGGTAACACAATGGGAAAATGTGTAAACTCCTACAAAGTACAGCATTCCCAGCAAAACTGCGTGGGTAGCGGAGGTCATAGAGTCGTGTAGGTTGGAAGGGGCCTTTAGGATCATCAAATCAAAACCACCTCTAAACCATGTCCCTCAGCACCACGTTTACCTGTCTTAAATACCCCCAGGGGTGGTGATTCAACCACTTCCCTGGGCAGCTTGTTTGTATGTTTGATAACCCTTTCAGTGAAGAAATTTTTCCTAATATCTGTCCTAAACCTCCCCTGATGTAACTTGAGGCCATTTCCTCTTGTCCTGTCGCCTGTTACTTGGGTGTAGAGACCAACCGCTGCCTGGCTACACCCTGCTTTCAGGTAGTTGCAGAGGGCAGTGAGGTCTCCCCTGAGCATCCCATTCCCCAGGCTGAACAACCCCAGCTCCCTCCGCTGCTGCTCGTAAGGCTTGTGCTCTAGACCCCTCACCAGCTTTTTTGCTCGTCTCTGAACAAGCTCTAGTCCCTCAATGTCTTTTCTGTAGTGAGGGGACCAAAACTGGACACAGTATTCGAGGTGGGGCCCCACCAGTGCTGGGTACAGAGGTACAACCACTCCCCTAGTCCTGCTGGACACAGGATTTCCAGTACAAGCCAGGATGCTCTTGGACACATGAGCACACTGCTGGCTGATATTCAGCTGGCTGTTGACCAACACCTTCAGGTCCTTTTGCACCGGGCAGCTCTCCAGCCAGCGCTGCATGGGGTTGTTGTGCAGGACCTGGCACTTGGCCTTACTGAACCTCATACCATTGGCCTCGGCCCATCCATCCAGCCTGTCCAGATCCCCCGGTAGAGCCAGGTTGGGTCACTGAGGTACCCTTTTCCCTCCATTCACTTGGCATATCAGTCCTATTTAAGTGAGAGCTCAGGTGTCTGAGTCAGAGACAAGAGCTTAATCGCCTTTGTGGGTCCAGGCTGCGTAAACCAACCAGTTCACACTCCTCTTTCGCCAACACACGTGCTTATGTTTTTGAGTGTGGTGGTTGCAGCACCTGGGGTTGGCTGTGCTGCTGCACTCTCCCAGCCACGCACTGTCGCAAATGGTGGTGTTAGCTGACATCTGCCTAGAGCACTATGTGAGAGGGTAGGGCTGCGAGGCCCTTTGGCCAGTTCTGACTGATGCTGGTGTTAAAAGGCAGCAAGAATATTTTTATGGCTTCTAATAAACCGCAGGGAATTGTTAGGAACACAAAAATTTAAAGTGTTTTCAGTTAATAAAAACACTGAAATGCTATGTTTTTCTCTCCAGGAACTTCCGCTGTGACTGTGGAAATAGCAAGTTCAAAAATCTGCAGTGCAAGTTGCTCCCAGTAAGTTCAGACACAGGTTTCATACACATAGAACCAAAATAACAGTCATGGGTGGTTGGTGCCTTGCCTCAGCCGGTGCTGACGCATGCAATGCCTCTGCTTTTCCCCACAAGTTAAACTAGGTGGGAGTATTACAGCAGGAGATAAAACTGCTGAGGGACTAAAGGGGAATGTTGAGAGGAGAGAGGACGTTTGATCCTCGTCACCCGTGAATGCAGCAGTTCTGCATCCATGGTCAGCATAATGCCACAAATGTGTTGTGGTGCCTGCACTAATAGATCTCATTAACTTTAAGCTGGCTTCAAGAGAACCTTTTGGGGTGCGATTTTGCAGTTACATTAAGGAATTTAAAGGTTGTGCTGCTGTCTAAGGGACAGTTCTCGCCCCTTCTTCCTGGTGGCATTAGTGCCCTAATCTTTTTTGATAGGTTGTCACCAGAGCCTACTGATAGTATAGTTTTTTACTGTATTAAGCCCCCTGTGCTTTTGTACTCGGCATTTTGGACTCATCAAGTAGTTGTTAATCTTGTGGGAAGCGGCGACAGGAAGCTGCTTGGCTTGCCTGCAGTGCCACTCCCAGGGTAATAACAGTCCAAATGTAGAAACAGCAAGTGGTTTTGTGTATGCCCATTTTGTTCTGGCAGAATTGGGACGGATCCAGAGCTAGTCAGCCTGGGGCTACAATCCTGCAGAGACACCTGTGACAATTTTAAGATGTTACTGTTTCTCATTTGTGCCAATGAAATGGATCACGTGGTTGTTCCTTCTCCTTCTGTTCAATGCAAAATCAATTGTACAGGTTAGGTGACCTTCAGCATCCATCCATTAATCTGGCGGACTTTGTGGATGCTGGGTGCTCGCATTGTCCATTCTTCCTTTGTGGGAATAGCAGTAGAAAGCATTTTTTAGTAACATCATAAATGGTCACAGCTGTTTCTGCAGGGGCCGATGGTGGCCTTAGGCTGCAAATATGTGCAGTTCTGAAGCCCTCTGGCTGCAGCTGTATTAGTTGTTTTTGTTTTTTCTTTTAAATGGGATTACTTGTAGTTGAATTTCATTCAGCATGTTTTGTAATTTAGATAATCCTCTCCTGTAGAGTGAGGTTTATATGACATAGAATTTAGTGGAAGCTCAGTGGTGAGATTAAACAAACTTGGGTTTGGATCACAGTCTGGATGTTTAAAAAAATGGAGGGGAAGGTGCACAATAAATGTATAGACGTTGCTGTAACGGCAGCAGGCACGTTGTCGATGAAAATTCTTACATCGTTTTAGATTAGCAGTAGCTTAACAAAACACTACAGTTGCCATTTGTTGCAAAGCTGGAAAGACGTTTTTTCCTTTTGAACTTCAGTATTCCTCATCTGCCCAATCTGCTGCTCACTGTATAGCATAGGAATCTGGATAATATTTTTCTTTTTTTGACCTTCAAGCTGATGAGTATAGTGATTGCTTTTAGGAATTAAAGTGGAACAGGAATCGGGTTTTTCTAGATGATACATCTTTTCAATGTTCTGTTTTTCACTGCATTGCCTACTGAGACATTTTTTCCTTTCCTTCTAGGAAAAGAGCAAGGTGAATTCAGGAAATAAGTATAATGACAATTTCTACGGATTATACTGTACTTGTAAAAGACCTTATCCTGATCCTGAAGATGAGGTAAGAAATGCAAAACCCAGTAGTAATCATATGGATGGTACTTCTGCAAAATACTGTGCAGAGAGTGGTCGCTGAGCTGCTTTGCAGGGAAAATCCCACTTTAAGAAATCTTATGTTCCATATTGCTTTTGGTTGTCATGTGCTGTATAAAGTAATTACTTTACCAGTTTTTTTTTTAAATGGTGCAATATGTTTATGCCTTAAAGACAGATGAGGAGGACAAACCATCATTTGGACAAAAACCACTGCTGCAGTTCTCTTTGCTTTCCTCTCTCTGAAGTTACAGAGTTCCCTTACGGGGTGGGTTTCTCAGTGTCTTGAGAAATGTGGCAAGCGCAGAATAAACACATTGCACGTGTTAGCAGAGACCAGAATCTGCTTCCTTGTGTCAGCAGCAGCGCTCTGACAAGGCTTCTGGCACGAGGAGAGTCTGTCCTGTAGCACTGGCTTTAGCTTCCCTTTACAGTAGTCACAACACTTTTTCTCTGTCTGAAGTATTAAAATATACCACTTGGTTTGCACATGCACACTTTTATTTGCAGTCAGAAGTTAGGTGTTTTAAAGAATAAGGAAGGCCCAAGTCTTTCAAATACAAAAAAATATTTTATAAACTCTCTTCTCCGCAGTTCAAAGATAGCTAAACGTTTCTAAAGAAATCATAAATAATTGTTTCGTAACAAAGCAGTTTGTACTGCACTGCATTGTGGACAGCTAAGTTAGGATTCTGGCATTCCTATATAAACCTGGTGACATCACGAATATCAATGTCTCTCCTTTGCTGAGCTGCCTGCTGATGCATTTCTGTTTGCAGGAAGAAAAATACCGATAGAGTATTAACTTTTATCCACTCTTTTGTGTGAGAATGTCTTGCTCTGCTGGGAAAACTAGTTTTGTAATAATAAATGGGAATTTCCACAGTCTTGATAATAAGACAAATTACATATGCTGTTGAACTTTAGGGAAGCAAACTGACTAATGAAGCAGTAACTACTTATTAATGGCAGCTCCCTGTGGGTGGGTGAAGAGGGAAATGTAATTCACTTGAGCAGGCTTTGCATAATACTGCAGTCTGAGGCTTGTGAAAGATTCTGGAGGTTGCTATGAATGCTAATAATGTGACCATTCGTCTAGATTCCAGATGAGATGATCCAATGCATAGTTTGTGAAGACTGGTTCCATGGAAGGGTAAGGAAACTATAAGTAGCAGAATTGCCATTTGCATAGAAATAAATTGGTGTCAGTTAAGTTTGCATGGTTAGTCTTAGTTGTGAAGGTTTGCTGTAGTTCTCAAAAGATTATGACACAAATGCTAAGGTTATTTCTTTTCATCCTGTGCAAAGGAATATTGAAAGTTTAATCCTGTGCTGCTGTCCACTCCAGTCCAAAAAAAATAGGAAGAGTTCTACCTTTCTGAAGGTTACTGCTGCAGAATAAAATAATAACTTCATAACCGTCTCTTTAATTGGAAAGTTCTAATCAGTAGAATCAGTGAGAAGATTCTTACTGAGGCACATCATTATGAACTACCTGGATAGTTCTTCATTCAAAAGAATGCTTTTAAAACTGTAATTACTTTAAATAACAAGGACCAAACTGCACTGTTGGTTCCTGATTACGAACTTTGGGGAAATCTTTTAAAAGCAGCTCAGCACTCCGATGAGTGCCCTACTTACCGTGTAAGCATTAAGGATTCAGCCTCTTATGCCTCAAAGGGCACGAGTGAAATTCCGTGTTTGAAGTTGCAGGATCAAAGAATTTTAAAAAAAAGATGATTGTCTTCAATTATGGGTTCTGTAGATAAACTATGGGATTCTTTTGTATAAGTGTATGTATTAAGAATGTTACGCTGCACACTGTGAGCTTCGCAAGAGTGCTTTTCAAAAGAAAGCCCGTAAGTGCTTTTAATTGTCTAAATTGCTCTCACCAGTTTATGGAGAGCTTTGGGACCTCATTCTTCTCAAGTTCAGTATGAGGACTCACAATCTTGTACACGTAAGGAATTAATCATAAGTTATTTAAGAGTTTAAATGCGCAGTGTGCAATAGGTATCTTTATCTGTCCTATGTTTAGGACAGTTCAGAAAAATAATGTTCAGAAAAAAGAAAAGCATAGGACTGAGATTTCTGGGTACGTAGAAGGCATAAAAGGCTGTAGACAAAGAAAGAATTATTTCAGTTTTCCCCTGGAATTTTTGTCAGCTCTTTACAGCCTTTAAATTATACTGATAATCGTTGTAGAAAGTTAGCAGGAGTGTGTGCTTGTGCTGAAAATGTGATGGCAATTGATGTTTTACTTCCTCTAAACCTAGAGTTGAGTCTGTTAATTTGCAGCGAAGGCTTCACTGCCGCATGCTTGTTTCTTTTTGGTAGCATCTTGGTGCAATTCCCCCTGAAAGTGGAGACTTCCATGAAATGGTATGCCAAGCCTGCATGAATCACTGCCATTTCCTATGGGCCTACGCATCACAGTTAGCAGGTAAAGAATATTAAGATGTCTGAGCCAGTATTTCGTTAGCATGTATTTCTCATTCTTGCTTGATTAATGACATAATTCTGTTTGAGTGGTTGGAGAAATGATACTCATTATATTGGACAGTCGCCTTCAGCAGTGGAACATGCAGGGCTGCAGTAACTGTTCTGTAAAAAAAAATAAGGCAGTTCTCATTCCAAATCTTAATTCTGTGGTGCTCACTCTTCTGCTTATTTTATCAAAGATGTGCTACCACACAGATGGGTGAAAATTTAATACTTGTCTCAAGGAACTTAATTTCTAAAGTGGATCAAAGAACTGAAGAGCCGTCCTAAGAGAAGCGATGAGGCAAACAGCTGAGGCTCTGAGCAGCAGAGAGTTAACGATAGAGTGACCTGAAATGAATGTGTAAAACCTTAATCTGAGCAGGGCTGGTGCTGCGCTTGGGACACGTGTTCCCTGCGGTCACACCAGGCCTCTGTCTGCTGTGTGGTCTCTGCGGGATCAGAAGGGTAGATGGTGTGATTTCTGTGGAAAGAGCTGGTTTCACGTAGTCTCCTAAACGTTGCTTATATCAGCTGGTGATTGAGCTGTCATGTGCCAGAAATGTCAACGGTAATTTTAAGGATTCCAAGCTGGCCTACCTGGCATTCTCTTCTTTCTAATATAAATACAGTACACAATGTTTCTTTTCATTTGTTTTGTTTCTCCTTCTAACCAGCTATGTCACAGGGCACATATTTGAATTGATATCAAAAGAAAAAACTTGCTGTAAATAAGGAAGTAGTTCATGTAGTTAATCTGTGGTGGAGTTTTTGGGGTGTGTGTCTGGAGAAAATGAAGGACTCTGACACAAAGTCAGCAAAAATGTACCCAGCAGCTACTGAACCTGTGATAGCTATCAGGGGGTGTGAAGAAGGACAAGCATCTTGGTATAGAACTGTCTCAAATTGTGATACCCCTTTCCCTCTCCTCAGACTTAGATTTTGGGAAGCAGAATATTTTAGGAGCATGAGAGGGGAAGAAGACTATGGTGAAATAGGGAGTGGTTTCTTTGTATACTTAGGTCACCGTGTTTTTGGACGGCTGTAGAGTAGATCCAGGATGCTGCAGTGGACCCAACGATCCAGGTGCTCTTCAACACTGCACTGTAAAGCAGAGAGCATCTGTGGTAGCCTGTAGATTGTCTGATGTGCTGTTTTCACTTATATATCTTCCAGTTCCTGCTTTGACCAAAGTGAACTCCCTTGAAGATGAAGGGATTGTCCTGAAGGTTGAGGAAAGCGAAGAGCAGAAAAAAGAAATAAAAAAAGAAGGTGGAGTGGAACACCAAGAAATGAAGGAGGAAAAGCAAACGGAACAGTTCAATGAGCCATCCACTAGCTCTGGGTCTGCCTGTCCTGAGGTGAGACAGACCTTCTTTTTGGTCCTGTATGTCTTCATACTGATGGTAGGTGAAGCAAAGCCCACCTCCTCATAGGTGCGGTGAAGAGGTAAATGCTTTCAGCCTATTCCCATGTTCCTCTTCAGTCAAAGACACTTCAAACGTGGGGTCTCTGGAGCACAGTGCAGGCCCTGGAACATGCTTGTAGAAGTGGGTGACAAGGGTGCAACGTCTGTTGCAGATGGGTTAGATCCATCCCTTCTTGTCGGCCTTTGCACCGAGGTGACTCCTGAGTTTGTTGTAACGCAGGGGTATAATGCATTTGCATGGTAGTCCAGCTCTGATTTCTTAAACATTTATGGCTTTTGCAGTAAATTTCTACAGAAATTCCCAGTGGAAACTGCTAAAACCGCATCAGAATCCTCACGTGGATGAAATGGTAATATAGGTTGTTTATAAAAATTAGTGTCTGAGACAAAAGAAGGATCTTCCATCAGGGAAATGACATGCTGGAAAGAACAGAATGTATTTGAAGTGACATTACAGAGCACTGAACACTCTCGTTTTAATTCAGGTAGTTACGAAGAGCGAGGGGCCAGTCTGCAAGCTGAAAGAACTCCAAAGCAAGCAATTTTTAAAAAAAGATACTGCCACCTTTTGGCCATCGAACTGGAGAAGCAAATTATGCACCTGTGCAGACTGTTTGGTATGTACTCTGTCGTCTTTACCATCACTGAGGTGGGGGAGGCAGGGGGCAGCTCCCGGAGCATCTTCAAAGAGAAGCTTTTAGATAAAATCTGTGTAAATGTTCTTACTCTGTGTATAAACACCTAAAAACTCCCTCCACCCCACATAAAGAAACACACTGAATCCTTTGGAATTAATACAGCACGAAGGAGCTTCTAAACGTTTGTATTTTTTTTGCTGCGTAAATCCAGTATTGCTTTGGAAGTCATCATGGGGAGATATCTGAAATGCTGGATTTAAAATTTACGTTATTATTTTTATTGTTACTATTTGAGATACTGAACGCTGAAAGGACTGGGGGAGAGCATCTCCATGTGAAAAGTTTTGTAACGTTAGACTAAATTTTACTTTATTCTCCAGAAAATGTATTCAGAGCTTGAAGTCCAGTTCCTGACAGATGAATGCGACACCGTCTTGGCTTACGAAAATAAAGGTACCAGTGACCAAGAAACAGAGAGGAGAGATCCTTTGATGGACACCCTTAACAGCATGAACAGAGTCCAGCAAGTGGAACTCATCTGCGGTAAATACAACTTCAGTTGTAGAACCTGCCTTAATACTTTAACTGAACAGTTTCGCCTGAGAGATCAGTATCAGGTCTGGCAGCGTGGTGCCAAACGGCTTTTGCGGCCACACGTAGCAGACTGACAGATGGCAACACCTCTGTCGGGGTTGCCCTGGGGAAGTTTGTCCTCGCTGGCCTGTGGCTGCAGCTGTCGCTTACATTGAGGAACTAGATGGGGCGGGAACTTTTCCCCCATTTGACATCTTAGATGTTGTACTGATAGTAATTTCTCGTAACGTGACTATTTAAACATTAATTCTCACTGCTGCTCTCTGGCTTGTTTACCTCACCCTGTCGTGTTGTGCTGGCGCGGGCCAGCCCACGCGAAGCTGAGCTGTTTCCTAACTGGAGCCGTTTCCCTCTTGGGAGTGAGGGGCTGGCGCTCCAGTGAGGACACTTGTCCTGAGTTACAGACTAGGGCTTCCCACCACTGCCCCCGCAGCAGCGGTCTGAAGTAATTGGACTAATTCACCCACTGTACTTCTGTACGTTTCTCTGAAGATCACTGGAACAGAGACTGCATAGGCTAGTCTGATAAATCATTAGGCTTCTCACGTTTACCTGGACTTGCCTTTCTTTTTATTATCATTACTATTATTTATAATCCAGTTCAAACCTGGATTTGTCTCACGTAAGTCTAAGTAATGACAAGAGGAAGTAGAACAAGTTGTCTTCTTGAGCCAGTGTTAAACTAAAGCTGAGTAGCTTGTTTTTCTGTTTTCTTTCCCTTGCCTTCGCTTTTCCGTCCAGAATACAATGATTTAAAGACAGAACTGACGGACTATCTCAGGAGATTTGCAGATGAGGGAACGGTAAGGCGCAACTGCAGAATTTGTTGGCCAGAAAACATATTTTAAAGTACCATTGAGGGGTGGATGTCGAATACTATGATGCTATTGTTACAATATTTTTTTTCCTGTCTCTTGGAGTTGCTGGTACTGCAGTAGGAATTAGAAGTCCCTGATTTGATTGGAATTTAAAAGTGGCGTTTCCTTAATGACACTGTTAAAAGATAAAAGGGACCTTGCAGAAATCTGTCTATAAAGCACTGAGAGCAGTTCATAAATTTAAATGGAGCTTCTGTTGCTCTAGGAAAAGTATTCAGGAAAAAAAGCTCTTAAGCTTTATGTTTTCTCTTAGATTGAATTTAAGCCCTTTGAAGAATAAGGATTGACTAAATATTGGCAAACAGTCTTGGAGGAATTTGCATGCTATTATTAATTAACGAACGCATGCATTTTGTTGGCTTATTTGCTAAATTGCTGTTCTTAGTTACATTGTAGTGAGTCTGAAGTGACGCACTGGAAATCTTGCTTTGTGTTAATTTGTTTGATGATAAAAGCAAGTGGTCAGACCCATTAAAATTACCCTTGGGAGCTTTGCTCCATGTCCTTGTTCTGCCTTTGGGGCTCTCATGCCCCTGTTTGTATTCTTTTATCATAGCATTGGGGCATTAATCATTTCCTTCGGGTCGGAGAGGATAGATGTTTTGCTGGAGAGATTTCGGGATACCTGCTCCTATATGCTTTGTGTGTTACATGTGGGAGGCAGGCAAGGCGGAGGAAAAAAAAAAGGATCATTTAATTGAATTCTTGTGCCACAACGTGGGTTTTGTATCGCTCCCCCCAGGTGGTTAAAAGAGAAGACATTCAGCATTTCTTCGAAGAATTTCAGTCACGGAAAAGACGACGGACTAACAGGATGCAGTACTACTGTAGTTAGACTGAGGGGGTTTGGGGCGGAAAGGACAGCTGGGAAAACAGTACTCATTGGCAAACAGACGAGGCATCTCCAGTATTTGGCTTCTCATCAAAATCCAACTGTCCAAGAAACGTCTTCGTTTTGTCTCCTTCTTCCCTTATTTGTAGCGACTGAAAGCGTTCTTAGCAGGTACCTTGCAATTATAGGGATGTCAGTTCTGCCCGACTGCGCTCCCCCCAAAGCTGGCCTTGTCCCAGGGGGGAGGACGGCTTGTTACACCAACGGTGTGCCACCGCACCTTCCCTTTGGCCTGTCACCTGTGTCACTGTGCCTGGCGCTGTGCTGCGGCCTGGGTGGGCTCCGCAGTGCGGGCAACACGCACTCACTCTGCTTTCCAAGACTGGAGCTTTCCTGCTTTCCTTTTTTCCTGCTTTTCTTTTTTCTTGCTTCCTGCAGCACCGCTTCAGGGTGTGGTGGTTCTAGCGAAGGCTCCCCGCGCAAAGACATGTCTCTCTACTGCGGCAGGGGAGGCAGCGCTCCTGGAAGGCTCGAGCCGCCCGTGTTCGGCCACGGTTGTTGGGTGAAACTGCGTCCCAACACTGGGGTGGGATCAGGGGAAGCAAACAGCACTGGAGCGCCGCAGGCTCGCTCGCTCGCTGCTCTGGAAGCGCTCCCTAGGCGGGTGAAAAAATGAGAAATCAGAGGGTTCTGTTTTTATAAATTCAAAAACTTCATTTCTAATATTGTACAGGCATGTTTTACATGCAGAAATTTGTCACATGAACCTTATCTCCTCGCTGGAATGATGTACTAAATTACAAATTAAGCATGAGCGGGGTGTTGTTACAGGAATTCTAACATGACTTTTAAGAATCTACACTTAGCTACAGTTAAATACTGACTTTTCCTAAGTTTGGAGCCTAATGTAGTTTTTAGTTTTCTTTACCCACAAACCCCAAACATACTTTAAGAAAGTTCTGATTTTTTACCTCCTACTTTGTGTAGTTGGAGGGTTTCTTTCCCATGGGCTACTATTCTGCTTCCACGTTAATCACTTTTGAGAAGTAAATCAGACCTTTCTCTATCATTCTCCCTATTAATAGTTTCTGACCGCTTTATTTACAAAAGCTGGTTCTAGCGTAGGGGCTCAGCTCATCGGTTTGTTTCCTGCGAAATGATTAGTTGCTTTTAAATTTAACTGGGGGTAGTGGATGTGCTTTTTTTTTTTTTGTAGCAACTGTTAACGGGAATTGTAACTGCCTAGCAAACTTAAAATACCTGCAAATTAAAGAACTGTTCAATCTGTGCCGTCTTGAGGGTTTTTTTGACATGCTGCTGTAGGGGTTGGTGTTCATCCAGGAGCCGCTCAAAGGCAGCAACGGCCCGTTTGCCATGGGGCCAAGATATATCTCTGGAGCCGAGCAGGAGAAAGAGCAGAAGGGGATGATGTTTCCTCTGTGCTGCAGTTCGCCAAAGGTGTCCAGAGGAAGGTGCTGTCCTGGGCTCCAGCTCTGAGCTCAAACCACCCTGAAGTGAAGCCCTGGGTGTTCCAAGTGGCACTGTCCTCCCCCAGGACATCAGAAAGCAGCAGGAGGTGCCGGGGTGCAGGTAAATGCCCCTCCCTGCGCTCAAGGAATGACAGCGGCCTCGCACAGAGGGAGGAGGTTTTTGAACCAAGCGTGTAATTTCCACAAAAAGGAGTTATTGCAGCTAGTTTCACACCACAGGGGCCGCGCTGACACCACACGTCCATTCTTGGGCCACTCATGGAGCAGGGGTTACCTGCAGCAGCCCCAGCCCCTAACGCTCCTCCCCCTTTCCAACTTCTTCCATGCAGCTGCGCTTCCTTCCCCAAGGCTGCCCTGGGAAGAGGCAGCCTCTCCTCTGTCAAGTTAGCAGACCTAGAAGAAATTGTTGCAAAATGAACAGAAAGCCTCTAACAAGAAGCGTTAAATTTGTCTGGTTCAGGAAGTTGCTCCTAAAACTGTCCCTGGCTGTGGGAATGAAGGTGTCAGTAAACTTTTAAGACCACACAGTTCTCTCCGGCCCCCCCCCTTACTTGATGCCAGGACACACCCCCCCCCCCCCGTTTTTCTGTCGTACATCAAAGCCAGACTAGTCCCGATTTGATTTTCTGCTGCTGGACGGCACTTCTGAGCTTCAGCCACCTCTTTGAAGTAGCGAAGCACTTGTTTCTGTGGAAGAGATTTGAATGAGTGTTCGGCTGATGGGGGGAGCGGAGGCCGGGTACTTAATGAGCAGCTTTGTCTGGCTGCGCCGCTGAGAAAATAAACACTTCCTCCACCAAGGGCTCCATCTCCACCCTGACTCCGAGCAACCCTATTGCCTTTAATAGCGAATGGTCTCCCCCAGTTAAGCTCTAGCCAGAAGAACTCACTGAACTATGTCACTGAAGTGCTTTTCCTTTTTAACAAGCTGCTTGAACAGTGCTGCTAATTTTGAATTCCTTTTTTTTTTTTTTTTCTTCCACTGGTTTGTATCAGAGCCTTGGTGGTCAAAGTGTTTATTGTGCACTTTTTTCCCCCCCAGAAGGAACAAACCTTGACAGTTTTAAGAGCCTTTTACTGTTAGAGGGCACCTCACGGTTTGGAGTGAGAGGGCTCAGTGGGTTCCACCAGCCGGTGCTGCTGCAGGCCCTGGTTCAAAGGAAGACGTCGCACAAGTACATTCTATACAAGCCATTTATTTGAAATGCCAACTATACGTAGGATAAAGTCAGTGTTACATGCTTCTCAGCAACAGTAGAAAAATAGAACCAGTGAAAACCTTTTTACAACTGTAATGGTACTCAAAAGAGAAATGTATTGTTTTACAATGCATCACACAAGACTAGAATTCAAGTTTGGAGGTACCTAAATAAAAATACTATTTTTTTTTTTAAAAAACACTATGTACAATTGAAGCGTAAACAAGTTTTACAAAGTACTGGTTATGCAGGTTGTAGAAAAAACACTTGCATAGGACATGAAGTCAGTTTAAGAAAGTTTTCTGAGCCTTTAGCATTGAAGGCACTTGACTTTATACCAGTAACAACACAAGGACAAGAAACAGAACCGTAACGCTGCCGAAGGCAGGGCGACCTTCTGGCAGTACAGATAATTACAGAAACCCCAAATACGGTTTTAGAATTTATCTCTCAACCATTCCCTGCGTTGGGCAGAGCTCGGCACCGCCTCTGCCATCCAAGCATACCGTTATTAGAAGCGAGAACAGTGCCTCAAACAGCACGAGTTATTCTTTCCAAACAACCAACCCCCCAAAGAATGCCAAAAAAACCCCCACCAAACCCAAACCAAAGTAACGCATAAGACAAACATTTGGGACATTCCAGGACCAAAACCCAAGGCGTACAAGTACGGGTGGCCACAGCCTTAACTTTCAGAAACAAAACTCCTCAACAACAAGAAAAATACAACAAGGAACTGCCAATCGACACAGCAGTCATTAACACACAGCTACAGTAACTCTGTGGAACAACAAAACATTTCAAAGGAAGAATCTGTTTCAGGAATTAAGTTATTCATATATTAAGGAGAACAGGAGGGGGGTCAGGGAAAGGGGAATAGGAAGTTTTTGCATGTTGCTCACTAAATGAAAGTCTGAGCTCTCTCTTGAATGGAAGGAGGAGCACGAGTCTTCCTCATCCAAGAAAACTTCATGTTCATACCTCTCTCCTCAAGCTCAAAGATCATCAGTAATCTGTTATCTCCCATCACATTTACAGGAGGAAAAGATGTCAGTTTCCAGCCTAATCAGAAAGTGCTTCATGTAAACAAGGAGCTTCTGCACCAGAAGTGTCAGGAGGCAGGGAAGAAGCTGCAGCGGGTAGCACAGGTACATGCACGCTGCCAGCGGGACACGGGACGAGCACCAGCTTCCCAGTAATGCTTCTGTGAAGAAGAATAAACACAGTCCCTCTCCCCTCCCCCCGCACATCCAACCAGGCAGGAAATCCTACACCGGAGTACAAAAAATATGGTTCCAGTAATTTGACAAATCCTTCTTTTCCACTAAGAATCAGCTGCCGTAACCCACCATCTTCTTCCCAACTCAAAAGATACAAGTGAAAACGCAGATTGTCTACACGGCCTGATTGTCTCTGTGGCCTCAGAAGGACTTGTCTTTTGTTTTGCACCTACTTTTAAACACTTTATTCTCTTTTTTAATACTGCTCAGCTTCTAAGACTCCAGAAGCAATTCCGTATTCTAAAATGCAGCCACATCCCGCCCCCGCCAGAGGCATTTCTCACCAGCTTATTCGGAAGCTAAAGAGCATTTCACCATTTCCCTCAAGCCATAACCTCGAAACTCCTCAGTCTTCATCAGCCACGTCCCCACAAATTCCAAGCTTAAAAAGCTACATCTGTCGATTTCAGCCCCATCTCTGTCCAGGCACACAGTGCCACAGCGAGCTACGGAAACTAAAATGCTTTTCTCAAAGTACATCTAATGATTTTAGGTAAAAATAAATTATCGGAATAGGAAGTCTTCTGAGGGCAGCTATGACTTTTTAGTAATTAAGCTACCAACATAATTATGACAAAGCCCTGTATTTCAGGGGTTTTGTGTGGGATGAGTTAACGCTTCTAGCGCTGGCGAGCGCGGAGGCTCCGCAGTCAGACAGCGCCGTGCCCAAACCTCCAGAGGCAACCCAGCCGCCCCCAGTCCCTGAACCTGCAGCAGCTCCGTCCCCCCACCGCCACCTCCTCGCGCTTACCAACGTCCTACACTGCAGCCCCACGGAAACACGACCTACGAGCTGGTGAGGCCGGGGCCACCAAGTGTCTTGACCATGCTCAAAAAAAGAAAATCTAGATTAAAAAGGCTGACAGAGGGGAAAAACCCACACCCCTGAACATCTCCCCTCACGCACGAGACCCATCACCTGCGCAGTCCAGCTAAGTCTCTCCTCCAGCCCCACACCGCGCCTTCCATGGCTGCATCTCGAAAGGAGCATCTGCAGGGCTGTCGCAGGAGGCCTACAGATACGTATGCAGGAGACAGGAGGATTTTTTTGGTTCAAACACCTCTATCTTCACTTATGTAGAAGCTATTTGGTAGTTTGGAAACGCAGTATTCCATGGATTTCAATAACACGGTGGTGTTGTTACCAGGCCTCGCATACCTTAATGAAAAGGGTTAGGTCAGAACCTGCCGCCAACTAGAAGTCGCAGCAAGATTTCTGTTTAAATAGAATTAAGCACTTTGAACTGCAAGAAACAACTCCACCTGACCTTAAAGTAGTCCTTAGGTCACACTTGGGATTAAAGTTTTCTGCTACAGGGAAATTCTTCATTCTAGGAACTGTATTTAATTAAAAAAAACCCAAACAGGCCTTTACCAGTAATCACTACACTGCAGTGACATCGGGATCCCTATCCGAAATGCAATGAGTCTGTGGTAAAAACTCCATGGGAAGAATCAAGGATCCACCGAACAACTATAACCGTTACACCCGGCGCATTGCTTAACCCCAGCCCGCAGCAGGGAGCCAGCCCGGATGATGATCATTCCCTCTTCGTATCACGTTAATTGATGAAGCTCATTTCTGTGCTTTGAAAAAAATAAAAAAGCCAAGTTGGGAAACAGAAGTGTAATTTAAGAGTGCTAAAGCTTCGCACATTTCATGATGCCAGAGCAGTTACTCTTCGCTTTGAGTTTGTTCACGGAGCAGCCGAGGTCACCAAGTCGGCAACGCTTCGGATGGGGTGAGGGACACCGAGCGCCGCCACTGAGAGTGAAGCCCTTTTGTAAGCGTAGGCAGGAGACAGCGAGGCAAAGAGCGGAGTCACCTCGGCGGGACAGGGAACCCCCCCGCAGAGGGTCACCCTGCAGGCAACAGCGAAGACACTATGCCTGGTCCTCCCGACACTCCAGGATTCAGCAGGAATCCGCAACTCCCGTCTTCACTTACGCCCGCATACGGGTAGCTGGAAGAACAAGTTATTACCATCATTTTTACAGTATTTCTAGATTTCTTTCTGCATGGGCAAATGAGCGATTCTAGTCTGTCTAGTCAGTGCTTCTGGGTGATCACAGAGTTCTCCACGGTCACAGCTGAACCAGAAGGCAAACAGAAAACCAGACTGTCAGATCCCAGGGAATTTCACTGGAATTTGGACTCCTAAATATCCCCCTGGATTCTTAAAAACCCAAATACGATTCTTGAAGTGGGCTTGCTATAGAAGGATAAAACCAGCTGCCAGAACTTTTCAAACAAAACATTAGACTGGATTCTTGCTGTAGTTGTAAAAATCAGGAAGATTTCAGATCTAAACAAACAAACCAAAAAAAAAATCTAACCAAAAGTGTAGTATTTTGATGTGCTGTTCTTTGGAATTCCTATAATTAAAAAATAAACGCATTGTTACTATCTCATAAGAAAATACATTTCATAATGTGCAACCCAATGCACACAGGGAATTGGCAGGTGACAGGGAAAATGCAAAAGTATGAAAATACAGTCCTTTAAATGTGACAATAAAGTTTAACATATTAGTACAAAACTAATACACTAAAATAGATGTACAGGTGCAAAAGGCTACCAGGTTGTAGAAAAAAGGTACCAGCTTTTTTTTTTTTTTCCTTTCTCCCCAAAAGGCTTAATTAAATTTGCTCCAAAAAAGTTTCCCACAAAATTAAACCAGAAGCAGCATCAAAACCAAACTGATAACATGCTGTCTCTAATAAAGCAATATATGTACAAAAGAAGTGAGCGAAGCCAAATTCATCTGCTGGCATGAACGAACTTGTCTGACCGAAGTCAGGCCAGAAGTTGCGGAGAACGGGATGTTGACAACTCTTAGGCACGGAGAAATAGTGGAGGTTGCTTTCATAGGGCAGATTTTTTATACAGGAAGTCGGGTTTGTTCGGAGACCTCCTTCCCCTGCTTACTGCATCTTCCCTTTCCAAATCCGCGCTTCTCTGTGCTCCGTGTTCCAACGGCTCATCGTCCGCCAGTCTCCTGCTGGGTCTCTCTTCTTGCATTTCAGAGGCGTACGCAGAGAGTGAAGGTCTGTTGGAGGTTAGCCCGTAGGTTAAATCCGTTTCCATTTTTGTTCTTCCCCTGACGTGAACTGCACCGTTACCAGCGTTTTCCTGGGTGGCCAGTGCCAAGTCCAGTCGCTGGGGAGGTTGTTCTAAGACATCGAGGTGTATTGGCTCATTCTTTTGTCTGTGTTGATGCCCGTCTTGGGAGAGCAGGTATTCGCGCCTAGAGTCCTCTTGCTTTTTAGGAGATATCTGGGAAGGTAGATAGGCTGACTTTAAGCCACTTGGTGATGCCTTACTGTGGCTATACAAATCCGGGCCAAAATAGATACCTTGCGAAGGTGAAGGACTGTGCCTGTTGGGTGCTGGAGTAGAGGGTCTGCATGCAGCATTAGAGAAGTCATAGAAGTCAGGGTATTCCTGCTGATTTTCACGAGCATCTATTTTTTGCTCTATTGCATGTTTCTTTCGAGAAGTGGGCACGTGTCTGTTCTGAATACATGAAATGTGCTGGGGGGGACCGGGCCCTACCTCTGTAACCGTCTGGCTTAATTCTGTGTCGACCGTGAGCTCTGGTAATCTTCTGTCTTTTAAAGACATTGCTGACACACCCATTGCGATATCTGGCATCAGTTCATTTAGCAAGGGCTGAGTACACTGGAAAAGAAAAGAAATTGGTCCGTGGAAACAACACAAAAGCTAAACACAAACTGTATTTAAGACACGTTTTGTAATTCAAAATGGCATTTTTCTTATCCACCTTTGCCTAGACCAACCTACACTGTTTAAAGAACACAAGTAATCCCCCAACCTTCATCTTCCTGCTAGCTTAAGACAACTTCTTTCCTTCATGAAGCTGTTGTGCCACAATAAGAGCTCCTTCTCAAACGCGTCTGGTGTTGAATACGCAGTAAATGTACTGAGAAACTCCCCAAAGGTAAGTCTGCTTTAAGCCACCTGCAATTATCAAACTCAACAAGGTACTGGGTGCAGAGCTTCCACGGTTCCTTACAGCACAGAATTCCAGTGCAGGGAAGCCACCCAATGTGTATTTCATCACTACAGAAATGCAACCCTTCTGCCTGCATTTCATATTTTAAAGTAAGTTAATTGCAGGCCCATGTGAGTGCACACACGACAGCCTCGGGGCTTGCGGGGAGCACCAGTTCCAGGGGCTGACTGGATCCACAAAGCCCACAGGAGCTGTTGCCTGGCATTTTTCTCCCCTACACCTATAAGCAATCCTGCAATGAGACAGGCGTATTACACTCTTCCACACAGACGGAATCACGGAATCTTCAGAGTTGGAAGGGACTCTAGAGAGTCCCTCTAGAGATCATCTAGCCATCATCTAGCATCTTATATATTTATATATTATTTTTATATATTTATATATTTTTATATATTTATTTATAAATTTATATAATTTATATATTATTTTTATATAGATATAAAGGGGGATATGAATAATATATAAATATATATAAATAAAATATATTAAAAAAATTATATTTTTTTAATATATATATAACCCCCTCTTTTTTTTATATATATATCTCCCCCTCTTTTTTTATATATATATCCCTGTTTCCATTCAGAACTCCATGTGAAATCCGCATCTAAAGAGCAGGTTTTCAGCATGACATAACTGTGCACTGAAAGTTTTTTCACTGCAAAAGTTACCAAACTCTTTATTTAGCATTTCATGTACTTCACAAAGCTCGGTCTTTGTCCAGTACGTTATAGTTCATTGCTTTCATTGCATCATGCTGTACTTTAGCAACTATAATGTTTGTTTTTAAATGCTATAATGAACCCTTTTGTATTTGCAATTACTGATTTCTACTGGCCTATTCCTTTTAAAAATCTTTTCCACAGCTGTAAGGCCTTCACGTTCTCCGCAGGTTCCCTTTTACACCCCTGTTTACTTCAGGACTGCTTACCTGTGAGTAGCCCAAATGGCATCACAATTTCTACCCGTGAATTCTAGCATGCCGTCCACTGCTCAAGTTGACTTACACTTTGTTTTAATGTAGAGCAAACTATGTTATTTCAGAAGATTCACTTGTCCCTCCAAAACACTCCTGCCCCTGGAAGATCCATTCTCCTAGGGATCAGGGCATGCCTTTCAGATGCAAAATGCTGACAGCTAGTTTGGCAGAAAATTCTTCTCACCAAAGACACTCCTATTTAACCAAGCCAAGTTATTTCTCTCCAGCGCCTCTCCACAAGCTACTTTGAGCAGCCAGGGATAGGGAGGAGAAATCAATACTTACCACTTGCTTCTCGGCTGCCATCACTGCCGCTGCTGCCGCCACCGTTTGTCTCCCCAGACCTGTAGTGTTAGTGCAATCGGGGGGTGCTGCTTTAACACTGGGCAAGTAGACGGGTGGCGCGGCTTTGGGAGCCGTTCGGGAGTGGAACAGTGAGTGATTGCACGGGTAAGAAAAGGAACGGGAGGGATGTTGACTTGGCACCCTTTGTTTCCAGCCCACTTTGAACTGGTTATGAATAGGAGTTGCTGGTGGGTGGTATGGCGGTGGAGGAGGGGGCAATGGTGGATGGAAGGCCACAAAAGAGTCCAGTTCTGTAAACATGGTTTCCGCAGTGGGAGTGCTGTTAACGCGACATCGTCCAGGCTGCCTCATCGTCAGGAGCGGGCTCTCGTCCCCAAATCGCTCATCAGGAAAGAATTTGTGAGGATTCTGCAAAGGAAAACACCCAGCATATAACAAAAAGTAGGAAATTATCTAGAAAAGTCTCCTAAACTAACACACACTGGAACTAGAAATCTGCCAGTACTGTAACAGGCTAGTTGTGCCACCTGAAGCCTCACTGACACTCCAGGTGATTACAGCTACCACAGAATAAAAACAAAACAAGAAGCACCAAATGCACTGTGTGAATAAGTTGAGAAACAAATGCATTTGCTTTAAACAGCAGCGTACAGACAGAAGCGGGATTTCCAGTTTCCCAGTCCTAATATGGATTATGCAGATTTACTGTACTAGTTAGAACTTCTTCTCCTCTCCGATTCAAGAATAATTAATAATCTAGATTTCTAGTTATGGTTTGACTATTCTCATCAACTGCCTCTTCAGGAGATTTTTTTTTTGTCCCCAAAATCTGTGGCAGTAAGAGCATCCTGAATATTTTTCTTGAGAAAAATATTTCTTGAGAAAAAGTATTTATACCTTGCACTGACACATTTACAAAATCACACACATCAAATGCAACAGTCTCATTGTAGTTGGCACTTGGACACTTTTAAAGTTATACAGGCATTTCCAAGCATTTTTGCACCTGCACGTGCACACAGAAGGTAGTTCTCTTACTGCAGATTACAATCCAAGCCAATTCACGCAGAACAGAATCGAAGCATTTGGGGTCTCACCCAGCAATTCTTCATACCTGCAGAAGTTCAGCAGCAGCATCAGAGAGTCCGAATTCCCGCAGCACACGAATCTGAATCTCGTAACTGACTGTGGCACCTTCTCCGCAATTGAGAGCGTATGCTCGTTGCACCTGCTCCGTGTGACGCAGCTCCTGCAGCCGCTTGATCATCTCTTTCACAACGAGGAGATTGGGAACTGGAGGGGTAAGAGACCACGGAATGGGGATAACAGAGATTACTTTTTGAACTGGGAGACAGTAAGTTTGATTGCAATGGTTAGATTTAATTCTGAAGGAAAAAAAAATCTAACATCAGGCTGACTTGGCTTTTTTTTTTTTTGAAGCAGCATCCTGCCAAGAACAGTTGGATTTATATGTTCCTTGAAGCATCATTAATGCCCATGGGATAACACACGTATCACACAAATGGTCGAGACATACACCATTTTCCAGCTTCTGCTCGAGCGAGCCACAAATACAGCCTTCTTTGTAAACCCCTTATGATGCAGGAATTTTATGATTTGAGGTGGGGGCAGGATAGCTTAAATAGCAACTGACTGTTCCCTCGTGAATTCTACAGGCCAAGAATTCATTGATTTTTTTGGCATACACTTCAGACTTCCAGTGGAATTCTGTAATCACAAAACCATAATACCAGTATGTAACTACAGAAAGAGCATTTTAAAAAAATTACACAAACTGAAAGCCAACATAAACCTGTAAAAATTATGTTGGTTTATGCAGGCATATTGAAATAATTAAAAAACAAAAAGAACTTTTCAAAGGAATTGTTCTGAAAAATCCTAGTTTAGCAGCCAGATGTTTAGCTACAACCAGCATTTTGCTAACACTGAAAAAAAGAGGATTTTAGAGAAATTTGAAGCAGTTCTCCAAACTAATAGGTATAAAAATCATCTTGGTTTTTAATGAAAAAGTGCTGTCTTCTCAAACTCAAATTTGTTTCTGGTTGGGTGTTTTTTGGGTTTTGTTTTTTTTTTTTTTTTTTTTAACTATTATTCATCTGACACACATGGAAGAGGGATTACATATATAAAAATTAAAATTGTTTCAAGTCAGCTCCAGGATTTCTAATTCAAACCGGAAAATACCTAGGGCAACCTGTAGAACACTACAGCCTCAAAGCAGAACAGATTTCATCAGCGGTTGAACTCATTTTACAATAATTTTGTAAGAAGAGCACCAAGACACGCCGCCAATAGCATTTATGCGAATATAGTCCCCAGGCAGGAGGGACAAGGAAGATGCAAGTGCCAGATGGAGAACACCTAAGCGGTAAAGAATCCTCTGTTGTAAGTGCTTGGCCTAAAGGGCATGGAGGCGATGATGCCTAGCTCTCCCTCCAGCCAGCTCCTGCGCTCCACCTGTGCTTTGGGATGGATTCCTCTACAAGTTACAGGTTTGGTACATGCCTGAATCTCCTCAAATTAATTGGGCTTCATCTACCCTTCCTAGCACAAGGCGTTGACCAAAAAAAAAAAAAAAAAAAAAAATCAATTTTTTTGCTTAATTACAGAATTAAGCAGAGCAGGAGGTTACCAGGACACAATAACCGTGCTCCAACTACTACTGGCCAGGCTGAGAGCTCACACCCATGCTCAAATCAAAGGGCTGGCAATACTTCCTATGGATTAAATTGTACAGAATTACGCAGTAGTGGAGTTTCAGATTGATTAAGGTGTCTCACACTTGCCCACAGAGACAGATTTTTTCAGAACAGAAGAACTTTTGCAAAACATTGGAGACCTTTGAGAACCTGTTTCTTTTCTCAACTTCTTTGGAAACTAAGATGAAGCAAAGCATTGTGAAAGTCACATCTTATGACGAAATACTTTACATTCAATTCGTGGTGAGTATATCTGTGCTTTTCTGAAGAGGGAAGGGGAAAGAGTCTGAGTACTGTAGTGTACTGCTGAGATGCCCCAGCTATAAATTTCCAAAATTACAGAAGTTTTCAGAAGCTCCTTCTAAGCTTTATCAAGTCTCTTCCTGAATCACAAGAAATGAATAGATCAAAACCATTTCACAAATCTTCCTAGAAAACTTACTGCAGTGTTTAACTAAACAGTGTTTCAAATCTCCCTAACACCTCAATTTAAATTCTCTTGCAGCAATTTAAAGTTATTATTTTTGTCCTGGTTCTAGCATCTGTAAGATTAGTTTACCTGCTTCCTTTCAACATAGTTGACTGAAAGGAGACGTAATTGTTATAACAAAGAGCTTATAAAATGGGGAACGGGGAGTGGTGGAGGGAGGAAGATGACCGTTTCCTTGGTGGCATGTCATCTTTATTGCTTTTCTACACACTCCCAAACTGATCCGTATCTACTGAAATGTGGTACTTTGATCTAAAAATGGATACCAAAAGTTTATGCGAGTTTAACGAAAGACTGCATAAGCTCATGGGTTAAAAACGCATTTAAAATTACTAACTGCACAGAAACGCCATCCACCATAGGACACCTCTGAGCTGCAAATGGTTGAAAAGCACACAGAATTTTACAGGAAATTATTTTATGTGGTTTTGCTGCTACGCTTTCCTTATGCGCTCACTTCTGGTGACTGCTGGGATAGGGATACTAGACTAGACAGACAAATCCTTGACCTTGTCCAGTATGGCCATTTAAAGGGCTAAACACAGTGCTCCATCTGAGACCAAATTATTTCACATGTCTTGTGGCATATTTGGTTTTGCATTTTAGCATGACGGTTGTTTTTTACGGAATTGTTTAATGTTGACTTTCAGCCTTTTCTCCATGGAGCTTCCCTTAGCCATCCTGTTCGCACACAGCTGGCTACACCTACATGAGCACAATGTTTCCCACTTTCTTCACTGAATTTAAATTTAATCTTGGTCATTTAGGTATCTAATCCTGCGCTCCAAGACATCCAACGATCCTCCCAACTTGTCATCAGCCACAAGTTCTGCCAGTGTATTCTCTATGCACATTGAGTATTAATAGGGCTGGGGAAAGGTGGGAAGACCTAGATGTTTTGTGAATCCCACCAGATACCTTCTTCCAGTTCAACACCAAAAGATCAAATGCGTAAGCAACAAAATATATTACAGTAGTTTTATGACTGTATTTCCCTGGTTTGCCTATGGGGAACATCACACCAAGTATCTCAAAGTCAAGAGGCCATATCTACTTCCACCCATGAAAACTTACTCTGCCACACAAGGAATCAAGTTGGTTTGACTTCAAAGCTAAAGTGGATTTGGTAAAACAAGGAAAAAAAAAAAGTGTGTTTTGAGCACCTACTTCAAATATTTTTCTGAAACTGAGTTAAGCTGACTGCCCTATAAGGTAGACGACTATGAGACAACTGGTTGGAGAAAACAGAGAACCACTCTGGAAACAGAGAGCCAGGCTCCAGCAAGTGTCCTAGAGCAAGTTTAATCAGTCCAAGGTTTTCCACATTGCTCATCTGAAGTGGGTTAAAATACTAACCCCTCCAGTAGCTTAGTTTCTAACTACTTACTATGGCATCCAAAAATAGTTAATGTCTTCAGAGTAGACCAAACCAAAAGGGACTACCACTGGGTGGGAAGAAGGCCAAATGGAGCAGTACCATTCTCTGAGAAAATCATAATATTCAATAATTCACATTCACTCTCCCCAGCCCCAAGCCCCCACCCACTCACACAAGATCAATCGGTGTTGCAAGTGATCTACAGCCTTACCTGGGATCTCATTGGCTATAACTGAAGGAGGACTGGACTGGTTAGTGCTAACTTGCTGGTGGGTAATCATATGACAGCACTGCGGCACCGCGTTGTTTACCATGTAAAGGGTGTCGGGCACATTGGACATTCGAACCATCCGCAAACGAACGAGATCGGTTTGTTCCACCATCATCTCATCCAGTACTGACTGCAACGACAGCCATTAGAGCCCTCATGAAGGCACTGCACACACCCCCAGCGGGACCGGCTGCAAACGCGGTCCCGAGGCCACAAGTCTAACAGCGTCTAAACCGTTAACCAGGTCCCAAACAGTATTTGGCTTTTCCACTGCATTTTCTATTCCGTTTTCCAGACATGATCAGAGTTGAGTTTCAGAGCTACGAGCAGGCAGGTGAATAAAGTTTGGGAAGGTTGTTTTGTTTATTTTGTACCTGTCAGATCAGAAGTAACCTTCTCGAGGCCAGACCCTCTGGACTCTGTCTCAATTACTGCTGACAGCTCTCAACTCTCTGTGCCTTTCAGTAGAAAGCACTAGTCTGAAAATGAAACTTGTTTCCTTCAGATGTCTTAAAAGACTAGACAGGAATTTATACATACTCCTTTAAAAGTGTCATTTAACATTAAATGGGTTTAATTTGAACAATGGGAGACTAACAGAGGAGTTAAAAATATAATCAGAAATCACTCATCCACAATTTTTGCATTTCACAAGAATTAAACTATGAATAGGAGTATAGTTACCAGATAATAAGTTTAACCCTTCTAAGGTTAAAACAGCTAACGATGCTTTTAAAAATATTAACAGCCTAATATGAAACTAATGGAAACAAGTAGAATTCCTGACGGGGGCGTGTGCGTGTGGAATTTATAATGCACTTTTTCCTTTAAGATTACTATTAGAGCACTCCCATACCATATATCTGAAAACTAAGAGTCAAAGCTTTTATCACAAGTTCTTTAACACATTTTTGTTAGTTTTAACAATCCAAGAGACAAAGATAAAATTTTAACTGGCTAGTCTTCCTTTGCTGCTCTAGTGCCACCTGGTGCTCTCTAACCTCTGTGCGCAAAATGCCAAGCGGTTTTACTTCTCCCCTCAAAGAGGATGTCAACGACAACTCACACCCATAGAAAATATTTCCTTTCTTAAGCACAGGGCAAAAGCTTTGAATTCACCAGAGCAATGCTCAGAGTTTGTAGGCAATGTGGATGTGCACGGCTTCACCTGATCCTCTTGTTCTGCAGTCACCTGCGCTGCTGGGGCTCACGAGCTCTTGACCTAAGTCAGAGCTGCCTTAAGCAGTGGCGTTTGTTAGTGACCTACAAGGGTCACGTTCTGTCAAACAGAATATGGCATGTTCCTGCCCCACACAGAGCAACCTCCACCCTGTCACTGAATGTCACTAGAGATGCTACAAGATCTTCAGTTTGACAGAACTAATGCAAATATCAAATAGGGAAACTACTGCCTGAGCGGGACACGAAGGACTTCAGTCAAATTGGACACAAGATATTTATCCCATTTTGCAGAGGATCAAAAGAATTTTGGCTACGTTCCAATTCAAACAAGAAGCTGAAATATCAGAGTCCCCTGCTGAGTGGAATAGGAGTTCTCCACCCAGCTCTGGTGGGAGCTGGGGAGCCTGAAAGACCTGGCACCAAGGTTGCTGACTAGCTGCAAACTGGGACTCTCAGGCTCTCACCTTGCCATCCGCCTGCCAGGAGGGCTGCCGAGGAGCTGGGCCGGCAAACTGGCTGGAAACCAGGGAGGTTTCCCTCAGAACGCTGCTTTGTTTCCGGTGGAATTTCATCAAGATCTGTCTCGCAAACATTTCAATTTCGACAAAAAAAAATTTTGTTGAAATTTTTCTGACCAGTTCTAGAGACTTGAGCCTGATGATCAATCTTGTAAGTCTTGTTAAATTGAAAATGTTAGTATTTTAGGCCAGTACATGCAAAGAGAGACAAAACACACCAAAATCTTTCCCTGTTACAGAACCCCCTGATGACTCCAATTTAACAACAGTCAAGTGGTTTTAATGATTATTACCTTAGCCTCCTCCACATATGGCGAGAACAGTCTTGGCCGCACATATATTCCAGCATTTTTTTGCCGCAGCCAGGCATTTGACTTTCCACCTTCTGATGTTGGTAGCATGTCTGAAGGAGGAGTACTAATCAGGCCTCTCTTCATCTTTAAGAATCAAGAAAGGGTTTTATGTTTTTTTAGGTATAAATGTGGGAAAAACTTGCAAGAAATGCATTTGTTACACTGAATCCTTACACTACTGATTTTTCTTCAGCCTTCTGATAGATTTAAAGAACAGAAAATTTAACCAAAAAGTGTTATACACGTATTACTCTGAGCGATAACATTTTAGGAGCTAATCCTTAAAAAAAATAAATTAACCTGAAAATTGTAGAATCTGAAGTACAAAGAACCCGGACACAGTATTTGTATGAGACTTACTGCATCGCTCAGTACTTCACTATTCATGGGTAAGATGTGCTCAATGCGGACAAAAGGTAAAAGTGGAGACAGGATCTCTCGCAGCTCCTCAATGTCAAGATCTCTCCTCTTCACGCCTCTTTTGTTCACACTGTGAGCAGTACCACTGAGTAAATTCGGCTCTGTTGGAAGGAACAAGAAATAACTAAGTTTACATCAGAAAGTTTAAATAGGAAAGCAGGAGTTACAGGAATTATAGGATGTTATAGAAAAGGAACGAAAATTCTAATTTGAAATCAACAGTACTTATCAGCATTGATCCACAAAAGCATTTCATGCCTTAAAATCTGGTATGAAGCATCCGTAGAGACAGGTTCAGTTTATACAAGCATAGGTCATTTGCACAGCTGTCAGTTTCAAAGCATAAACCAGGAAGAAAATATAAAAGTCATGTTTGGTGTAGTTTATAAAGCTCTACCAAGAGCTATGCTATGAAAACATTTTTATGTCCCTGATAGGAGTCCCCCCCAAGGACTCCTGCAGCTCCACTCCCTTTCCCCAGCAGCGTTCAGAAACTTATTTTCTACAAATTAAGGCCTGAAGAGTCCACTGGGATATACTACTCCAGCCTCCTTGTGTAACCCACCTTTGTAACAACTGTGTCAAGCCCATTTGAATTGCTCTCGTGGCCACACTCACGTTTGGTGCAAATGGGTATCTTCCTAGAGATTGCAAAATGACAACATATGACACACTCAGGTCATTCTCCCTCTCCAGTTAACTACCTTCACCTGTATTTTAGGTATTGTGCCCAACCTGAATTTGACAAACTTCACTCGTTGAGGAAACCTGTCAAACACTCCCGGCCTCCCTTCAGTACAGGCAGCTCACACTTTGGCCACAGCCCATTACAATTTCTAACACCCTCTGGGATTTGAATGACACCACCACTTATTCAGAGCTGCAAAATCAGGAGGGTACCAAGGAATTCAGACCAAATTACTAGACTAAATTTGTCCCTAATCTGACAAAACTTGGCATAGCTCTTATTTCTGCTTTTGCTTATCACACTATCTGATGATCCCAGAAAAGAGAAATGAGACGTTTACTTAATGAACACCACAGACCTGGAAGCTGCACCATTACTCCAAACGAGCAGCTTCTCCCCCAGTCCAGGGCTGCTACTGTTTAACTGGCTCCATTATGTTCCAATGTGCCTTAAGACAAACACTTAAAAAGGCTTGTTTTGAAAATAGTTAATACTTCCTTGGGCCATTAAAAGCACATATATTAACTGACTTTTTGTTGCATTTCATACAACACATCCACGAAAAAGCAGCTGTATCACAGGCAATATCAGTGGACTTCAAAAAGGTGGCCAGCCCTCCAAAGACAGAAGCCACACCAGCACCGCTCTGTTTTTACGCAGGCAAGTTCTTCCCTTTCTGTCCATCTTGTTGTACTACCTGATTGACACCGCATGGGTGGGGATGAACTACAAGCTACCTGGCATTTGTTTTTTTGGAAATACATATTTAACCGACTTCCCACATCCAACGCATGTGAGATGGCCCTTGAAGTTACCACTGTAGCAATAATATGCATCTGAGCTAATAAAAATAGATTCATGTCTACTTTAGGAAAAACACTGATGCCACTTGATGGCTTTTTTCTCACTGTCACAGATTTCTGTGGGAGAAACGTACTCAAAATGAAGCAAAAGGTTGATACAGTAAACTAAGAATAAAACTACTGCGAGAAGCCTGCATGAACACAGAAAAGATACTGCAGGGTTTTTTTTATTTGATTAATTAGTTACAAGAAAAATAATTTTGAGAGAACAGGAAATCAACCAGACTTAAAAAAAAAAAAGAGAGAGACAGTCATATAGGTTGAAAGGACCTCCAGAACTCTGGTCCAGCCACAACCACAACCTTCTCCCACACTCCCCCGGCAGGGGAGAACAGGTTGCCCACAACTACGTCCAGTCAGGTTTTGAACACCTCCGAGGATGGAGGCCCCATAACTACTCCAGGCGGCCTGTTCCAGTATCTGACCATCTTCACAGTTTCTTGCATTTAAGCAGAATTTCCTGTATTTCAGTTAATGCCTTACTGCCTCCCATCCTGTCCTGGGTGCTGAGTGAAGAGTGTGGCTCTATCTTCTTTGCTTCCTGCCATTAGGTATTTATAGACTTTGCTAAGATTCCCCCCAAAGTCTTTTCTTCTTGAGCCTTAAACAATCCCAGCTCCCTCAGAATGCCTGCATTCTTTTTGAGAACAAAAAGCTTTTTTAAAAAGAAACCAAACAAAAACACAAACCAACCTACCAGCCACATTTCCTTAGTTTTGACTATACTATGAACAAAGTAGATTAAATTTCCTTAAGTTACAGATTACCCACAAAAAAGAACATCCATACTTTTCGGTTTATTTGTTTTAGTACTGTGTGGTTTAAAAGATCCTTACCTCGATCTGCTATTCTCTTCATCAACTGGTGTTCTCCCCATTTAATCAGATATTTAAGAATATCTTGTTCGCTTGCCTGGTAGAAAGAGAAAGTCAGCAATCTGTCTATGCTTTATGTCACACCAAAAAAAATAAAAATCACACACAGAGGTCTTTTAGAGCTATAAAGAAACACAACTGTACCAAGAGCGAAGTATTTGTACTTTACAATCTGCTACGCCACTTGCTCCAAATATTTTAAGGTAGTACTACTGGTGTATCACCACCATGATTTCTAGATTCACGTCACTTATTGAATCCCTAGGAAGAAGGAAACATTTTTTTTTTTTTCCTATAGAAAGAAAAACTTTGTCTATTGTGAAAACTTACAGGTATTAAATTCGAATGAAATTTAATTAAAAGGGGCAGTTCCAACACTAGGTGTTTAGATCTCTTGTTTAACAGTACAAATCCAGCATCTGCACAGCCTGGAAAGCTATGAAAATAATTAAACCAACTAAGTTATAATCTAGGCAAAGGGAACATTTCCAGTAACGCTATAAACAAAATAACTTTGCTTTGTTCATACCTGTATACGTGTGCTAACCACTCAACATTTTTAGAGGAAAAAATCATGTACTGAAAAAGTTTAAAAGTTATCTACCTAATTTCTTAACAACTAGGGTATGAAATTTAGTCATAATACACACTCTTGTGGAAGATCAACTGTACTGTTACTGTAATTCCTGAAACGTCTAAAGTAAACAAAACTTTTTTTAAAAAACCCACTTTAAAAACGCTGTATATAAAAAAAAGGTAAGATTAGGATGGAAACAATTAAAAAAAAACCACAAACAAAACCAATCTTCTTTAAGCTATAAAAGACTGGTGATCATTACAAAAATGTCTCTCCTGAAAAGAAACAGCAGCAAAAATCCACAAGCTTTCCACTAGTCAGTAGTTTCCTCTCCCTAAAACCACACAGTCACTGAAGGAAAGTCACAAAAAAAAAGAAATTCTGCAATACTTGTAAGAAAAGGTATTTTTATGTGTGTCTCAAAAAATAAATTAAGCCTCCTGAATGATTACTAGCTTATTAGCTCCCACTGCCCCTAATTAGGATGTACGTTGTTACAGCAAAACTGCTACCACCACATAATTTTTATAAAACCCTTAAACATGCAAGGCAAATACTAGGTTCAGAAATGCTTCATATAAAATAATTTGCAGACATTTCTAAACTATTATTAGGCTTCTAAGCAGCAGCATATGCCACCAGTTCGGCTTGTGTTACAAGCCAGGAACAGAATAGTTTTCTTAATCACTACTTCATTTCAGTTTTCACATCTTGTAAAGGAACGCTGAGTGTGCATACAAACCCACGCTTGCCTACAACGTAAAATGAGCTACTCCCAAGCACTTCTAGTAGTGGTATAACATACCCTGCTTCAAGCAGCACCAGCTGTATTCTGCATTGCAGGTTACCTGTAAATAGTCAGACTGAATAGCTGTGAGTAGGTGGTCCTTGCTGAGTTCATAGAAGACGTCTGAAGTCATGACCTGGGTAAACTCCTCACAGAGGAAATGTAGCGCTTGGCGATGTACCCACTTGGAACCGTAGGGCTGAGAGCTCCACTTCAGAATGGCAATTAAGGTGTCTAGTGAGATGCTCTCAGCAATAATATCTTCACAGCCTAGGAAACAAAAGCACAAAATCAATGACGTTGCTGCAGAGGCACTTTGATCCTGAAGGAATAATACACACGGCTCAATCTGTAATATAAAGGGTTATACGACCCCCAGTGAGAGTGAAAACAGAAGTGCCCTACAGACCAAGGTTGCAAACGGGATTAAATCCTGACTAAAGGTATAATAATTTTAACTGTGGTTTAGGATGCCAACTATGCAGTCATTTACCTTTTAAAGGCACACGAAACACCACGTCTGCCGGCATGCCTGGATGAACAACTGGAAAGCTACTTCAGCCCTACTAGAACCTCTCTTGGTTAATACACATTAACACATTTTGAACTTGCAGATTTGAATTTGAGTCACTGTTGTTTAGAGAAGATTCACAGAAGCCTATCAACCGTAACAGAGGTGGGATTTTCATCCATGGACCTTTCTCAGACGGACCATGCAGAGGAGCAGAAATAAGAGCTGTGACATGCTGTTGGTACTCAGCTCCTAGCACAGGATGAGGGCAGCAAAGCATCACTTTCTGACTCACAGCGAAGGCAGGAAGCAGCGGCTGGTTGCTCTAAGGCCACCACCCTGGTCTCGGTATCAAGCAAGGCACAGAGGGTGCCGAGAAAGAGCACCTCCTCCCACAGGGAAGCAGAAAGTGAAGCATCCAAGAGACAGGTATTCTGACTCGCAGGCAGTCTGCTATAGTTTCCTCCTACCCACTGCTGTGTGAGGATTAACTCTTTCACAGAGCACGTGTCTGCTGAAGAAGTGGGGGATATTTAAAGTCTCCTGAAGAGAGACGGAGCATGTTTGGAAGAAATGAGGGGAGACGTACTGTGGGAGGGCTGAGAACATGGGTACTTGGGGTTACTGAGTTAAGACAGACAGTACCACAGTGTTGGTAACTCGAGATCTCCAATAGCACTTTGCTGATTTCATTTGTACATCTGGTTTACATATACACAGAATACAACTTCTGTTTGTACTATAAAGATAGCAATTTAAAGGAAAAACAAAATTATATTCTAGAATTGTACATTCCAGCCTTAACCCACTACAGCCACAAAATTACAGCTGTGCTCATGCCCATGAGAGGTCCCCGGACGGTTCAGAGCAGCATGCTTACACTGCAATTATTTTACTTTTTTTTTAATACATCATCATTTTCCTCTCAGTTTCAAGGATATTTAAAAACTGAACTTTGAAAGTTTTCTAGAGAACTGTATCTCTACAGACCAAGCTGAGTAAGTGTTTAGCATGGTAATCAATGTTTGTGAAGATAAAGATCAAAGAGGCTCTCCTGACACTACATACTTTTGAACGGGTTGCATACACGTAAGACACACCAGCAGCAATTAATGCAATTAAAAGAAAATCTTACTTTTCTACATAGGCCAGCATATAGAATATAAGCATTGACTCCATTTCTGTTGCAACTAATTATGTGAAGGATAAGTTATTAGGCAGTACATAGTAACAAGCGAACATGCTACTTTAAGTAGAAGGGTATCTACCAAAGGAACTACTTAGAACTGAAAGTCATTGAAAGGGGATTTTAAACAGCAAGGTAAAAAAGAAGGAACTAGGAAGCATCAGTTTAAATATGAGGCAGGCTATAAATTTACCTGTCCTATTAATGTATTTCTGTTGTATTTCTACTTACCACTACAAAAAAGCTGGCATGTTAGTCATGAGAACACTATTCTGCCATTAAAATTTCTGAAAATTACAGTGAATATAACACATACAGCCAATGCTTAATGACAACGTTTGCAGCAAATTCCAGGAATATACCCGATATCTATTTTTGTAACAATAAGGATACCTGCCCCCTGCAAAGACAGAAAGTTACATTTCTGTGAGAAATGCAGTTCCAAAAATCTGAGCAACAGCGATTTATAGAAACAGATAAATCCAATTCTTCTTTCAATTCCAATTATTGCACAACTACTAATAATATGACACCATCAGGTGAAAAGCTCATTTAGGATGCCTAGCAAATGAAACACTCCTTTTCCCAAGTAATTTTCACAATGTGTCAGAACTGTGGGATTATTAAAAGTGTTTCTTCCGAAGTAAGCACGAGGTAACAACTGAAGTGTTTTCTGAACATCTAAATAAATTGGGTCAACCCAATTCTAGCTACGGAAGGAAACCAATTCTTTTCTTTTGGCAGAAGTTTTTTTTTTTTGCTTTAACAATCAGCCACTTGGCAAAAATAGCAGTTGTCTAATAGCCACAATATTGTTCTTCACAGTGGAATGGAGCATTTTTCTCCTATGAGTACTATTTTGTAATATTCAGGCAGCAACAATCTTTCCAAGATCTGTTTGTAGAGTCCCAACATGCTCTACCGCAAGCTCCTGTGACCATTATTATCTTTCAGAGATTCAACTTGGAGTCTAAAGAAGTGAAAGATGCCTATCACATTTTGGACAAATGAGGCTATTCCACCACTCCTTTTGCTGGATACCAATAGGTCCTGCCTACAAACAAGTCCTTTCTGCTTCCCTAGTTCTCTCTCAAACGCAGTTCCACAGCCCTTCCAAACAGCAATAGCTGGAGCCTGCATTTAGCACGCCAGCTAATAGCTCGGGATCTTATCAAGGCAGTTGACAGACCTACTAAAGACAAATTAAGTGCGTTCAACAGTTTGCAAAAGTGGAATTAAGCAAAGTTTTTACTACAAAATTGTTGGCTTGATTTAACTCTTTCTGTGGTGGAGACCTTTCCCCTAAATTTATGCAAACTACTGGAGCCAAGAAAAAAAAAAGTAATAAGAATTCATCTTGACACTGAACTGAAGTCTAGAAGCTATTCAATGTTTTGAGTTTGTTGCATTAGGAAAGACCATGCTGGCAATCAGGAACCATACTTTTTGAATTTCTTGGCATGTAGAGAACAGAGGCACGACCTGTAGCTGTTCTGGACTGCAATATGATTGGAAGTTCCACAGACATTCGTCTCGCCCATTCATGAGCAACCTGGCTGATCTAACCAAGCTTCTAATGGGAAGAGAAAGGAAAAAAAGAAGATAACATTCGTTCAGCCCCTTTCCCACATCTTACAGACCCAAAAACGCAAACGTGTCCTGTACTTGCTAAGGATTCTTCAGAAGGCAGCCCACACTCTCGGGCTGTGGAAGCACTCGTGGAAGCTAGCCACCTTGTATAGTGGTATTAAACGAGATTGTCATCTTCTTACATTCCGCATCTCCTGCTGTTCTGTCACATTGGTGCTTGGGTGGCCACTCAATGAACAAATTAACTAATTTCTATCAATCATACTTCCAGCAGCATTAGATCCCAATGGCGCAAACCCTACTGCCAGCATAGAGAACAGAAACGAGGAGGCTAATGCAGGAGACAGGGCAGCAGTAGAACTTCTGACAGCCAAACAATCTGTCAGACTCAAGTGACCTCATACAAGCAGCTTGGGAGACATGGCAATAGGAATTTAGGTTCTCCACAGCAGCATGCAAAACATCAGTTACAAAAACAGTATCAGCAAGTCATCCTTTTTAAGTGATTATCACATAAGCAGCAACTGGAACAGCCTCTACTTTTCTCTAACTGTATTGTGAGCGAGGGATCTTGTTCAGCATCCCTCTTCTGGATGCAAGCTGACTTTCCCAGTTATTAACATTTATTCCCTTCTGGTAGCACTATATTCTCTGTCATAAAGTAATGCTACAGGTTTCTAGCTTCTTGAAGGTTTTGGGCTTTTTATCTCTTCCCCAAATTGCTTAAAAAAAAAAAAGTCTTTAAAAAGAGATTAAGTTAATAGTTAACTGATGCTAAGCCTGTAGTTTGCAGGTGGATTATTCTCCACATTTTAGAACTCCGAAGCACAGAAGTTTTGGTTACATGAAGGTACAAAACTACATGAATGTTTTACAGAAAAGAAAACAAGACCTAAGTAGCATTGGAGATCAATTAGCAAGGAGGACTCAACAGGCATTAGTGGTCAAACACTGCTGAAGTTTATTGCTAAATTCAGTACCTCTTCTGAGCTATTTTTAATCCCTCTGATAACTTTTCTAAGCACGAAAATTTAAAACACTCATATACTCCCATCCTTGAAAGGCAGAATTCAAGTACATCTATTATGGCACTGTTAAAGTATACAGTGCTATTTTTTTGCTTTATTGAAATACAAAACTGACAACTTTATAGCGCTTGAGATTAAGTGTTAAAGCAAAAATAAAATATGATCTGAAAGTTAGGTCAGGCAGCATTTTGTGTTATGCTAACCATCCTTCCACAGTGAGAACTTAGTAAGCTGTGTCAATTCCAAGACAGCATGTTATCCAGCCATTTGAAATCTTAAATTAGGGAGCAGATGAAAGCAATGCAACTTGTGTTATTTAAAAATATTTTAATTTATGATATGGCAGTTACAAAGCTGTTAAACATTCTAAGATATTAACAGCTGGATTTTGAAGTTGTAAGTTTCATCAGAAATGTAAGGTAATTGTTACATGTTTAAAGCATTCAATATTTGTGGCAAAAGCTCTTTAATGTTTTCTCTCCCAAACAATGAAAGTGAATTTACTCTTTTGCTCCTGCTGCATGCACAATGCATGAATTTAGGAAGCTTGAAATCTGCATTTACATCTTTGGCTTCTCTGGGCCGTGAATTGATAACGGCCCTTGACTGGGCTTCAGCATTCCTTAAGAAGCCCATTCAGCAGCAGCGCAGGCAGTGTAACTGATCCAGCTTCAACAGAAAACAATCCTCAGTCGGAAACAAAAAGCTGTCAACTAAACCATGACAAACCAGAGGGAAGAACTTAACCTGGGAACAATGAAGGGCTGAGGGAGGAAGAGCTGCTGTTCAGAGGGATCACCACCAGCCACCACTGTTCAGTATTTAAGCCGTATCCTTCCTAGAACACCGGCAGCTGGAAGAAAAACCTGGAAACAGTGACCAGATCTGTTTCTCTGCAAAAATTCATTTGCAATGTCATATTTATGTGCCTAGTTACACAACTCTGTCAAATTCTTTACCCCTGCATATAACCCTGAAGTGTAACTGCTCTAGGGAAGATCTTTTCCACTTCCTGCATTCTCCAGTCTTCATCTTCATAATATAAAACCTAAGCAATAAATTCAGGCTTGAGTGCAAGAGAAGCATTGTACGGAAATAATAGGTCAGATTTATTTTAATATTTACTTAATGATACCCAATTTATTTTAAAGCTGAAAGTGCCAGACTGGTTCCTTTGAGCATTCCTACTGCACTGATATATAACTGACACTCCTGCTGTAATTTTCCCACAATACATTTGTGTGTATTTAATACCACTACTGTGGGCTTCCTGGCATTTCAGTCCTGCTGAGATCAAGGGTACTTTTGATGTCAGGTGATATCTGCCTCTAGATCAAAAGCTGCGCTACTGACTACGGCTTTAAAATAAAGTTTCTTACTTCTTAGTCTTGTCAAGGGTAAAGTCAACACCCAAAAATAAAAGGAAAGCAAAAAGTCTGAAGTTAAGCTATTTTTTGTCAACTTTACTTTAGAAAACTTCTTGGAATCAGCAGGCCGAAAAGATCCCTGGGCAAAACTATTTCATAGGGCTCCAGTATCCAAAAACCTGTAACAGAAAAACTTACTGTACCACCGCCTCAGTGCAGCTACTCATGACAGTAAGCAACAGGGCCAAGATGCAGAAGAGGATTAATTAACATAGCTATCTAATAAAATTAACATACCTGAAGTCAAACTTTTCTGCAACAGCAGTGGATATGGCAGCGCAGTAAGACTACAAGGGGCGATTATTTTAACAACACATGATGAACAGAACTAGGGAACTGATCTGGTTTTAATAACTGTGCTACAGAAGAGGAAGGATAAGTGATTTTAAACCTCATCTTTGAGAGTCAACGCGCTAAAGCCATCGCACCACTACACTTGACAAGAGCAGCAAGGTAGCATAAAGACACAAAAGCAGGAGCAAAGTGCAGAAATAAGCAGGGAGAGCACAGAAATGTTTCACTAAGGGGTATGACAAACTCATGGAGAGGACTCTAATCCTCACAGCCTCTGTGAAAGCAGTGAAGAGCTTCACTTTTTGGTAGTTAAATACTGCAGTACCCCTAACAGCAGTCTCTGTCTGGTTAGGTACAAATGGGTTTCACTATGATCAGCTCTATAGATGAGATATGCTTGCTGATTAGTTCATTTATTCAAATTAATTCATTCAAAGACCTAATTCAGTTTCTCTTGGAAGTGACTATCATCATCTGAAACAAATCAAGCTGAAGCCAGGATAAATTCTAAATAAAGAAATCTTACTTGACTTGGACTGTAAAGATTCATAGCACATAGCCACACTATCACTGACTTCGTCACTGGAAAACCATCTAATAAAATACAATAGTCCGAAAAAGCAGTATCACTGTGTTAGGAATAGGAAGATTTCTGTGGAAAGAGTCAAAGCTGAATCATCTGCTGAAACTGAAGAAAAATTAGAACATCTGGATACTTAGGAAGGTCCCTGAAGAGAAATCAAACTAAAATCTGTTGAAAATGAAAACAGTTGATCAGAAGCTTTAAAATACATCAACTTCACTTGACACTCAGTTACAAATACCCAGCCAAAACTGAGTAAAAGTGAGCAAAATGAGTTGGAAAGAGTATCCAGACTTACATATAATCAGCCCAAAAATATTTTCCAGGAAACCAAGGAGACGAGCTTTAGCAAGTCTGCAATTGGCTAACATGAGTGAACCGAATCAAAAATCTTGAGCCAGGGGGTGTGGAAATCTAGAGAAGAAACTCAAGACATTAGCTACTGCAAAAGCCGACTGATGGGATTGGTCAGAACTGGGGCAGAGCTGGACACCTGCAGCACAACAGCATAGAAAAGAGCTGCCAGAGGACCAAGCTAAGAGATTTCATGAGAACTGCCTGCTGAGTGGTCTCCAACACCTACGCAATGCTGTCTCTTCTAGATATTATGCAGAGCGATGCTAGAAGTCAGATGTTTGAGTGACAGCTTCTGGCACAGAAGTATGCTAGCTATGAAATCAGGGAACAGGAGGGACACTACTGAAACAAGATCTCTCCTCTACCTCATGTTAAGTATTGCAATAAGGGAGGACAAGGTGCTACAAGTTAAGTGCCAAAAACAAGAATGGTGGTCACTACTGAAGTGCATACTTTAAGTAATCTGTTAGTCAAATGCAGGCATACAGTTTCCCCTGATCAAACTTCCTTTTTAAGATTATACCTGAATAATTCTTCAGTGTCAGCACAGTACCAATGACCCAAACATGAACTCAGCAAATTAAGTAGGAAACTATTAGATACTGACTTCACTGGCATATAGAGATTTTCTACAGACTGCTTACTGCTTTCTCCTGTAGCTAGGGAATGCAGCACCAATTTGTAAAATCCTTATTAGTTCAAGTTAACATCTAGAATTTCAGTATCTGAAGGGGTGCCAAATTTACATTTGCTAGTATTGGATAATATAATAAATTTCAACTCTTGCCTGATTTTACTGCATTTCTCCCCTATATATTTAACAACCTCCCCACCCTCCCAGCTCACCACTTCTGTGGTCATACACAGATTTACCGGGGAAGGAAGAAAATTCCTCCAAAGGCCACTGCATCCCCCTACTTCCTCCCAAAACGCTACAGCTCTGGTTCACCCAGAGGACCACCAGGACTGAGCCCGCACTGCTGTACTCGCTGGTTCCAGCCCCCCGAGCGCAAATGCTGAAGTGCTGCCAGCCCAGCACAACTCCAGCTGCTGCCTTTCTTCTTCCTCCCTAGAGCTAGTACCGGGGAAACACCTCCAGGGAAAAGTTAAGATCTTGTTACCGCTGACTCATAGAAAGTATATTCCAGAGCAGCACTGGTCTGCAGTGCATTACTGAAAAGACTGCTGGTTTAGGACACGCCGATCCAAGCACACTCAACAAAGCAAGCAGAAATAATGAAACTTTGCCTCAAATAAAACATCAGTTCTGTTTTGCAGCATTTACTAATACCTAAAAAATAAAAGCCGTTTTCCTATAAGTCTAAGTTTCTCTTTGAACTCCTCTGTCTTTGCCTATCTGCTTTGATATAACCTACACTGCTTCATCAAAGCACCTCCAGATCACAGTTCTTACACTTTAGGTTTCCAATCTGAGGGAAAGAATTACACCCTGTTCATTTATGAAACAGTGCATAATTATTCAGTGTCTTACTGAGGGCTTCATTCATAGTTTAATTCCCTCATTAGTATTCCCTGAGCTCACTACATCCTTTTAGCACTTGTATATGTGCATGCACCAAACCTGAGCAACTGTACACTTATACCACCTTTTTAATTACAGATAGTTTTCCTTTCTTGCTCTCAGGTGATATACTGAGTTGTCCAGTTCTCAAGTACTATTAACTTGCAAATATCGTATAGGAATTAATTTAATACTGTAGTTCAACTGCAGTAAAACTTTTTGCCACTTCTGCACTGCATTCGATGTTAAGTTTCTAGGTGTACTTAGAGAAGAACAACAATAAAAATAAGAAAGATGCAGACAGACTGGAGAGGGCTTAAAGCAGTGCCACAAAGATGACCAAAGGGCTGGAGAACCTGCCCTATGAGAAAAGACTGAAGGAGTCAGGTCTTCTCTCCATGGGGAAGAGAAGGCTTGGGGGGACCCCACCATAGTATGCCAGTACCTGAAGAGCAGCTACAAAAGAGGACAGAGGCTCTCTCTTCACAAGGAGCCACATGGAGAGAACAAGGAGCAACAAGTACATGTTGCACCAGGAGACATCTCGATGCAAGACATTTTTTGCAGTGAGAACAATCATTCTGAGGAACAATGTCCCCAGGGATGTGGTACAGTCCCCATCACTGGATGTTTTCAAGGTGTGATTGGACAAGGTGCTAGATAATCTCATCCAGGCTGCCTTTCCCATGAAAGGTTGGACCAGATGATCTTTCAAGCCCCCTTTCAACGTGGGCTGCTCTATGATTTGATGATTCTGAGCCTAAGAGCACCTCATTTGCATTCCTCTAGCAGCATTTCCCAGAAAACTCATCTCCCGTATTTTCTGCCAGTTTTATTGAAGTAGTATTATTTCAACTTTCAGCATCATCTGAAAATTAGTTTGCCTGTTACAACCCCTAGAGAAGATACAATAGTTTGGATTAGTTTCCCATATCTTTATCATTCACAGTTTGAGATAACTATTAGGAGAACCCATTATAAGCATGATCTCTTCCTGCAGTGCTTGTATCTTTTTCCTGCCTGCTCCTTCAGAAGTTTCCTATTTTTCTGAGGTCTACTTGATAGTGTATACTACAAAGATTTCAATCTTGTCAAATTTCATTTGATAGCTAGAAGTTACAGATGTACAGGTCTACTATAAAAAGTTATTTTCTTAAAAAAATTAAGCTAGCTTAAACAAATCATGTTGCTGGTATCTCGGTGAATTCCATTCTCTATTTCTTTGCTCAAAACTAAAATTCTCATCCCCCACCAACAAGGCCTGAAGAAATTGCCATATCCCATTATGTACAATTTGGCCACTAAATAGCTCAAAAACCAACAGATGAAACAGCAAGCAAAGCTCCTGCCACCACAAGAGATATTATTAGTTCACTGGTCAGTGCTCCGACACCTCATCAGAAACTGCAATAATTCTGGCCAGCCTCCATGTGCAGGAAGTATGTTATCAAGATCTGCATGATCTTCAGGAATAATGAACAGAAGTGAAGTTTCTAAACTTTAAGTCTGAAAATCCTGACTGCCCCTGCCTTCAGTTCCATACAACAACAAAATAGATACTAAAGACCTAGGACTAGTGCCACTAAGCTGTTTAAATTTACTTTCCAACTGCAAGATTGCAGGCTTGGTGTACCTCATTTGACAAAAACCACAGAAATAATCATTCAAATTTACAGCCTTGTTAACATATAGGGACACTTCATAACAAGTCTAAGTATTTCCTCCCCTCGACAACGATCTCTTGTATTCTCCCCCCATCATTTACACCCAAAACAATGGGCTATAGATGAAAGTAGATAAAGATCAGAAGTATCAAAACCAGTTATACATATTTGACATAAATAGCATGCTTCAATAATGACGTGCAATACAGTGAAAAGCTCTCACATGGCATTTCTTCTGTCCATAGAAGACACAGATGCATTATCTACAACTTACAGATGGAAAATGAATTCCTTTTGATTGCAAGACTCATAGGCATACTCACACTGCCAGAGAGCTAAAAAAAAAAATCTTTTAATAAGGTCATATATTCTACAGCAAGGACAGTATTACATACCTTGTGCAAGCATGTTAAACTCCAAGAACAGTGCTATGTGATAAAGTTCCATAGCTTCTTCAGCCCTCGTCATGTTTAGTTTTCCTGCTACAAGAGCCTGAACTTCACTTAAACTGCCCACTGAAGGGCTGGAGTGCAAAACTGAGAGGTCCACCACATCTGTATACATACAGTTCAAAATGACCTTAGCATATTTTTTTGGTATGATAGATTCATCCAATATAATTCTAGTTGGAGTTCGTAGAGTTCGGTCTGTGATTTCTTCACCAGTTCGTATCCTCCTCTGCAGCAAGTGACGAAAAAATGGAGATCGTGATGAAATAATAGCTTTGTGAGCTCTGAGCTCTTCATCTAGACAGTTCTGACTTCCACCAAAAGTTTCAACCAAGTCAGAGTTGGATGAAAAGCTAAGAACCACATCGTAGTAGCACATGTAATCAAACAGTGCACGCATGTCAACATCTAAGGAATTTGGTGTTCCAAATTCTTCACTAAGCTGCACAAGGATATCAACATTTTGGAATCTTGAATCCTCCATTCCAAACTCGCCCGTATAAAGGTAGTGTAACAAAGCAGAAAACATAGGCATATCTATGCCAGCTGTGTTAATATCCATTATTATTTCTGCCCCATACTCCGGTGAGGAAGAAAGTAGCGTCTTAAAAAATGGACATCTTGCTGCCAATATTGCACGATGCACAGGAAAACAAGTTTCTTGAAATATTAAGTCTACATCGGTACAATATTTGTACTGATAAAGTTCAGCCATGTCTTTTTGTAGCGTCCTGGCTTCTGGTCTTGCCAAATTAGCTTGTAGATAAAGTTCCTTTAAGGCTGATGTCCCTTCATATTCTTCTACCAATGCATTAACATCTCTGACATCCCAGCCTGAGAGGAGTTCGCGCATCTGCTTGGCATGATCAGCAGATCGGCTAGATTTCCGACGCTTAATGAATTTCTTTTTGAGGGTGGCAAGGCCAGAAGTTTTCTTTTTCTTGTCTTGAGGTTTCTCATGGCCATGGTCAAGGCTATACAGCTTTGATTCACAGCCATAACCTTGATGAGAATAGGATGATGTCCCTGAAGGCAAAAAAGAAAATTGAACACATTTATTCTTTAAATTTAAAAGGAAGGACCATAACACGCAGACAGTCCATCCATGTCCCTGCAAGTTACACAGTTTCTCCATCTCCTCAGATCAGATAATTCAGCAAGCTGGAAACCTGAGTGAAGCCCTTTTCTTGCCATTAAGAACAAAAATAATTTTTTTTTTGCGACTATGAAAGTTATTTGGGTTTTGGTTGTGTTTTTTTTTTGAAATTTACTCAATTTTAAAAACCAAGCAGAAAGAGAACACTGTGGTCATAAGGTTACAAGTGTAATTGTATTAACTACAGGAGGTGAAAAATACAGCCTTTTTAAAAACTTGTATGATCTCAGTGAAACAGTAGCACCTCCCTCTTCAAAGTGTTTTTCAAATTCTGCTGTTCTAGCATTAAGTATCATTTCAACAAGAAAAGCATACTTGGCATCAGATAGTTATCACAGTCACAAGAAAAAAGGAAGAAAAGATAACACAATGCCAAAACATTTAGGGAAATCGAGGACAATGAATTAGTTTTCAATGCAAATTTAGCAAGAAAGTAAAAATCCTGTCATATGATAATCAAGTAATGCTGAAAGTCAAACACATAAAACGGGCTCCTTTCCACAGAACCACAGATACTAATTTGTGCGTGCACCCCATTTAAATGAATATGGGGAATGTAAGTTTTACTGTATTATTAAAGATGTCCTTTCAACAGAGCATTACACACTCAGACTACACATATAATTATTTTTCCCCTCAAAAAGCATTTATAGGGAAACTATGTTATGATCCAAACATCATAAAAAGAAAAACAGATTCCCCTCAACATTATTTGTTACATCCCTGACCTGTTCTGCTAAATGAACCTTTGCTGATTGTCAGTTTGAGGCTAGCTGCATACACAGTAACACTGATAGCAATTTAGTAGGAAAAAGAGGAGTTAGGATCTGCATTTCTAGAAGTAATGGAAAACTGATGCAATGTTTTGGTAAAAAAGTAGTTAAAAACTATAGTTTAAACAGAAGCATGACTCTCACGTTAAAGGGTTATTTTCTAATTTAACTGTATTTACAGAATTTTCACTCTAAACCAGATGGTGAAAAACCCCAGACATACCAGGAAAAAAATAATAATGTACACAAACCCAACTACTACTTCCAGACAAAAGAAGAAACCATTTGCAAGTGGTATACAGATCAGTAACAATCACAGGTTTGTCTGAAACAGCATTGGTCCATTTTCCATTAAGAATAGTTATCATGTTTCCAGTGGTACACTTGCGCAGTTTCACTACTTGTTGCCTTTTTTGGATCTTTAAGTTCAAAGCATATCCAACCACCTGAGTTTTTGGGGCCTTTTATATCATTCATATCTTTCATATCAAGATAGATATCTTTTATATCTGTCGTTGCTCTCTCACAGTTCCCTTTGTTTTGGGTTGATCTGATGTTTTGCTATTTTGCTATGCTATTTTAACAGTGATGTTATGGGCCAGTCTGTCAAAACACAGCGCTTTTAGTTACCACGTGGACACTGGAGCAATTCAAATTTGGCAACTGGAGCAATCTCAGATTTCTGTAAATTCTATTATTATTTAAGCATCAATAATTTTAAAGTAACCTTATATGCTGGCTTTTACGCCAAGCTAACTAAGACTCCCCCAAATCATGCATCAAAATGGTTTTACAATTCATTTATTAGTGAAAATTTTGGGAAGGAACTTTGCTGTCTTTGAGGAAACACCTCTAACCATTTTACCCATGCTACATTAAATTTTCCTTGACCAGGCAACATGTTATTAATCATATTGAAATTTCAAGACATTAAAAAAAAATCAATTTAAATTAAGAGAACAGCAGTAACTCAAGACAATTTCAACAGAGAGGCTGTGCCACAAAATCCACTATAAAAATTCCTTCCACGTGCTATACAAGATATTACAATAGAAAAGTAGAGACTGGGTTTCCTGCTGATAGAGACAAGCCTAGAATTTCTGCTCCATTTAAAGAGTATCAATTACATTTTGCAATAAAAGTATAGATTCTGCTTCAAGAGAACATGCCAGCTCATTTCTATTTTGAATTCTAATGGCAAATTTGAGTATGCAGAATATTCTCTTACATTCTGCTAAAGAAAAACTAGGACAGCAGAAGTCTCAATTTCTTTCTTCTCGGAAGGCTGCCATGAGGTATTACTTGCACGTGAATTACCACAAGACACTAAAACATTTGTGTAGCCTGAGCTACTTACAAGATTTAACGTCAGAAGTACTGCAAACAGTGCTATTAACCCTTACAAATAGATAAAACACTGCTATAAAAGTGCCACCACACAACTGCTGAAGTAAGGATGTACCAGCATCGTCTCTCTGGGCTCACAACAGCTGGCGACTCCATATCCCTCAAAGAAAGAATTTTGAAGAGCCCCTTTTTGACCTGCCTGTATTCTTTCACAAGGCAGCAGCATTAGAAGTAGGAAAAAGAAATTTATTCCCCACTTCTATGCTAAAAGGCACCAATATATTAAATGCTGTTAAAAAGCAATAGCTACTTCATGCCCTTAGACCATATCTAGCTTTGAACAGATAAATATTTACAAGAAACAGATGATTACCAAGAGAAATTACTTGGGCACTCGACAATGAATAATGGTATCTGTCTAGTCCTCCGCATGCCTACACATTTTTAAATCTAATTATAGAGCTTTATTTAAAAATAAACATCTTGAGCATATGTACCACCCTAGAAAATGGTGTGAAATCCTCCTCCTGAATGCTGCAGACAAAACACTAAGAGATGACTAGTTCAGCCTTTGCTTAAACAAAAGTATTTTTTACAGTAAGAGCACTGCATTATTTTTACTGATTCATCTACTCTTCGTAAACGGCAAGGAAATTCAGCTTTAAGTCAACTAATGAGAGCTCATCTTACGAAACTACTGTGCTTTCCCAGATCAGCTCTCAGCTTTTAATATTCATCCTACAATTACAATGTAATGTGGTGTAGTGCTTTAATGGTAAAGCAGGATGTCCAAAACAAACCCATAGGCCTGAATCCAGTTTCCAGGAATAAGACAACTAATACACATTCTACAGCTACTAGAATGCTAGTCCCCATATTTCCAGTTCTGCTTTGGGGTAGTAAATAGATCTAACAACTTCTACACAAAAAAAAAAAAATCCTTAGAGGCTGACTTAACATTAAAACATCATTATTCTGACAAGCAATGAAAACCCCAGCTATCAATTTTAGGATACCTCTGTTTTCTCCTGAGACACAAACCGATCATGCAAACAGGAGTCAAGATGAGAAAGAGCCAAAGTCCACAGAGTGGGAAGAAGAGATGCACGCCTGCGTTGTAGATAGCACACTCATAAGTGTCACCGTACTATCAGAATATTTCAGCAAGAATTTTAACGCGAACACTCATTTGCCTTGCCCAAGATGAGACAGCGATATACTTTTAGACCTTCCTCAAAAAAAAGTCTCAACCACCGTTTTCAACAGTTAACGAGGATCAGTAAATTTATCATGACATAATACATAATGGGTTTCTATTTTGAAGGTAGTCAACAAGACCTCACACGTAACTAGTAGAAAGTTTGGGGGGAATTTAATGAAGGCTTTAGAACGCTCCCCTCTTCAAATCTGCTTAAAGGTGTTTCAGCACCCAGATCTGCCTCTTTTCAGGTCTGTAAGGGTTTATCTTCATTTAATATAGAGGCACATAAAAAACACCAAGACGCGACAAAAAAAATTTTGGCGTGACTTTAGAAAGCATATATATAAACTGGGGCAAGCCTTTTACTCCTGTTAGTTCTGACAGACTTAAAATACATAAAGCCTTAAGGGGGACTTCCCAGCACGGATATCCAAGATGTTACTACTAGAAGTTCTTTCTTGACACGCTACGACAGCGCACACAGAATTTTTAGCCCAGAGCACAGGCCTTTACGTGTAACAGTTTGAGGGCTGTCCTCTACTCAGATCTCTCAAAGTTACGAGTGTCACAAAAGCGCAGACAAAAGAAAAATTACAAAGCAAGTCAGTTTTTCTTCTGTAAGGATATCACTGTGCTTTCAGCGGTGACTAAGAAAAGAAGTAACACTGAATATCAGTAACTACTTATTCAGCATTGCAAGCCAAGGCATAAAGGAGAAAAGTGTTTATAAAGTATTTATGTTATTTACTGCTAAGATCATTCTTCAGGCTGTCAGAGTTGGGGTTTTTTTGGAGCAAGAGTTATCTTCTCAAAAACTGACTTCTTTTAGATTCATCACAGACCTATTTATTATTTATAGTGTGACAGTACTTAGATCTACACTGAGGTCTTTTTGCACTAGACTGGAAAGTACATAAAGGTAATACCTGCCCCAGTTATGACTGGGATGAGAAAATACATTAAGAGTACTTCAGCTCACATTTCCAGTTAAGCAAGGTCCTTGTTTGTAAATAATACTGTTAGGACAATAAATACCCCTAATTCCCAGGAAAAGGACAGGAGAAAAAGCTGTCTTCAAGACTGCTTGTTACTTTAACAGGCTTATTATCAGAGACATCCCTTCTAGCAATAAGGGAGTAATTCACTCATATCAGACAGAGTGCCAATATTATAATGAATTACAATGTGGTCAAGAGTTTTATATGCTCTAACAGTTTCACAGAAAATCTGAGGAAGAAGAGTAGAAAACAGTAAATATTAACAGACAGCAACCACTCTTGAACTGGGAAAACTAGCATGCATGGTTTAATTACCAAAAAACTCCACTTTCTTTTATTTAAATAAACTGGCGTCTATTTACTAGCAAATGGCAGATCAACTCATTGCATATGTAGGCCAAACAGATACTGGACAGTACCAAATTTCATGCACAATTGAGCTTGAATGGATTCAAACTGGTGACCTAGAAAAATCAAAACTCTGCATAACATTCCTGCAAGCAAATCAAATCCAGTGCATACATAATCCAGCAAGTCATTTATGTAAGTGACAAAATAACTGAAAAGAGTTACCTATGAATGTCTGTTGTGCCTGTGAATTTCCCCCTACCCTTGGGGAACACGAGTGAGGGTAGTTAGATGCATTAGCACCCATTTTCTTCAGTCATTCAGGCATTCCGCCTGCTGGCTCTTCAATGTATAATCCCATAATCCTTTATAAATCTTCAATCCCAGGTCCAGCATTCTGTTCCTCCATTTCTGAAGAACAAAAACACCAATGGGTTACTTCATTACTTTTTTTTAGTAGGTATTATGTGATTTAGATAAAATAAACTCAGCCTCCAGCACATATTATTTTCATAAATTAAAACCTCAAACACTTCCAAGATAGCTTTTTATGAAGGACTAAACCAAGATCAAAAATATTTTTTTTTTCAAAAATAATTTGTAATTTTACAAACTATTCACAAATCAGTATGATAAACTGCAGTAAGGACCAGGATGGCTATGAAAATTTACCTAAGAAATCTTCAAGTGAGAGTTGGTCTAGACTAGATATGCTCCTTTAACTATACCAAGAAAGACTTTCCATACACACCAATATGTTTATGCATTGTTATAAAAATCCTAAATTGAATTATATTGGCTGAGAAAGCAGAATAAACCAATCCTCTTGGACATTACACCATCACCTGCATTTTGATTTCATATCATTTATGTAGTTCTCATTCAGGCCTACTTTTCAAGTTTAGACAAGTACCTAAAAGTAGGTTTATAGGAGTAAAAATAAAGTGTTTAAGCATTCATCTACTGTTTTGTGAGGCATTTACGAAGTCAATTCCAAGGAAACTTGAACAAGGATTCATTGCTAAACACATAACAAGCACGTTATAATTTATTCCTTTATTAGCAGTGTTAAAATATTAATACTGCAAAATGAAAGCTAGCATCATGAAGAGCTGCCTACTGTCAACAGAACACATGTGCCCCCATCCAAAACACAAACACACATGTATGATACAAAGGTAAAGTCTATACTAAGACTTTTTTAGACTCCATTCAATATTGTGAACATGTAGGTAAATTCCTGTGTTGTCAGAGGTGTATCTACTTTTGCTATATGGTCCCAACTTTATCTCCTTTCTCAGTACATCTCTGGCATGCTAAATCAGACAAGTGCCATGCAAGAGCATGTGATTCAAGGAAGCTGCAGCACCATTGCAGTCCACTCTCTGCTTCAATGATCTGTTTGTTTCTGGCATGAGGAGTTCAGAAGAGGGAGATACTGTGACACTGGGGAGGTGAGGCCACAAATGCAGAATGCAAAGCAGATCCCAGGGAGCAGAAAGTGAGAGACAGGCCAGGAAGGAAAAGGCTGCAAATTGCTGCAGGCAGAGGGGTGAAGAGGAACAAATGCCCCAGGGCTCGAGGGCTGGCTACATGAGGAGGAAGAGTAGAGAGGGTTTGGAAACCTGGCTTATAGCCGTGGGTGTGCGAAAAGGTAAGGCACAGGCATGGGACTGAAGTATTATAGAATCATAGAATTGCCTAAGTTGGAAGGGACCTTTCAGATCATCCAGTCCAACCATCAACATAACTCTGACAAAAAACATCACTAAATCATCTAAGCACTACGTCTACCTGTCTTTTAAATACCTCCAGGGATGGCGACTCAACTACTTCCCTGGGCACATGCAAAATGGGCAACATCACACCAGCAAACACCAGTAAATGTTCTCAGCAAACACAAGCTGTTGGATCAGTTCAGTCTCGGCCAATGCACGTACTAATTTTCTTCCTTGTGTAGACATAAGTGGGCTATTCTAAGACAACCAAATCCATATGGATGTAGACCTCTTCTCCATACATGAAAAGCTCCAATGATTTAAGAAAAAACACTTAGAAAATAACTTCATTAAAACTGTGACACTCCAAGTGATTTGTGTACCCACACAGAATGCATTGCTTAAACGTGCCATACATTTCCAGACGGAATTAGTTACATTCAGTACAAGCTTCGTGCAGGTAAGAGCCACCTTTCAGTTTGAATGCAAATCCCTCACAAATAAAGGCCAGCATCCTGTGTAGCTATCCCAACAACTTCCCTTTTCTCAGCTAAAATTGGATTTGGTTCATTTGGACAGAGTCCTGGAATAATGCCATTGCTATTCCACTTTCCTCTTCTGCGCTCAGCTGTGGTGTGATAACTTGTCTATTAGATGTCTACTAACACTTTTCAGTTCTTCCTGACATGGGAAATAGCTAAGTAAAGGCGGGGGTGGGGGGGGGGGTGGGGGAGTGCCCCCTTTTTTTTTTTCCCCCACTAGCAAGCACTAAATATACATAACCAAGCCTCAGGATTGAAGTTAATACATTCCACCTCGCAACAAGCATGCCCCAGAAGATGAAAGGAATGTGATCAAGGAATATATGCAACTGTTCAATACCACTATTATTCAATGCTTGAGTTCGCAGAACAACAGGATTTAAATTACCTGTATAAAAAGTTCCTAAAATATCCAATATATAAAATAATTGTATTGAGGCTTACCACAAGAACACTGTTACATATTAAGCCCAAGTGAGTATTGTGCAGAATGAATTCCCTCCCTAAAGTATGTAGCTTAAGTAATATAGGATCGTGTAAAAACAGTGTCATATTAAAGCTGTATACAAAAATATATTCATTTATATAAACTGAATATGTACATTATATAAATTTATATATTTATATCAGTAAAATCAAACATGCCAGGTTTCAGTGAAGGAGGAATTCAATGTAGAGTAGGCACTGTGGTCAGCCATTTGCAGATGCCAGAACTTCCTATACCTCCTTTCAAATTTAACCATGCACTGCTTGCTCACATGTATGCTGGCTGACTTCTTCAGAGTATTTTGCATCTTGAATTCAAACACGTTGTCGTTCCTAACAGTGTATTGTGCCCCATGGCTCAAAACTGATCATAGCTTTAGTCCCACTACTGTCCTTAACCTCATGTATCAACTGAAAGTACAACATTTGTATTTTTTAGTACATCACTAAATTTCACACAATAATATTGTATAACCCATGTTGTATTTCCCAAACAATTTAAGCTGGCTGCAGTGATGAATTCTGTCCTGGAGGAAGCCCTGCCTGTGTTTGCTCTGGCCCAAATATTCTGTGAACCAGGTAAACTGACCCACACTAAAACCAACCTAGAGCAAAAGTTTAAACAGTATGAGTTACCTAATCGATTCGTTATGGCATCACATGAATACTTGCACCAGCTCAAGTGTAAAAAAGAAAGAGGACCACGGGAACAAGCTGCTAGAACCAGGATTGCATCTTTTGACAGCAAGGTGTACTTGAACCACTCATGGATTTAGGTGCCTTTTTTTTTTTCCTGTTTGGTTTGTTTTGATAGTGTCTGCTTCAGCCTCTACACTAAACCAAGCCTACGCGCACAGAAGTCAGTCTTGGGCTTAACCTGCTGCATCTAGGACAAATGTAAATACATCTTGGTTACCACATAAAATGCCAAATCAAGAATGCTGTTTCCCATGGTGAAAGACAGCTGTAGGAAATGAACCCAGAAGTGAGGAAACCACCCCAAACCATAAACAATTAGATTTTTAGCTGCAAAAGGAATGAAAGATTTCACCTTTCCTTGCAGAAGTTATCCTGCATACCAAAGGCTTCCCTATTTTAGCGAAGTCGAAGAATTTTTTTAATCTAATTTTAGCCTCAGAACAGTCATGGAATTTTTTTGTTTCTAAAACTACCATCAAGTGAATTTTTTTCTTGCCTTTCTGTTAAGAGTTTATATGCATCCACATAACCATTGTCAAAAGAAAACTAAATTCAACATCTGGTGACCTACTGAAACAGGATCTCTTGCTGAGAGCAGAAACGCACACACAGATGTGCATTATGTATGTATACATGTACATAGAAAAAAAAGTTAAACTACGTCAAAGTTTGTTTAAAAAAAAGCCTGCACTACAGAAATAGTATGTGAAGCATGTTACATGAAACCAGGAAGCTTTAGAAGCTAAAATTACCATCCCAAATGCCACAAAAAGCCCAGAAGTTACTTTCAGATTATATTTATACTTAGAGCAGAATAAGGTTTAAAATAAACACAAACCTAGTTAAAAGTTTCAGTACCTGAAATAAGTTTCTCAGTCTTCTCAATACTTGTCACACTGAACTTAAAATCCTAAGAACCTAAGACAACTTGCATCTGAGGTGTCTGGGCTGAGAGCCAGCAATTCCTGGATTGGGAATTTTGATACAAAAAAAAAAAATAAAATCTGTGTACAGAATGGACTTTGGGTAACAGTGACACTTCGTTTATAGTCATCACTCAATACGAAGGTTTCATAAAATTTTCTGTACTCCACTGGGATACAATTAATATAAAAGGCAAGATGGGGAGTGTTACAACATGTTTTACAACCAAAAGCATTTGACTTCTTCCCCTCTAAAATTTTAAGAACTTTTTGTATTTCTTCTGGAGTTGTTGCCATAGGGTTACGAAATAGCATAATACTAAGACCAAAATAGGAAATCGTATCAAGTACATGCACATACTTGTACAACACGATTTTTCAGGTTTTACATTTTACTTAACACATTTTAAATTTACTCCAAGTGAATGACAACAGAAGTATCACAAGCATACCTTATTCATATTTGCTTAGATTTTTATCTAGACCAAAAATGCTATGCTATTTTCCCCCAACAGTTCCTTTGAAGTAACAAGGAAGAAGAACTGTAATGCAAGATGAGAGGACAATGTCCAGCAGTAAATTGGTACATTTGGGGGGAGGGGGGGAGGGCAGGAATTAAAAAAAAAAACAGCTTTTAGAAGTGGTAACTCCAGTAAAGAAATTCTTCAACTAAATTTTAGCAAGGACAAACCTCTTTTCATAGTGATTAGGTAGACAAATAACTAAGAGAGAAAGAGCTTGTAAGAACAGATCCCTGCCACTGTCCCCAGGATACATGCCACCAGCTTGCCTTAACCTGAACCTGCCCCCAGTCTGGAGCCCTGCGCCACCACAAAGGAATTCAGGAACACCCATGTTCACCAGAACAGTTCTACAGCTCCTATCCACTGGGGAGTCTTCAAACCAGCTCTGGCTGGCCATGCTGGTTGTTACACAGCATCACTACTGGAATTACCAGCCCACAACATCTGAAGGGACAAATACTTAAAAAATTAAGAGAAAGCTGCCTGTGGTTGGAGTTCCAAATGTTTGTTCAGATGTGCATTTACTACATACCTCATTTTCTTACTGTCCTACTGGAGGCGGGCTCTCCAAGGAAGAGGAGCTGACAGGAACCTGTCTGACCCTCCTCTTACTCCATGGACGAAGCACTCAAGGGAGGTACTGGCAAACTCAGAGATTTCACTAAGGCTAGATGTCTCCAGTCTCGAGAGCATACACGTTAAAGGACTGAATGCATACAGGACAGCATATCTTGAAGAAACTGTGCAACTGGTAACTAATTCTCTATTCAAAGGAAACAACCGAAATTTTGAAGGACCAGCTGATTATGTAGCTAGACACACACACAAAACCATGCAAACCCAATTTTGCCTTTTTTTTTTTTTTAAATCCAGTCAAGCAATCAACCTTTATCATTATTCAAAATTATCTGGATGATACTGAAAGGTTCTGGTTTGGATTAGCACTGTACAAAAATGACGAACAGATAACATTCTTCATGATTTGGGTTTATGAATCTGTGTTATTTCATGATTTGGAAAGAAAGAAAATCCAATAAGCAAAATACTAAAATTTAAGCCACATCAGCAGTTACAGGGACAAGAGGGCAAGGAAAAGCAGATATAACTGGATTACGAAAGTGACGGCGTTGCTTAGCGCTTTGCTGAGAATCATGTGTTCCAGCTACCACAAAGAACCCTTTCTTAAAGTTAAGCATGAATTTTAAAACACTTTCTTTTTCTTGAAGTAGTACATTTCTCCATTAAGAAGTTCTTTTAAAATGGAGGCAGCAAAACCCTCACAGTAGTCCTGACTTGTTATTTCTAGATTTGTTTCATAGGACTGAGTTTTAGGAGGAATAAATAAATAAATAACCTGTACCGATTTTCAACATGTCCTCTGAGGAACCAGAGTGAAAGTTAGAAGAACTATATTCAAATAGAGTATAAAGGTAGGTAATCTTGAAGATATGTACGCTTCAGAACGTGAAAACATTGAGAAGCATTCTGGCAGTTGAAAAGACACAGAATGCATAGGAAAATCCCCTCTTTTCAATGCTGCCTTTGCAAACAGTGTTCAAAGTAGGATTTTTGAAGACCAGCAAAGCAATTCAGAATATGATGTGAATGTGTCACATCCTAGAAGCAATTAAGTAACATCATCAGCACAAAGTGACAGGGCAAATCACTAACAGCAGTGTGGAGACATGGGACATCAACGTTTTTATATTTCCCTACATACAAAAAAATATTCCAGCACCTAAAAAAAAAAACACAACACACAAAGCAGACACAGACTAACTGAATTACAGCAGTACAGTCCTGCACAGAATAGGAAGTTCCTCCCAAGCAACTTAAATGTTTTCATATACTGGTAAATGAATCTTGATCTCTGTACTTCACTGAACCTTCCAGCTAGTTGCAGGTACCCACTAATTTACCAAAAGTCTATTCCGATTGATGATACTCACATGAAGGACTTAACTAATGTTCCAGAAGTTGAATTCAAAACACTTCTGTTAGCAAAATCAGCAAGAACTCACTCGCTGCCCTTCAGGACTCTCTTGAAGTGAAATGACAGCACATATTCTTCAATGACTTTCCATTTTTTAGAAGTTCACTTGAAAGGAACATTATCTGATTCAGACACAAAACATCATTAAATCTACTTTGTAAGAAAATCAGAGAAATCCTATCCACCAAATCTTTATCAGCGTTGCTGAACACAATAATTAGGAATGAAAATACCCATTTACAGGGAATATCCATTTTTACAAGGATAATTCATTTTAGCCAATCTAGAATAATTGCAAGATAGTCTGACACATCGTGATATATTTTGAGGAGTCTAAAGGTTTTTCAAAAAGCCTCTTCTAAGCAAACAAAAACATTCTTTTGTTTTCTAAGAAAGGCAAATTCTCTTTGGTATAATAAATATGTGAACACATCAGTTGGTTAAGACAGAAAGAAGAACCTCTAAATTACATGAAAAGTACCTCCAAAAAAGGATCAGAACCTTTTTTAAATGTAGTGTGCTTTTTTTCTCTCCATCAAAGTTCTGGCCAAGACTCAAATTGTCTTGTTAGGCAGCAACTTAACTTAGTTGAATTTCAGCTAAATTCAGCTTCAGATACTGGGATTGAACACCAGTCTGGTAAGAGCACTGTCCTCCCCTTTCTGCCTCCAGACACCGCCTGTCCTTTACTGCGGCAGTATCCTCAGTCATCTGCTCCTTTCTTCCCCCTCCATGGAAAAGAAATGAGCAGAGCAAAATCAAGAATTCTCCACATGAAGTTGTTCCACCTTTATACAGTGTATTTCATGGGCTTCCTGTTCAAGTACCCCTTATCTGTCAACAGAATTGTTGCTTTTTGTGGAGCAAGCCAGGTAGTCTTTCCTCTCTGCAGTTTTCACAATTCATATGATTTTATTTTATTTTCTTTGACAGTGCCCCCTGCCAAGATCCCTGTTTCATTGAGAAAGGGAACTCCTCTTGTTGTTTGAGCTGTGACCCAACCACAACACAAGATGCTGTTTTCAATTAGCAAGTCTACTAAGACGAGGAAATCTTGGCTCAAACCCCAACCATATGGAAGATCCGTCTCTGGATTTTAGCGCTGCTGCCTTCTCCCATCAAGTACCACCTCAGTGGGGTACACCCTACAGTCATCTTGTACTGCAGACATTTTCCCTTTCCTCCAGGCTCAATTATTTCGCAGAAAGCCATTTACTCTGAATGAGTATCTGGGAGCTTCCTGTACACAATAGTGCCTCTAAATTCACTGCAGTTACATTCACCACACTTCCTCTCGGAACATGTCTCCTCCGAGGGTATATTAAAGTTACTAAGGCAATCCCAGACACTATGCTCTGTACCTATAAGTAAGCAGCACCCGTCCTCTCTTAAGACATGCTATTTTCAATTTGCCTTCAAAAAAGCATCCTTTTGATCGTACTGTTTTAGTTCCCTTATTAACTTCCACAGCTTTAAGAGGAACAGTAATAGCCTCTGGTGATGACACTGCTTGGGGTTTTCCCCAATAGCTCCAGCATCCCAACGTCAAAGCAGACTAAAAATCTTGGACTCACACACTGATCAGCCTTCCCATGTGCGTGAATTCTGTTCATGGATCAGTTTACTGACTACCTCTATCATCTTATTTTGGCTGCAATCAACTCCTCATCCTGCCAGCCAGTCATTTTACCAGTAACAACGTCATGTTGTGGTATTTCTGTTGCTTGGAACCATTACTGACAATATTCCTCGTTACCTCAGTGTTCCTGTATAATCCTCTTTCTTTCTGCACAAGCTTCTGAGATGCCTGGTGACAGAACAAAATGCATCTCATCTGCTTCCACTGAAAACCTCTGCCTGTGGCAAAAATAAAGCTATTACCAGTATTACCATATATTCAAGACAGTTTTCTCTACATCCCCCTCCTTCATATACCACCATTCTTTTTGTTCTGCACACCATCCTATTCATGGATCCTTTTGTCACCACACAGCAGCACGTTACACCCATGCAGCCTTTTCTCTTCTATATAACAAAACTTTGAAGTATCAGTTGATAGCATCATCTCTTATATGTTTAAGACTAATGGATTCATCTATTTACAATAGAAAAACTGGAAGGTGGAACGTGGAAAGGCGTGGTAAAGAACTCAAAAGGCAATCTAGTCCACTGCATTTCATGAAACATATCAGGAACTTTATTAAAGAAACACTAATTTTCCTTGTTCAAGAAAGCATTAAGTCACAGCCATGAAACTGACATAATGCAGGTACAGTTTTAAATAGAGTTTCTACAATAATAGCCACAAGCCATGACAAGTCTTGGATCTAACCAAAACACAGTTCCAATCTGGATTCAAAATGCATTATTTGGCATACGCAAAACCAAGCTGGTTCACGGACACTATGGTTCCACACACATTTCTTCAGCAGCAGTGTTCACCTCAGCTACTATCACCATCTTCCCAAAGCTCCATCATCACGTCAGCAACCAAATCACAGTATTCTCTTCTGCAGGATTTTTGTTTCTAACGTAATTATCTCCCTGCACCAGTTTACCAAATCACCCAAGGAATGTCACCATAGGAGGGAACAGCAGCAAGAAAAGGCTGCTTGCTCCCCACAGTCAAATGCAACGTGCAGTTTGACTAATACTCACTTGGCAGTGCCTTCAAAAAATAAACATTCCCGGTCCCATGTACTCGTGCCTACAGCACAGTTGTCCCCTTTCATTCTAGCAGGCATTTGGGAAGCCACATAGTCCTATGAGGGACCTGACTGAGCCACATTTGTTTTCATCTGATCCTTGTATGTGGCTGCAACAGCCTCTACCCTTAAGAACAGCATCGCCTCTACCCTCATTCAGTCAACTACCACTTTCAATGCAAACATCTTAATGTAAGTAGGTAGCTGTAAAACCACTCTTGCAATATGCTATTTCTCCTACATAGCTCTTAAAAATTAAGAGTAGGGAAAGATTACCTTCAAATTGCCTGCAAAGCAAGGGCAGTCCTACCAGAAACAGGCGATTTCCACAGCAGTGGATTCACCACAGCAGTGCTCACCGTACCTCGTTAGCTGAGCTGCCATTTCTTCTTTGGCCTGGGCTTTTTTTTCTACTCTGTATCTGTGCAGTTTGTTCCTCCCTTCAATTAGGCCTTGGTTAACAACCCTTCACACAGCAGCCATTAATACTGAAGAGGGCCACGGAGGTGGTTGTTTTTTTGAAGGCTTGGAAGATTTTAAGTTTGCAGTGACAGAATACATTTAGGTATTAGTCATATGGGGGGGGGGGGAGAAACAAGGCCAAGCATATGTGTATTTTAATATATTCCCCTCAATCCCGCAAATTTCTGCAGCAGTGGGGAGAAGCTCGCTGTGTATGCAGGACCCCCCATCTGTCAGCTCTTCACAGGTACATCAGGGTGATCTGACACTACCGCTGAAGTCAAACTGAGAGGGAGCAGTACCTTCCCCTGGCTCTGCTGCTCCAGCCAGGGGGTCTTCCTGCTTCCCCTCACACTACATACAGATTCTATGACCACAGAACAAGCAATTTCATCTGGCTGCTCCATCACCCCACTGCTGGAGGGGTTGACAGGTAACAGACAGGAAAAAGGGAATTCTTGCAGGTTGCTTTGACAGTCAGCTGCAACTGGAACAGGAACCCACAGCTGTCGATATGAAGAAAGTAGACTATTGCTATTAAACTGCCTCACAACTCTGCAAAATTATAGCCTCGTAGTCATCCTTTTTGTCCTCTCTGAGCTCGGGCCCAGCCTCAACAAGGCACCCTCGCCTGCTCCAGGCACACGGGCAGAGTTCTCCTCCGCAGCCACCGCTCCTGAAGCTCAGCTTTCCGCGTCAACACTCCACCTTTTTCCCTCGTCTCCTTACAACATCCACAGTCATTCCAGTGAGCCCACTCTGCTCACTGAAGTGGGCATCAGTACAAAAAAAAAATCAAAATGGAAAATTCATCGTGCACGGTATTTATACAACAATTAACTCATTCGAGAGCTTGTGAACTGGTTACGGACTGCTGCCACCCTGAGCAAGTCTTGAAATTCCTGTCAAACCCACAGGCTGTTTTCCTTTTATTTAGACACTTTTAACACACAAAAACACAACTGACATGGTGATCTCACACCTGTTTGTATAAATCAGTTATCTCTGTTTATATTAAGATTTTAACAGTTATTTAAAAGTTTGCACATTTAAAAGATTTCTCCTTTGGTTGGGCTTTTCTATATGGTCAATTTAAATTCATTAACTTTAATGGTAAATGTCAAAAGCCACACTGACTTCGAGTAACATTTATATCATAACATCTGATGCCAAGAAATCCTTCTATGCCATATACTTCAAAGATCTCAGTTGTTTTGAAGATGGATATTTTAGTACATGCATGTAGAGTAGCAAAATACACTAGTATTGCAATGCCTCCCCTCACAAGCAAACTTCAGATACTTCCACAAACTCTAAGAATCCTCAAAAGTTACGCCAGTAACTTTAACTTCAGTAGTTACCTTCAGTAATACCTACACTTAGATTCCATGCAAGTGTAGTGAGAACTAAATGCTCATAAACTTTGATGTGCATCTTCCCCAAAAATGCAGAAATACACTTTCAAAAGAAACAGAAAATATACTTTCTCAATGATAAAAGCAATCAATTAAGGAAGGAAACCAGCCTAGTAGTTACACTACAATTAAGTTGGAGCTTTGTTTACATTTTCCCCTTGGCAAGAAAAGGAAGTTATGTCTTCCAGATTTCCTGCAACAAGCTCTCTCTGCATTTCTAAAGCATTCATTTTTGTCCTGTAACTTGAACTTACAAGTTTTACAGAACAGTCGAAGGAGCATTGCACATGTTGACATAACGTGTTGTTCCTAAAAACGCACCAATCATACACGCATTTAATTCATCAATATCCTCATGTACCTCACGTATGCAGACTTTTTAAGATTGCACAGTTATGAGCGCCTCTGGAGTGGCTTTTTGTTTAACTATTTGCCAAAGCCAATCTGCCCTTTGAGCAGTCTGATGATGCCTTAACTCTTCCCTCTCCCTCCACAAGATTTGAAGCTTTTCAGATGCCCCATTTGAAAAAACAGATCTTTCAAAGAAGTCAAAGAAAAGTTTCAGAAGGAAAGCCTATTCGACTGTACTAATTAGAGGAGACATGCCATTAAAGCAACCCATTGCTCTTCATCTCATTTTAGACCAAGTTTTGTGCATCTTTCTCTTATCCACAACTGTCCTTTCACACTCAAAGCAAGTGGGTGCTATACCTCTCAAATAATGGAAGAATCAAAGGAGGTTTGGTAATTTCATCAATATATGAAAAAAAGTCAGTATTGCCCCCCCACCCCCCCACCCCCCCCCGGCAAAAAAAAAGCAGCAATCTCACTTCTCTCTCTACGCAGATGATCATTCCCACTCAACTCTCCATTCTCTACTAGCATGTTCATATTCAACGAACAAGAACAGTTTTTAGCTGGATCAGTTTTCAGATTAACAAAAATAGAAGGTTCACGTTAACTTAAAGGAAACAAGTTAATCTTGTATATGTGGAAAAAAAAAAAAGAAAAGACAAGTTCCATTTTCTTCCAAATTTAAAACAAGGATGGAACTCAGATTCACAAGATGTTCAAGCATTCTTATTACTGTTGGAGATCGCCAGTGCTTAAGAAAATTCAGCTTTGATGCAGGTAATGCCCATTCACAAAATGTGACATTTTAAATTTAATTCTCCAGAAAAATAAGAGTGTAGCTAAAAACAGAGTGAAGGGAGATGGGAAGAAGGAGAAAGGAAAGAAGTTCCCTAAGATGGTGGTGGGGAAATATCTAGATCTGCACAAGTCTGTTAATCCAAACTGGCACATTTTGAGCCAATAATCAACTGAGGAACTACACAGTAACAAAATTACATATTCTCAGCAGAGAAACTAAAGTGTCTTGAAAAACCTACAGTAAGATAAAACAAATTTTATTTTCCTTAAAATGGAAAAGCCACAAGTAGCGTGGACAGATCTTTTGGAAAGTTTGCTTTAGAACCATACGTTTGAGTAACATCATTTTCAGAAGCCTTGTAATTTAATCCTGAAAAACAGCTTTAAATAGTAAATGTTCAGGTTACAGCATCAAAGTTCTTGGTTAAATGCAGTTAAAAGACAAGCAGCCTTAATTCAGTGCATAAATATATACAAGAGTCACTTTACCAGGGGTTACCAAATCTTCAGGTTTGAGTCTAGAACTACAAAGTACTATTAGAGAGAGGATAATCTTATACTGGATGACAACCTTACTATGCTAGAAGACTATTTTGGCATTTCAAGTCCAAATGCACATTTCCAGGAGTGTTTGAAGGACTAAACCTTGCAGAGATTTTAATGACCAAGTAAAAAGTGGGAGGTACTTTCTGATCCAAATCATGTATCTTTTTATTAAAAAAAAAAGAGACACAGAAAATAATTCTCTTGCTGTTATATACATTCCTTTGCAGGAATTATGGTACTTACACCCAGCTCATCAGTAACAACTGCAGCCTCTCAGGAGCTGAAAAGTACTGACACAGCTTAGATTCTTCCTGGTTCGTTATCAAGGCTATCTCTACACCAAATGATGCAAAACTTCCTGTCTTGAGCATGCATTCTGTCAACTCAGCTTTTTCTACCGTCCCAGTGTCTGAAGTACAATAAACAACCCATTTCAAAAACTTCCTAGAAGTACCTCATTACAGACTGACAAAGGTATATTCAACTTAAAATGTCAGTATAAGCAATTTGATTGTATTTCAGTGATCTGCAGTCATTGCTAGAATGACTTTAAAGCAATCCATGAACCTATTAATGTTACCCTCTCTGCTCGCACTCTAGAGATTTTTATGTACTTGATTTCACTTGTTGAGACGCTTGAAATTGAGATGCCCATTACAGGCTGGGACAAGATATAGGATATCAACCTTTAATATACTCCCATACTTGATTAGTCTGTGATATTTTTTTTAAATGGCTAACACAGAATTCCACTACATATATGCCTACACCTCCCTTCTCCAAGATGAAATCTTCTGAGCATTCAGTTAAATACCACAAGCAGCTTCAGAGGTAGTTAACCTTCTATGTATTTTAAGAAACAGACATCTGGGTGCATGAGAGAAAACCTCTAAATGTCTCCACTTGTACAAAGTACTTCAGCACAACCTCATATTAAACACTACAGGACTTACATGGATGAGCACTATAATTATCACTGCAAAAAAGCTTCAAATAGGACTTGCATCTTCCTAGATGAATTCAAAGATCACCAAATCCACAGCAAATCCAGTTTCTCAATTCCAACAGTCAAGGAACTACTTCCCCCTCCCACCCCTTCACATCGAGTCATCGTGAGAACAAAGCTAAAGTAGGAGAAGAACAAAAAAGCTGAAGTTATAAGGCAGCACAAGACCAGAAAAATATTGTCTCATTGCATTCTGATTGGATTTGTCATTTTAGAAGGCTTTTTAGTCAGCTCTCAAGCAACTTTTCCAATATTGGGGTCAGGAGAAAGAGCAAAAAAAGGAAGTTTTGTCACTCATACTGATTATTTTTTAAAGCAATTAGAATAACCTACCTGTCACAGAAGTGTTTTACATACTTCATTGCAGTACAGAGACCTGAGGTAGCAGATAATGATAAGCAAAGCAGCATTCCAATTTCTCACTAATGCAATGTGATCTACCTGGTCACTCAAAAAAACCCATTTAATTTGCATATAAGTAGGTATACTAAGGTCTGATGCCTTCACAAGACCCTTCTTGTTCTCTGTATTCCAAGCCTTGATTGAAATCTCAGCACCAGACTATAAGAAACAACAGTCTTCTCTGACCCAAACTAACATCTAAAACACACACAAATACATTTTGCAGCTCTACTGATCACATAGAGCTTCTGCAAGTACCGGGTCACAAAGCAACACGCCCAACTAAAAGACCAAACAGCAGTCACTTATTACATTGCTGTTTCAACCAACTCCTTTGAGTTTAACCATTGTTACCATCAGAAGAAGTGCAAAATGGATTGACAATTATCCTGAAACAGATCTTGGGCAAGGCTTCCAAATTAGAGAGAAATCTCAGATACCATTAACTAGTTTGATCTATCTCCAAAACACTTCTCACTAGATAACACTGAAGATTTGAAGTGATGAAGAATGCTGGGAAGAAGAGAATAATCTTAAAAGCTACAAGTTAGCATACTGAAGTAATACTGTATCAAAAAGGACAGAACAGAAATAAAAAGGCTCTTTAAGAAGATGGGGAATGGCAGTAACAGTAGCACTAGAAAGAGATTCTTTAAGAGATATTTAAAAAAATTAAATTTTATCCTTTACAATTTATTATAGCGGACTAGAAACAGGATATGATAGGTAAGAAGAGACAAGCAAAGAGGGACAGAAAAAAGCATCCAGTATGATCACTGAATTCAGTCAAGATTTGAGGACAAAGATCAAAGAGGATTTACAAAATGATCAGACATTTATACAGATAACAGCTAGTGTTAGAACATCAAGTTGGAAAAATAAAGCAAGACCTCCAGAAGATACTTCTGAAACTTAGAAACTGATTTATGAAGATGCTATCCCAAAATGTTACACCCCCACACCTTACTGAAAGTTCTTCTTAATCAGTTTTGACTGCTGTAGATTTTTTTTGCGTGTTTTATCACTCTGCTATAATATAGTAATTCCTATTTTTCATTTAGAGAAATAGTTTAAACCCACTGATGACAGAAAATCCCCAACAGGCTGGACATCTGTCTGCAAGCCCACAGTTGTTAAAGGACACACTCAGTAGTGTTTGGTGTAACCTTGCACAACGCTTACACCCAAAGGAGTAATCAAATCAGATTTAAATTCAATTAAGTATATAGTTATGTACGTACTTCAATCCAACATGTTTTAGGCAACACAGTCCCACCCCCCACTCCCTTTACCTATCCAACCTTGCCTCTACACTGTGCCAGCAAACAAACTTTCCATAGCAGTGTGATGACCCAGATCAGGGACACAATCTGAAGTTATTTTGTGTTTCAGTGGTTTATTTTTCAGACAGATTAGTTTCCTGCAACGCTTCAGAATGAAGTCATGTAAACGGCTCTACTAACACAGCTGAGGGGACTGTGCAAGAAGCAGGAAAAAGCAGTTGTGGACTGCAAGCCTTTAAGCCAATTTTGCCACTAAGCATCTATCAAAAAGCTCAAGGCCATCGTTATGCAGTAAAAAAGCTACCTGCCATAGTCCCAAGGACAGAGAAATGAGAGACTTCAGATCCCCTTTAGTTTCGGGTGAACCTCTGCCATGATCTGATTGCTTTGGTTGAACACTGGAAACTAAAACACCACAGACAGAGAATAAGATGATGACAGCAAAATGTCAAAACTTCACAGAACTTCAGATAGCAAGGTGTGAAATAAGTGTTGCATATGCCATCACTGATATTCAACTCCTTCCTATCCATTTTTCCTCTTGCCCATTTCTACTCCACCCAACACACAATTTTCACTGTTTCGACATAAAAACACATGAGGATTTCCTGTCTCCTAGCACCCATTCATGACACAGAAGGCATCACTACAATTGGCATCCTTCTTGGGAGACATGCAGGACAAACTGGTTAGGCACAAAATGTAAGACTAACATCAAACTTTGCATCTGCAGTCCCTTCTTGTTATAGTTCAGGCATTCTGGTGAGCCAACATACGAAAGAGCATTCTAAAAATCCATAATAGCTTCTGTCCGAAGATTTAAAGTTACATTGACAAGCCTTATTGTTGAAAGAACCTGGGTGATTAAACAGATCAATAACTACATGACTCACTGGAAGCTCATCTAACATTCACATCCCATCTAGGATTCCCAGTTTCCACTGCATGCACAATGACGTTTGTGCATCAGTTTTCCAGACTTGTGTGAAAAAGTGGTACAAGCCATTGATTTGATAACAGAAATCAAAACTCATGTAAATGTGTTCAGAAAAAAAAAAAGAAAACTAAGAGTTAAGACTGAAACTAGCAGTTTTATACCAGGATTTGTCGTAAGAGCACTAAGATTCTCATAACTATTATTAAGAACACGGTTATTTCTTCTTAAAAGCAATCTCACATTTTACCTATAGAACTGTTGTTTGATTATTTCAAACTACATGCAGCCCATGCAAGATGTCCGTAGGATGTTTTGATTCATCTTTTTGTCTCCGAAAGGCAGTCAGCCATAACTACCTTGGTCATCACCGAGCAGCCAAGACATCACAATACACTCCCCTTTTCTTGCATGTGGGCTGGTGTATCAAGACCAAACTAGCAACAGGGTGGCAGGAGGGACAGAGCTAGCATCACACCTCCTCCTACGGCCACATGCAGGACTACAAGACACCTCAACACCAACACAGCCTGCAAAGCAGGACAGAGGAAGACTTTGTCCGAGCCTAGAATTCATCTCTAAAAAGCCTCTAGGATAATTGTCATCAGTGACAGCTGTAAAGTTGACATCATGTATGCAGCAACTTAAAAGACTGCTTTCAAAACAGAGACTCAATATTTTGTTAAGCCTATTCATCAAGCTCTGACAGCCCCACTGAATTAAATTCAAACAGCTGGCTGCAAAGACAGCATATTCTACTACAAGGACAAGCTACATACCTTCACAACACAAAGTTTTGAGTTTCTCAGACAAGCTTGAAAGCCAAGAGGGGAGAAAAAAAAATTAAAAAAAAAATCACTACAAGTCCATGCAAGTCTTCCAGGAGAGCTCATAAAAATAATTCTGTTCTTTCATGTATGACTCTTTGCAAATCAGTCAATGCCAGCTATAGGCATTACTACTGTATCTATGACTCAGCAAGGGAATCTGGACATATGAAGAAAATTCACTTACATTAGTAAAAGGCAAGGATTTAAAAAAAGCCAGCAATTACAATAATGCCACAGAAAATGATCTGTAATGACTTAAGCCTATGTTTCTTGCATGTTTACACATGCAAAATTAGATTAGAATGTCAAACCTGTTTATGTATTGGTTAAAGTTTGAAAGCAAGTAAAACAATGCTTAGTGCAGCTGAGCCGAAATACAAAGGATTCAATAGCTTCTTTCCTCTCCAGTGAACAGAAACAAACACTGGCTGCACATTCTACACAAAACACTGAACTCTTATTTCCAAGATTACCTGTATGTAGTCCAACTCTGAAGTCTAACTTTAAATCTGAATAAAAAACAGAGAGAGCAATTGGCAGCTTCATGTTGTAACTTAGGACAGAAGCTTTATTCACCAAGTCAGTCATCAGAGGTTTACATATAAGCACGAACAGATAGCAATATTTACACAACATTATTTTATACAGCAAAGTAGCAAGTTCTTAAATGGCTCAATTATGCTTTGGTCCATCAACTGAGACTAGTTAGAATTAAATTATTCCAAGAAGGCACAAAACATCACAAGCCATACCTTTCCAATACATTATCTTCATCGAGATTTTCTACAAAATAAGCGCTCAGACCTTGCCTTTTAAACAACACAGTCCAGAGAGTCTGTGTTGCTAAATAAAAGACACTTGTTCCACATCCTCAAAAATAATCTCCACAGAATTTTTTTTTATGTTGACAGCAGACTGTTAGTCAACAAGGAGAGGAGTGGAGCAAGGAAGAAGAAATTTTTTCATTGATTCCTTAAGCAAAAGGTTCAAATAGAGAGGGATATAAACTCATTGGATCTAAAAAGCAATTCCTCTCCTTGCACCTCCCTGTGTGAAGAATACTAATACATAACTAGGATGAAAGTGGTCCACGGTTTACGTTTGAAACAATAAAGGAGAATCTTAGTAGTCTAATCCTCTTCCCTAACATCTTTCAGACAAAGAGGATAAAGCTTTAACTCATCAAGCTTCTCAGTGCCTCGAAAAAAGTTATGAGCACCAAAAATTTTGTATCTGAGTTTCTGTTTTTATTTTCTCCCTTTCTAAATGACAACAGCGCATGCAATATGTGGTAAAACCTGAGGTAACCACATCTCAGCAGTGCATCTGCCAAACACTTTAGATTTCGGTATTACGTTACACGGGTCTGGAGCAAAGCCTCAAGCGATGCCACATTCCCTAAGCAAAATTCTCACGCAAGTAGACTATCATTGTACCAACACTTATTTTGCTGCCTTACTGCCATATTTTACACTAGCAGTTGACATGTGTGTCATCTTTCACCCAATGGCCCCAAACGGGATGGCAGGGGAGAGGCGAGGAGAAGCGCGAACCGACAGCAGAGCGCTATCCCACCGGCGGCAGGAATATTCCAGAGGCAGAGGCAGGCACAGCACCTACAAAGCTCCCCAAGTTTCCCCAGGAGCACCGCGGCAGCACCGACACGGAGAGGGGCAAGACGGAACCCCACCTCCCGCGGCCGGGCCGAACTGCCCGAGCGGGACCCACAGCCGGCGGCTGCGGTGCCCCTCGCACCGGCGGGACCCCAAGCCCCGCACCGGCTCCTCCGTGAGGCGGCTCCCACAACCCCCCCGCCGAGTGCTCCGCGGGGAGCGGCTCCGGGGCCGCCCCATCGCCGGGGAGCCACGCCGTACCGGGTAGCAGAGGGGGCATTAGGGCAGGATCCGATGGCGAGAAGCGGCAGAGGCGAGGCCGCTGCGGGCGGTCCGGACCGGGGCCCGCCCGTCCCCGGGAGCGGCATGAGGAGAAGGGCCGCTCCCTGCCGCGGGAGGCCTTGTGGGGCGGTGGGGGCCCGCACCCCGGCCCCGCCGCAGCAGCGGAGCTGCGGGCTGGGAGCGACGAGGCGGGAGCAGGGACGAGCCTGCCCACCGCCTGCCCGGCGGGGCGCGCACCCGGCCCCAGCTCAGGCAACCCCGCCGCGGGGGCGTCGGCGCTCTTCGCCCCCTCCCCTCTGCGGCCGTGACACCGAGCCCGGTCCCCCTCCCGGACCACGCTCCCCGCGGCAGCCTCACCTCCGGCAGCCCCTCGCCGCCGCCATCCTCCCCGCTCAGCACCGCCCGCTCCCTCCCGGTCCCGCTCCGGCCGCCGCCATTTTGATCCAGAGCCCCGGGCTCGCCCGGGCGGGGGGGGGAGCGGGCACCGCGCCTGCGCAGTGGCGCTGCGGCGCCCGGGACACGTGGTCCGCGCGGGGGGGCGAGAAGAGGAGGGGCGGGGCGCGCGGGCACCGCCCGCTGGGGGCGGGCTGCGCCTGAGGGGGCGCGCGACATGGCGGGACGGGTGGTGGGTCTCTTGTCAGAGCTGTGGTGTGGGAGCAGGGGAGGGGGGCGGCGCCGTGCGGTGGTACCCGTGGCTAAGGGGAGCTCACGCCTTCGGGGGACTCCTGGCAAAGGGACCAGAAGGCGTCACTCAGAGCCTTCGCGGTTTCCACTCAGCCCCGGGCTTTGGGGGGCTTCACCTGCCAAGTGGCGAAATGGAGGAGGGTGGGCAGGGTGCCGTGGGGCTGCCCGAGCATAGGGAGCCCGTGGGCCTGGTGTCGTGAGGCAGCGCTGGGACCGCAGGCCAGGTGTGGCCCTGCCGCCAGCCCACACGTGCGTGTTTTGCCTTGTGTGACAGATCTCACAGGTTTGTTATCCCCAGGTACAGAGGTGTTTGCAGCGTAAGTGGTTCGTCAGCACATGTTCTTTGTCCTTGAGACTTCCTTAAGCTGCTTATATTCAGCATATGTTTAGCTCCTTGCTTTGAGTTACAAATAGGCCACAGTCAGATTCTAGTTTTACTGTTCACACTAGGAATACATACTGTTCACCTGGAAATAAACTCCCACCATCTTCCCCATTTCTGATAACCTCTCTCAGCATTGGGAATCAGTATTTCACACATCTAGGTGAAACACCACTCCTGCTGTATTTTCTTCAAAGAAAGGTGCATGTAGGTACAGTAAGGATGACAACGTACAGGCACCATGTTTATAAGGTCACTGTTTTATAAATCAGAGAACGTGACCTCAAAAAACTCAGAGTTTTATTAGAACAATAAAACCACTTAAGCCAAACTACTTGTGCTTTCTAAAAGAACTAAGCACCATGTGTCTGTCTATGAGAAGGTCTGAGAAAAGAGTTTCATGCAAAGGCCAAAAGTCTGATGAATTCACATGTCAGAAAGTCTTCAGCAAGCTGAAAGCCACATCTGTGATCATTCGTTGTGGGTAAAGGCGAGCTCTGACTGATGATATCCCCTCCTGGCTTTGCTGACAGTCCATTTCTGGAGGGAAGCCTTCCTCCCACTTGGCATTGCGCTCTCCTCCAACCATCTCTGTAATTAACTTGCCTGACTGAAGCAGACCTCCCTAACTACCACTTGGCATAACATCCCATAATGCTGAGCAGCTTACCAAGAAGTTAGGAAAAAAACAACCTCTAATGTATTTGTCCATGCTGTAGGGTGTTTTCTAACCGGTTTCAGCCTAAAAATGGAGGAGAAAGACAGTTTGTTGGGCTGATGGACAGAATTTTGTACTCCGTGGGAGTTTAACTGTCTTAGTTATTGATACGGTCTCCGACATTGTAGTATCCAAGAGAACCACAACCTTTGTCTTCCGTATCCGCGCAGTACCAGAGTGAGAGGAGGGAGTTTTTATAATAGCAATTTAATAGATAAAGTTCACACAGCCAGGGTTATGCTTTTATCTGTTCAAGGGGGACTATTCTCTGTAAATATTGTGTCTTTGCAAGCTGTTGTTGCTGTTGTTGGGAGAGCTAATAACACTGACTGGCCGCTTTAAGCTGTTGCCTGATAGAGCCTTCCCATCTTCTACTTCTGTCTCTTTTCTTGCGCCTGCCCTAAACCGCGTTCCATTCCCTGCTGTTAGGAACCGTGATTGTGGAATACCACATACACAGCATTCAGCTTAGTCCTGTTTTACCCTGGTTTTCTGTAGAAAGGTGGTATATATGACCATATTGCCTGCCTGCGCATATATGGGTTTAGCTCTATGATGTCTGTGCTAAAAATTTTTGAATTCATTGATCTGTTTCTCATTTGGGTCCATGTAGACACCGCAACTACAGAAAAGGCTTTGTTTGTTTTAGCCATCAAAGTCCAGCAACCAACAGACACAAACCTGGAGGAAACTAAACTGCAGTACTTTTAACGCACATGGAATTGTTAATTTAAATATATCTGTTAGGAGAAATGGTTGCAGCCGAGGTGCCTGAAGATCAACAGTGTGAGACAACCCCTGCCTCTATTTGCCATTCATGATTTATAATATCATTGTTACAATTTTAGCAGTGGCTTGCCGGGACCAGCATAGAAATAAGAACCAGTTGAAGTTTAAGATTCAGGTCACAGAGCTTTTAGACTGAGGGGAAATAGGGTGCCAGCTTGGTTTTCAGGTGACGAGAACTAGTTATGAATTTGTTGCCAAAGTTCTGTAGGTAAGCGAAAAAATCCATTCTTCCCTCCAGCGAGCCTTGCTCATAATCTTACAGGTAGTGAAAATGAGAAGAAGGGATGGAAAAGAAGAACGGATGTTTGCTTTATTAGTGTTTTTTTATATTCTAATATTATAAACCCAAGTGTAGTCAAAATGGATGGTTAGATTGAAGTACCAAGATCCTGCTCACCAATAATCATCCTTTTAGCAGCTAAAATAAACCTTCTCTCTCTTATGACTCAGAGACAAACGGTGTGTTGAGTAACAACTTGAGGAGACATCTGGCAGGCTGGAAGTGAGGAAGGCCACCATTTGCTTTCGCTTCAGACTTTTCAAAGCATAGAGGTAACCCCTTGACTGCAGTGTCATTACCTCTGAGGACTGCGTGGTCTCATGGGCTAGACAGCTGTGAAGCATGCCAAAAGTAAGCTGACCAGCTCCTTCTGCCACATGGGGCCTTGGTGCAGGAGACAGGTTATAAAAAAATGCGTTACAAACCTTGCTGTGGAGGAGGGGGAAATGGAAGCTCATTGCATTTATGTGCAGGTGAATATGTTTTCTGAGATGAGAGGATAGGAGATTCACACCATCTGAAAAACACCCCTAGAGCATGTGCACACACATCACTTCCCTGGTTATAATCCTCACACTGTGCTCTCAGAAATAAATTCATCTTCCATTTTTAGCAGGATTGAGGTATGTTTGGTTTGAATGATTTAAAATAACCGCTTGAAGTCCTAATGAGCAAAAGCTTACATATGCCTTAAGTATTGTAAAATGCCATTTTTTTAGAACAAAGTACAGAATGAGATACTGCTTGAGCCACACAATGGTTCTCAGTACCTCCACTCATGCAGAGTGCTGTAACGCTTTATTCATGTTTTTGCTGGGACTTCTGTGAAATACTGATGGTAATCACGGTATGTACACATTGCATTTTATCTCCAAATTCAAGAGTGTTAGTAGGAAAAATTGATTATGTGCCACCACTTATTAAAAATAAAACCAACCCAGCTGTCTATTGTAGTTCATTTACCCTTCATTTGCACTAGGAAGCTCAAGCTTTGAAACGCTGTCTGGATATTTATCAGAGCTTACTAAAGAGAAAATACACTTGGGAGAAAAAACCAACAACAACAGTTCACTTGCATTGATTCTTTTTTTTGACCATGATTCATTTCTTAGACTTTTGGATGTTTCATTTGCTTTTCATTCCACATGTGTACCATTTATTATTATTAATTGTGTATTTGTTTTGCTGTGTTGTGTGGAGGCCCTAATCAAAACTGGGGTCCCGCTGTGCTGGATGGTATGCCAAACTCAGATTACAGAACATGCTCTAGAGAGTTTACTAATTAACTGGAAGGCCTTATCATGCAAGGCACAGAAAACCTCCTGCAAACCAGTGAGAAAACTGGATGTGCGTAATTTTCGGTGAGAGTTGGGGTCACACCACATGTTGCAGGAGGTACCTCTGAGTGCCTACTACAGAAATAGTGTCAGCTGCCTTACTTAGAGAACGTGATTCTGGTTTTATCCTGACTTGTTTTTTTAGTGTGTGTATTTCAATTCAATTTTATGGCACTCAGGGCAGTAAATCATGGCTAAAGAAAAGCATAGAATACTTTAAAGTATTATCTGCTTATTGGTAACTAATCCACAATAACTGAAACCTAAAGGGCTGATGCTTATTATGTTAAACAGGCTTCATTTCTATCAGTGATAATGATGAGATTCTGCAAATGTATAGATCTGGATTGTTACTAGCTCTTTAATTTTATTCTTTGTCTGTTGCCTTTCTGACTAGCTGAGCTTTTCTTGCTACCAAAACGACTTTAAAATTTCATAGAAGAAATGTGTTCACTACACTCATATACACATTGCTCATTATACACCATCCGACAGCTCCTCAAAGAATAGACTGAAGTTGGCATGCAAGCCACAATAATTGGATTTCTATAATCAGTGATGGCAGAGCAAGAGATGCGCTTCCTTGCGTGAAATGGGAGGCGTGGAAGCACAGCTGTGACAGCAACATGCTCCTTCTGCCTTGATTTTGCTCATTCCTCAAGTCACCAGATCTTCACACAGAGACGAAGAAAGCCCTGTGATCTGGCAAGAGAGCAGAGGAAGGGAGGAGAGCGTAGAGGATTTTGTTTGCTGTTAGCAGGAGAGAAGGGGGCAGCCCTGGGGCAGCTGTGATGGGGACTGCCATGGAACCACCCTGGGATCTCTGCCTGATCTGTGAGGAAGCAAATTCCCCGCCAGCATTTGAGGAAAGCTATGGGGCACACGGCCACCCTGCGCTTCTGGGAAGCCTGGCAAATTTGATGAGGTGAAATAGCTGCATCCAGCAGGAACAAAGTACAAGCTGTTACCTTGAAGGAGGTGTTAAATAGGCCCTGCCCAGGACAGGTCGCAGAAAATACGCATGCATCGTGAGCCTTTGAAGAAGCAGGAGGAAAAGAAGTGACATTAGAGTCCCAAGTTAAGGTGGGGAGGCCTGGGGACAGATGTCTGTTTGTGGGACAACCCGGCACCTCAAGAAATGAAGACAATGGTGGTGATCTATGCCAGGAGGTTAAACCTTACAAAACTAATGGCCTGTGAAGTCTGTGGGGTGACAATGTTGAGCATCCCATGGTCATTACATTGAGACAAACTTGCATTGGGAGACACAATTAGGATCTCACATTTAAGCACACAGAAATAACTGTTCCGCCTGTGTGACCTTTATGTAGCTAACTTCTGCCTGTGCACATGGAAGATCTCTTCACTCTGATCACCAAGGCATATCCTGAAAGGAATATTACCTCCTTGTAAATCAAATGTCATTTGGATTAACCTTTAGTTGTGTCCTTAAAAGGGTTTTTTTATGTGTGCAGTTTGTTTGTTGTTACTGATGGTCCTGTATCACTGATGCTTTTGGTGAGGGTATAATCACCCGCCCTGTGGCTGCATTCCTTGGTAAATGCGCTTTGTAATTTGTCATTGTAGAGAAAAATGCCAAAACCAGACCACTGCTGATGATGGCAATTGCTTGGCTTGGCTGCGGATACCTGCACTGCTGGTCTTCTACCACTTAGTATTTTATCAAATGATCCCTTTTTTTTTCCAAAGGACCCATTTTGGTGAGCAATGTGCACAATGTAAGATGGTCGCTGAATAAGCAGTTATTCAATATATCGATCTCTCCTCAGTTCACTATGGCACTATGCCTGCTTTGCTGCACACTTCAACCTCTGCTTTAAATGCCCTTTCTGTGGCATCGGAATGCTTCACAAACACTAATGAATTTTCAAAAAAGCAGTTGTTATATCCACCCTGTAGATTACAATGTGAGGCACAGGATTATTCAAGTGGAGAATCTGCTTGTTGTGGGGGCTCAGTTAAGGTACATGGGTGCTTACAGGTGTTTACCAGTACTGTAGCACTTGCTGTGTTCAGTGCGTGTTTCCCATTGTTCAGTTGCAGCTGTGAGTCTGCCCTTTTGCAAATTTGGCACCAAGATTTCAAGCCAAGCAATCAGAACATGAAGAGCTAAACACAACTTATGAAAAGTTTAAGTGATCAGCTGATTATTACATTGCAGTTCTTTGGCAGAGGCAAGGTTGGATCCCCGGGAGAGTACTTAGCTATGAGACTGTCCTTTTTCTTCCTGGAATTGCTTGCCTAATGCCATCTGCACCTTCCAAGTTCTGCAACATGCTGAGCAAAGGTCAACATATGGACGACATATTTTTACAATGCACATCCCTGATGTATACCCAGAACAGGTCCATCCTATAAATCATCTATCTGGTTAGACCCTGCTATGGCCCATTTGGATCTGGATGTCATAAAGTGCAGTTACTGATGTTTAAAATGAAAACTGAAATTTTGATGTTAAAAATCCATTGAAACGTAGTTACAGCTTCTGAAGTTACATAGCATCAGCTAAATTCATAGCACTGGCTTGAATTTTTCTATGTGCTTAATGTATGGATAAACTAACTAACTGATAAGTTCATGCTGTAAAGATGATAGTAGATGATTAGTGGGAAAATACATGATACAAGAACTAATGATATGCATCTAAAGCCTGTGCTTTGTATTCAAGTTGCTGAACCGGTAATCCTCCTGAGATGTTGCTTGATCAACAGTGGACGAATCTTGCGAAGTTATTACTGCTACTTGCACTACTGCCTTAATAAAGAAACCTGGATGATGAAGCTGTTGTCAAGCTGAGTGGTGTCTGGACAAGACTGAGTGAGTCTGGTTTCTGAAAGAGGTAGGGTTAGAAATAAATTGAAGCAATCAATCATTGCCAGTGAAAGGGCAATACTAACAACACCTTCAGATGCTGAAAGTTTTTGGAGTACCAAGTGAGAGCAACAGGCAGAGTAACCAGCGGTCAGAGGGAGAGGTGACCTGGAAAGAAGCAGTCAACATGATGGAGATCTAACCTCCCTAAAGAGAGCTGAGCACAGTAAAGGATTGCTCTCAATCAGCAAAATCAGCAAGTCTGGAAGACAGTCACCTTCTCCACTACTGCTCTTTTTAAACTAAACAATTCCAGTTTATTCAGTGTTTCCCTGTGGATGTGTTTTGTAGTTCTTGATCATTCTCCTCACACTTCTTTGTTGTCTTTGTGATTAGTTGACATCTTTCTTGAAGTACAGGTCCCAGACTGGAAGCCAAATTGCAGCACAAGTTTTACCAGTAGGATGTGCTGTAGGGGACTCCTTCAAATACTTCACAGACGATGCTTTTGTACCTATCTCCCAATTCATGAACAGCAGCTTTTGTACCTATCTCCCAATTCATGAACAGCAGTGTAATGCTGAGCCAGGTTTAATGTGTCATTTAGTACATCTCTGACATTGTCTTCAGCAAAATTATTAAGCCAACTTTTTATCTTCTTGTGTTTTATGCTATCGGTTATCCTGGGTGCAGAATATTCTGCCCTTTGTTATTTGTCTAAATTTTGCCTCATTTATGCCAGATTGCCTGTGACTGAGACAAGTTGGCTTCTTGTTACGTGCATCTCCTGTTCTTTCTTCGCTTTGGGTTACCCTGCAACCATGCCATTCATATTTTTCTAAGGAAGTACCGATTTTCTGAGACCCCTTTTCCCCTTGGGCATATTTTTGTTAGGATCTGTGAGTTTATTGAATTTCACAGAAAGAGCTCACAATCTTTATTTTACTGTTCTTCCTGACTCCCTTCACGAAAACGAGGAACACCTGTTATCATCTCAGCTACCTCTCCTCTCCACATTCTCAACCAGTTCCTCCCTACTGCTTGCAATGAAAATGAAAAGTGAGCTCTTTTCTAGCTGTATTCTAAATAAACACATCACCAGTGTCTTCCAAGAGTTTGCTGGACAATCTGTTCTGTATCTTTTTTTTTGGCCTAATATAAGCGCAGATGGCAAAGTCTCCATTATTTCCAAATCTGGAGCTTTGGCTGATTCTGCTAGCTGCTCTCAAAAAGCCTTGTCTTGCATGATCTGCCCTGTTTACGTCCCCATGACACCACCCTTTTGCATATCCTTCTGTATCATTATCCATATGTTAATATTACAGTAACATGGATTATCCCACTCTCAGTTGTGCAAATTCAGTTGTAAGTGGGTTATTGCATTTAAGGTTCCCAAAATTTCTTCTTCCTGTGTTTCTTGCATTAATATACAGATATCTGAGATGTACAGGGAATTTACTCGCTGTCCTTCACAACCTGCTTATGACCCTTAGGAACACAAAGCAAAGATACCGTCCCCGCTTCTTCAGAAGGTGGACCAAACACCTACCCAGTAATTTGTAGAACAGTGTTTCAGTGCTCAAAAAACCCAGTCCTGCTGCCGCTACCATTTATGCAGAAAAAATGCTCATTTCCAAGATGTATCTCTCACTTCCTTGCCCTTAATTCATAACTGGAAGAAATAAAAAGAGTACAAGCTGAATTCCCTGCTGCCTCACCCTCGCTCTTCGCACCTTGCTGTTGCTTCTGATCCCTTCAGGCTCTCTCCTAGCAGTATCCTTGGCACTCACATGGATGAAGAGCACAAGGAAATAATCAGTGAACTGGCGGGGCTTCCTCATCTCTTTCCAGGAGTTTGAATGCACTTCTCTTGCAGCAGCAGGACAGAGTAGTGTATGGGTCTGCCCTGTTCAGGAGAGGTTGATGCCACTTTTTGTTTCCTCCATGGAGGTTGCGTGTCTTAGGATTTTTGGGGAATGTGGCTTTTTTTCCTTCACCCTGAGTGCTAAATCCTTGCTTGCTGCCTGGACCCTGGCTCTTTGACTTCAAAAGCAGCTGATGTCTTGGAAGAGCACCTTGCTCACCCCCAGCTACTGTTGCTTCTGCAGACTACTCCAGCTGGCCAGCTTTCCTTCTCTGCATGTTGATCTTAATAAAGAGTTTGAGAAGCAAAGTTAATTAGAAACTCCTGTCCTGAGGTGCTCTCAGACTATGCATGAAGACCCAAATCCTGGAAAGAAGGAAGCTACGAAGCATAATCTGAGGGTTTTTTGCCTTAGAAGGCCTCTGACTGCGAGGTGCATGAAACACCAGAGTTGGCTGTACCGCAGCTGGGACCGACCCATGTTTTGCTTCCGGACAGTAGCAGTGCTGATCATGCCAGGGAGATCTACAATTCCACACCGAGTCACAAGGCATTTCAGGGATAAATTAAATGTTATTAACAGGTTTTGGTTAATAATGAACAGTTAATGAAAACCTATAACTCCTTTTAGGAGATCCAAGATGATGTGAAGAGTGTTAGCAAAGTTTCCTCTTAGAGAAAAAGGAGGAAAAGTGGATAGAAAATCACACAAATATTGACACTCAGACTCTGATGAGCCTTTTAAACATGAAGATAAGATCTGAGGAGGTTGTGTATGAACTTTTATACATCCTGTTATTTTCATGGGAAAACTGCTGGAGATGAGGGACTGTATCCCCAAGTCATCACAATCGAGGATTAGAATTTGTTGCATCAGCCTGCCATATATATATAGAATGAGTAGTATGAGTATATCCAATGCAAAGCATTCAAGCTAACAGAAGGGGTTACAGCAGTTACCTGAATGAGATGGTTGCCCTGGAAGCCCCTTGTAAATAGAAGCAGGTTTAAGCTGCGTCAGATGTATGTTCTATGTTGACTGATGATTCACAGGTCTTTTGATGCAGAGTATAGGTGCAGATCTTCACAGATAAAGTCAGCCTCAAGTGCAGTAAACTGAAATGGATAGAACATCACAGTGGTTTAAATTATAATTTGTTGAAAGTCTGGTTTTGCTTATGTTTCAAGCTTTTGACTCCGCCTCCCCTTTTGCCTTTGAAGTTAACATTCATTGTACACTGATCTTTGTTTTCTCCCAAGCACTTTCATCCTCTGCTCCAGGCCATCCCATGCACATGGGAGGAGATCTGTGCAAAAGGCTTTTTTAAAATCCCTCCTTAAAATTAACTTCTGCTATGAATCTTAGGAGCAATAGTATGCTGCTACTGCTTGCTGTGCTGCATATGGCATTTGCCTTGTTACTCCTCGCTTTTCCCACCACATGTACATTTGTTTTTGGCTCAAGCTCTGTGCTCTTTGAAAATAAAAGAGCTTGATGTGCCAGAAGGTGTTACCTTGGTAAGACCAGCTTTTCTTCTGTAGACCTCTGCTGCTGCCTGGGGATATGAAAGCAGAAGTGCTTGTGAAAGTGGTGTTTCAGGGTAAAGATAGACTTCTGAGGTTTTGTTGGGACAGTGACTCCACCAATTCTTTTTATGATATTGGAGAACAAAAATGGATTGATGTCAGATCCTGATAATTTCCCCCTCTGGTGTCTGTTTCTCTCTGTACTTTGCTTTCTAAGAGTTGTTTTATTTGGCCCGTTCAGGCTGTAGTGTAGCTCCTGCAGTAGTTTGTATGTAGATACATGGATAGTCTTGTGGCATAACATCTATTGGCAGTCCGTACCCTGCTGAATTAAACCTGTGCTGTGGAGACACCAATCTTTTCACCAAGTCTTTTCTCACAGCAGTGGAGCTAGCGCAGCCGAGCTCTTACGTCCACACATCACTGCTTGGGGATATTAACATGACTCCAAGAATAGTACAGATGTTTAGCAAGATGTTGGGCATTTCCAGAGCTAACATCATCTCTACCAGCACAGGAATATCTGCATTTCTTTGCTGTGCACCAGAAATGTGTCCTTAGATTTCTATGGGCAGAATGCACTTTCAGTCTTTAATTCTCTGTGAGCAAACTTTGGACATAAAAACAAACATTGCAGGCAGAAGACAAAAATGTCAAAGATCACCCACTGAAACGAATTACCTGGCTCCGGTCTGTGCCCCAGGATTACATCATCATCCAGAGCTGAACATGGCAATTACTTTGTGATACCTACCCACAACAGAAGAAAAAGCCAAAAGGTTATGTGTTCTTGGGATCTGACGAAAAAAAGAAACATGGTGATTTTAAAAGTCAGTAATAAGTGCGCTGATTTTCAAAGTAGGCACAGTTCATTTCTCCAAATTGTAGGAATCGGTACTAAGACTTGCTTGCTTTTGCAAGAATGCCTCCAGCTAACGACTGCCAGCCATTGGGATCAGTTTTGTGTGTTGTCCAAACTACAATGTGTTGAACATTGCCGTTCATGGGCCGTCCCCTCCCTCTGTCTAGGTTGGCCCAGTGCCACTGTCTTCAGCGGTACAGTGCTAGCTCATACCAGCTGTGAATCAAGACTATCATTTGCTTATTCATCATATTCCAAGGGAAAAATATAAATAGTATTTAGCTCTCTTTACTGCTCCCTACAGAAAAACTAAGGAGTCTCATCTTCATTTAAACAGAAGGGAAAAGTAAAATACTGTTAAAGTCTTGAAATTTTAGTGTCTCAAGTAAAAGGGCAAAAAGCTGATGTTGTCCCACTAAAATTGGCAGGAACGTTCTCACAGATTGGTGGATGTAGGATGAATCCCCAATTTGAAATGAAGGCCCTTGTGGGAAAGCAACGGAAGATCATCGAGGAGGACTGTAAATACGCTCAAGTGACTTGCACCTGGGGTGCTGGGAAACACATATACACATATATCACGCTAATTGTTGTTCAGTCCCGGGTGCTTGCAAGTTGTCGTGGTTTTGGCTGGATTGGCCAATCAGAACGACAGATGGCCCTCCCCCGCCTCTCTCCTCAGAGAGGAGAGGAAGAGATAAGGAGATTTATGAGTTTAGAAAAAGAACTAAACTACTTTAATGAAAATAATAATAAATAAGAAAATAGTAAATAATAGAATAAAAAAACTAAAGAAAAAAAAGTATAAAATATATACAAAACCATATCCAGCTCCCAGGATGATGGTCGCGTCACCAGCAGACACAGGGAAAGTCCCAGACTGGAGTCAGGATGGACAGGAGCTGAATTCCGGAACTAGAGTCAGGAATGCTCAGATTTGGATCAAAGGCAGATGAACAGACAGGGTCCTCCCCAGATGTCGGCCATTGAAGAAAAGAGCGAGCCAGAGCAGCCTTGCCCCTTTGATCCCTTAGCTTTTATATTGAGCATGATGCATATGGGATGGAATACCCTGTTGGTCAGTTTTGGGTCACCTGTCCCATCCGCTCCTCCCTGCAGGTGGGACCCCTCTACACTCCTCTGCTTCTGACCCTCTAATGGGGCAAACAGCAAAGTGAGCTGACCTTGGTTGTTATAGCAATAAGTATAAGCAAGAGCCTCTGTGCATACCATTCCTTGGTATAATCAGGTCTTATCACTCTGAGAGCGAACAGTTTCTGAACAATATGCTGTTAATTTCGACTGTAGTCAGTTAGAAGAGGCCCAGCTAAACAGTAAAATTACAAATCAGAAAATTGTTTCTGTTTTACCTCAAACCTCAAAGGACTCAAGTAAAACACTTGCATTTAGATAACTTAAGTCTGCAATGGACTCAGGGACACCTTATCTAGCCGCTTGAGAATCCTGGCCTGTTGAAGAAAATCAAAGGACAGTGGGAAAACGATGCCTGTTTGAACCCTTTAAATACCAGAGAGAACAGGGAGTCCGCAGGCGCTCTTGCTAACAAGGACTCTCTCGCTGCTAAGGACTCTTGCTAACTAGGACTCTCTCTCACTCCGTGGTGCCTGCGTCCCCTGCTTGCGTGCCTCTACCCAGGTGTTGCTTCAGAGATTCCCCAGTCTGTGAGGTATCGAGATTAAACTTGTTCTTTGCCTTTCATCCATGGTTTTGTGGTTGTTTCTGCATCCTGCCTGCATCAGCTCACACAGCCCTTTATGAAAGTAGAATAGTTTTCAGAGGAATTCAGCATTTCATTACTTCATTACAGTGTTAGCAACATATTGATTATCTTTGAGATTGCAAATAAAGGCAGCAGCCAGTTTGGGCCCTTACCATATACAGAAATACCTGTTGAAAGAACTTGCAAAATGCTCAGCCTTTCTGAAAAGCAGTTGCTTTGTACTGGAACAGCTGTGGCCAGAAGCAGAAAGCAGCATCCTCTACTATTGCCCCTGCACTGCCCAGGAAGCCACGTTCAGTCTCCAGTCAGTTCGACTGCCTGACGGGTCCCCAGCACATCCAAGAGCAGCCTTACAGTGCTCTACCGTTCGGAGGCTCAGACTTTGAATGGGAACTTTGCTGGCATTTAGCTGTGCCAGGACAGCTGGAGGAATCCTAACCTGGAATCACATCAACTAATCTCTGTATTCCAGCTCTTCCACCACTCGACTCTATCATTTGAGCTTACAGAACAAAAATGTTGTAGGCTATACATCAGTCAAAAGCATAGCAGAAAATATCTTTTGTCCTAGGTTGCAGGCAAGTTTTAAGTTGTTTTTCATGCTACTTACTTAGGTGGATAAAAATCTCATCCTTCAGGAGAACAAAACCAGAGCAAAGTATACCCAACCAGACCATGAGTTTGCTTTGTGTTGCGCAATGATTTAGTGCCATCTACAGTGTGAAATGGGTCTCCAAGACCAAAAGCTGTCAGAGGTTTCAATTACAGGCAAAGCAAAACAGCATGCACAAAAAATTACCTCATGATTTTAAAACAAATAAAAACATGATGAAAAACCAGAAGAAATTAAATTAAAATATTCTGTATTAAAATAAAAGAAGATTTAGTGTTGTTTAATAAGATTTGTGCTTTTGAATATGCTTGATTACAATATTGCTCGATGTATTGATATATTATGGTGGGTTTTTTTCTCAGCTCTTTTATTTTTGCTATTGTCAATTAAACTGAGCTTGAAGTAAATGACAAATGAAAATGTCGCCTGATGCCCTTCTTAAGAAGGCTTATGCAACAGCGTACCAAACCTCTGGGTCCTTTGGTGTCATTGGTAGGACTCACCCAGGCTTCAGGAGCAGACAATCAGGCTTCTGTTAAGTAAATTCCATTTTGTGGAGTTTTCCTTGTTAGTGCAGTCATTCAAAACCTAGGAGCTTGTCACCTTTTTTTAAGCGCTGTGCTCTTGACCAAAGCACATGAAGATTTTAGTGGCCTTAACTCGTCGCTTGTTAGCTTGTCCTAACACCTAGGAAGTTCTCTCCATTCTCTCTTCTGTTACGTACTCTGTTCAGGCAGTAAATCAAAAGGGTTTTTTTTCCCCCACATGATGATAAACTGAATTATTCACTTCTTTCTCCCATTGTACAGTCTTGCAGCAAGAGGGCTGAGCCTAGTTGCTCTTCAGCCTTTATACATCATAAATACAATTTGGGATGGAGAATGAGTTTCTGACAAATGCATGTGGACTCATCCTGAACTCTTACACAAATTGGCAGTCGGGCTCTGAATCATTGCAAGGGGCAACTTACCAATTTCTGCAGTACCTAAGTGCCCAACTGCAGCCTCTAGCTGTGATCTCTCAGAAACACTGACAGGGAATGACTTCTCCATTTGCCATTAATGATATTTCTAAAATGAAATGGATTTGAGAATAGGAACTGAAGCAGCAGGCTCTGATCTCAAGATGCCTCACAACCTTCCTTGCTGCTCTCCTCTCTCTCCTTTCCTCTTCTTTGCTTATATTCCTCTTCAATATTTGTAAGTCTCTGCAATTAGAGCCATTGTTTTCTTATGTCGGTGATATTACATTTATTGTTCTTAGGGTAATACACTGACGAAATCAAGAACAAATTTTCTCCATGTCTATACACACTATGTGGAACAGGCTTATTAAATGTTGAAGCAATGCTTGCAGTAATACCATGCACCACCCTTTCTTTCTGGTAAATTCATAAATAATTAGAAATACCAGTTTTCATCTATTAGTAGGTACATTGCTAGGTCCATGCAGAGAGGCCACACCAATTTTGACAGCCTTGTTGATTTTCTGAGCCTGGCAGCAGTCAGGCATAGATTCATCCCATCAGGTGTCAGTACTTCAAGGTATGTTTGTTAGGAGCACAGTCATTCTTAAAGTCGGTAGAGGACGAAAGGCATCTGCGTGGTAGATTCAGATCTTTGGTGCATCTTGGTATGAAGAGAAGATCTGTACAATGAAGAAATAAAAAACAATGACAGAAGGAATCTATGGTGTCCATGCTCCTAACTTAGATACCTCAATTATGTCCAGGGGATGAATTCACTGGAAACTGGAGCTGAGAAGAAGGACTCTGATTTTTTTCAGAATAAAAACAAACAGTTGTAGAATTATGAACAAGAAATTCGTTATATCTATATTCTAGGACACAAGAATGATTCAGCTGCTTTTCTTGAAAGAAGGATTATATGAAAAAAGTACTTGCCTTCATTTTTCTTCTGCAGAGAAACAACCTGTAGAGTATCAAATACTGAGTAAAGGCTCAAGGCAAAATGGTATCTATAATTAGCTTGTAAATGGTTTGTTTATTCAAAATGCAATGATGACTTGAGTGTTATTAAGCCTGCTGTGGCAATGCTCTTGAGAAAAAAGCATTCTGGATTATAAACATGCAGCATCTGATTCCAGCGTTTGGTGCCTTTCTCCAAGATCCTCTTGTAATTCAGGAGCAACTGCACTGAATTAAGTTAATGAGCTTTTCCAGTTTCGAATGGGCTCAGCTCTGCAGTCCCCAGGTGGCAGCATTTGCACTGCAAAGACACAAAAAGCCCAGGTCGTGGCTGGAAGAGAACCAGAGCACCCAGTGTCTAGGATACTGGGGTTGGATTTATGCTGGGAGGCAGTTTGGCTAAGTCCCATCGCTGCCCTTTTTCCCAAAAATGCTTCTAAGAGTCTGTACAGCTTAAGCAAGCACTCCAATAAGGTTCAGAACAAAAAGATCATGAATTTCTGTTAAAACACATCTAGATTGGGTCTATCCTAGAAACAGACATTAGAACAGTTTCTATTTGCAAAATTGGAAAGGGTGTTGTTCTGAAGAAGTGATGAAGAGGAGAATGATCACCAAATCTTTTATATTCTACTATACTTGTTATTGATCTGCAATTCATGGAAAAAAGCACAATATTCTTCATATCAGGCACATTTATGAAGATGAAGTATATTTAATTTTATTGAAGGCAGATTTTTTTGTTGTGTCCAAGCAGGAGAAATAGAATTGTTTTTCTTCCAAATATAAAACCTATAGCAAGAGAGCTACAACATTAGAAATTGGCCTTGCTCTAATTTTTCTCATTAAAAAAAAAATAAAGAAAGAAAGAAAAAAACTTTCAAAACCCCAAGGAAATTGTATTTACTTCTTTTTCAAATTAGGTACTTAAATTTCACCATAGTTCTACTGGTTAAATACCACCAACAGTACAACTGTCCTAAATTTACATTGCTGTAATACTTCTGTTTTGAATTCCTCTGTATCTTGATGATGCATCTTTAATCTTTTATGACAGTGATGGTTCAGAAACTAGTTGACTCCAACTGAAATGTTTTCATCAGTGAAGAAGCAAAGGCAATCAGAAATAGCCTTTCAAAGATAATATCAAGAGATTTATTCATGGGAGTATTACTAAAGATAGATAGACCAGGGAAAAAAAAATTCTCTCCCCAATGATATCATTGGAGTCATTTTACCAGGACTGAAGAAACTGCAGATCTGTAGATTAGTGATAATGAGTGGTAATTTTCAGAGCAGTTTCAACATGTGTCATAGTTCTGTATGTTCCATTCTCTTTAAAATAAGGATTTCAATTTCAACATCCAAGGAAAGTAAAGATTCTCTGTGCAGTAGGCTCAGTTTCCTCAGGTGATATTCTGAAACCAAATACCACGGGAAATATGGACCAGCATTAACTTCCTGCACACCTGCTTCAACTTTTTAAATAAAATAAACAAGCAATCTCTTGCTGAAATAAAACTGCCTGAGAGAGTCTTATGCTGTTATCTACAGTTTCCCCCCAGAAGCAGATGAGGAAGAAAATGAACTACAACATCAGGGGGTGGGTGCTGTTGCTGTGTGTGTTAATTGGAAGTGCTTTGCTGAGGCGCTGACGGGGACGTTATAACCTGTACCACTGTAGCAGTGGGGAGAGAATCTCAGCTAAGATGTGAGGAAATGGTACTGGTTAATGAACATATAAGAAGGGGCCTCAGTAACTCAAAATTAAGCTATTCCGGAGGTAGCAGTCTAAAGAGCAAATAGTCTTATACTCTTAAAAGCAGGGCTCTGAAAAAGAGAAAGAGCAAGGAGCCATCCTGTGGGATCAGGTATGTTGGGAAAAATACAGGGTGTATTATTAAGGTAGCAGAGTAGAAGAAAACTGCTGCATAAACTGTGCCAGGAGAGCTTTGGAGTCCTCCTGCCATCCTGAAGGGACCGATAACAAATGCAGGAACAGCAAAAGGCTTTTCCAATCTAAATTTAATGCAAGAAAACTCCTAGTGTTCACAAGTGGTGGATAAGCAGTGTCTGGAGGGCTGGCGATGTGAGTATAGGTGAGGCTGGAGCAGGCTGAACGTCCCCAGGCGCTGAGACACAGACTGGCTGAGGAGCAAAAGGACCAGTGCTGAGCCAAGAAAACTGAGTCTTTTGCGGGGGGGACTGACAAATACTGTTCACTGCTACATGAAAATACAGAGACTGGCTGTAAATGCCGGGGTGCAGCACCACTGTGAGCAGAGCTGTGGTCATGGGGACGAGCGGTTTGGACTTCACAGCTGAGTAGTTGGCAGGTTTGCTAGAAAAATAAGATTATGTCTCATTTTCTAGTGAATGTATAGAAAGATGGAAAACAATTGCCAAGCCTGGTAAGATTAATGAGAGCCACTGTTGCTATTGTAGGGCAGCGTTTGATTTCATTTTAATACAAGAATTAATGCTAGTGAGGTCTGTGCAGGAGATAGCTGGGAGATGAAAGGAGAATCTCAGTGTAACTTTATGAAGTTTCTAACCCTCACAGCTGTAGAGAAAAATAAAGTTCATGTAGGAAGCATGAAACCCAAAAGCTAAATACCTGAAAATGAGTAGCAGAACTGGAAAACTGTTATTTTAAAATATATATCATATATCTAGGGCAATCTCTTGGTGTTAGAGGGTTTGTCTCAGTAAGTTTGGTTGCCTAGAGTGTGCTTAACTGCTGTTGCCATAGCTAATGAATGCAAATCAGTCTTTTGCTCTATAGTTACTTTAGACACACCTGTCAGACATATTTATTTCTGGACAAATTCTGTATTTGTTACAGACAGGTAGGATATTTAGTGTTTGGAGAGGATTTACAGGAAAAAAACCTTGTCTCTTCCTCCATAAAACTGAGCAAGTAAATTTACCACAATAACAAAACCACAGCACTGGTAAAATACATGCCAGACCTGTCTGTTTAATCACTCATCCGCTATTGTTTGTGTAGACTGCTAAGTCTTTGCTCTTCACACCTTGCTAACATATTCCACACATTGTCAAAACCCCTCAAGCTGAGGCTCTCACCACCTCCACCGCGTCGCAGGCTGTCTTGGAAGTGAGCTTCAAGGATGTGCTCTGATGAGAAGCCTCGAGAAGGATGTCAGAGTTGTCTGCTTCAGGCTTTGGTAATTAAAGGCAGGAGAAAGCACAGGACAAAATGGATTTAGAAACAAGTGGGAAATCTAATAAGTTCCATGTTTACTGCAGCTAAGTGAAAATCTCCATGTCTGCATGTAACAAACACATTTCATCCATCAAAAGTGTTGGTACTGGAAATGGCGCAGTCTGTAGCTGAGGGGAGGATTATTTACTTCCCTGCCTCTTAACCTCCGCGTGCAGAAGTAACACATTTTATACAGATGTGCGTAGATGGTCGGACATCTGATTACTATTGGTGCAAGCTGACTAGCTATATAGTTTGCAAGCTGAATTGCTTAATTAGCGTGGTGCTGGTCCCGGGCTAATAGCCCTTAAACTTGAGCTTAGCTCCACAGCACCGTAGCTCTCCAGCATCCACCCAGAGGAGCAGACACATCCCTCTGCGCCTGCCCAGCTCCTTCTGTTCTTAAATAATCTCCTACCAGTCATGCTGATAATTTCTGCCTTTGCCTGTTACCCTGTCACACATTCTGCTTTGATGCCGGACCCAGGCAGGTGGTTTGATGTTTCCCTGCTGTGGACGGCTGCTCTCGCTGCAGGCTGCTTCATGGCTTCTTTGTACACTTGGTTTAGCGATGTTTTGGGTAGGATGTGGAGGAAGGAGACATACTCTGCAGTGAGGGGCAGGGAAGTATTTTATTTGAGGTATTGGTCATTTATGGGTCAGAATATTTTTTGGACGAAGGTGGTGAGTGAACTGCAAGCGTGGCAAATACAGAGAGTATGTAATTGGGGGTGCAAATAGTTTGTGTGGAGAGGCACATGCATATGAATATAGGGAAAAAAAGACTGTTAAGGCTCTAGCAGATGGGGAGGACAGACAGTTGTCTCCATTTCGCCTCACAGCATCATCAGCAGAGACAGACTCCTCCCATCTGCTGGGCTCAGCAGCATCACTCAGCGAGCTTGTGGGAGGTGGCTGCATCACCCCAAGGTGCTCCTGTCCCAGAGAGCAGCCACATGCTCCCGCTCCCACTGGGGCGGACCCAGGGACAGCAGCTACCCAGGATATTTCGGTTTGTGTTGGTGCTTCTTGCACCCAACTTAAAAATGAAGGGACCTGACTGCTAAGCAGAAGGACTCCTTGCCTTCCTTTGATAGAATTCAGCGTCCTACGGGCTTTGAGCAATAGGAAATAGCAAGGGCTGGTCAGGATACCCCAGCTGTGCTCTCCCCTCACTGGGATAAAACAATGGGTCCTGTAACGCACCATGGATCCCGACTCTTCCGCTTCGGGTCTGCCAGTTGGAGCAGCCGCTGCATCCACAGCTCCCCACCTGAGGAAAAAGTGGGACTGGTGGTGAGTTCTGTCTTTGTGCCCTCACTTTTCCTTTCCTCACCCGGAGCTTAGGTGGGAGTCCCACTCTTCTCAGAAGAGCTTCCTCTCGCTGTTCTCTTCCATATAGACAATATGGGTTTTCTTCATCCCAGATAGAAGCCAGCTCTCCCCAGGAACTCCCTTCCACTGCTGGCAGAAGTTCCTCTCCTCCCACCACTTAGACGGCAAGTTTGTTCCTGAGCGGAAGGGAACGCTGCCACAGCATCCTCCAGAGACATGCATCACAAAATCCCATTTCTGCCCTGTTATGAGCTTTGATTATAGTCCCCAGCACAAGTACTCCAATATGTGATTATAGAAGACTTATAACTAAATTCTACCAGCAGCCCTCCCTATTATATCATGTCCCAAGTCCCAACCCAAAGCTCTTGTATATGATTAGTGGTGAGCTGCACTACTCTAACTATTAAGCAAATAATACTGTTTCTATAAAGATTTTATTAATAAAAAGCTCAAGAAATAGGCAAAAAAATGTACTGAATTTGTAGGAAAATAAGAAATTTGCCATCTCTTTTAATGTGTCTTTTATGCTTTTAAATGTCTTGTATAAGCATGTTTGTGCATGACATGGACTAAGATAATTTTTTTCCAGCTGCCATGGGTTACTAGGGTTCCTAGACCAAATATGTAGAATAATCCTCTGTGGATTATTTTTTCCATTAGAATCTGTCACGTCTCTGGGATTATAGCTGCAGAAGTTCAATAATATCACACAATTTTGTTGGCAATAGATTGCTTACCCTGAGAGCATTCCAGTTTCTTTAGCTTTATTTAACCTTATTTCCTTTAATTTAGGAGACAATCATTGGATTCTCAGCATTTTCACTGGCAGTTCTTGGACCGGCTGGATGGTTCCTGTGCCACCTTCCAAGTTATAAAAAGAAATAGAAAACGTCCCTTCAAAATTAAGATCTGAAGGCTGCAATAAATTGTAATATCCCTAACTTGGACTCTCTAGAGAGGGGGAACACAGTGGCTTGAGGACCAGTTTAAAACAAAATGATTGAAAAGTGCGTTCAGGTTTTATGTATGTCACATTCCTTCTGTAAGAAAAAAACCCCAAAATCCAGATTGAGAATATGGCTAACGAAAGTCCCAGTTCACACACTACCATCAGAAAGCTTTTGCAGATATTGCAGATCTGGACCCAGATACAAAATGGTGTAGCCATGCAAAACAGTGGTATGTCTACTCTTCCATCATCTGCTGCAGCTGGACCAGTCTGCATTGACTAGCCTGAATCTGTCACCAGGTACCATCCAAACTTTAAATAAATGGGAGAAAGGACAGAAAAAAAAAATTATAGTACTTTCAGTTATACTTATCTCAGACAAAAATTCTGAGAGTTTAAGATGAGTTTCTTGAAAGTTTATCTTTAATCTTTACATGTGTTCTTTTGGTGTGTTCCCCCACCCAATCTACTCTTCCGTCAGAATAAATGTTTTTCTGCAGGTCATGATTGTCAGATACTTCAATTAATTTTCAATTTTTAGATTAAAATTTGTGACATTTGAGAGATTTTCCCATAGTTGCTGTTTATAATGAATGCTATGATAAATACTTTGAAGTCTAGACTATATTTGAAATAAGTACAATAAATAAGACTTGTTATGCCATGTTATATGTGTTATAAAGGAATGTCTTATAATGATTTTGTGTCTGTCTTGGAAAAAATACAGAATATTAACCTTTTGTGATGCTTAAGTATTAGTAGAGTATGATTTATAATTCCATTAATTCATTTGTAATGTCTAATATCAAAACAGATCCTGAAAGTAGGACTATGAATATGTAAAAGTGTACATTCTTGCTGTACTTCTAAAGTATGATTTTCAAATAAATTGTCTGAATTCCCTTCAGTCTTTTAACCACAACTGAAGTTTTGTGAGTGAGAATGGAGGCATTCCGACTGTTAAAAGAAAGTGGCACTGGTTTCTTTTTTTTCCAAAAATTCAGCTTTGTCACTGAATTGAACAGCCTGATCTGAAAGCCCAGTTATGTATCTGGAAAGTTTCCCACAGATTTTGATGAGTTTTGGGTAGGCGCCTACATTCCTGGCATCCAGAGAAAAACCCATGCCAGTAATAGAGCAGGATGGAATATAGCAGGACAAGTACTCTGTGGAACTCCGCTCCTGCACGCCATGAGCGCATCCACAGAAATCAGTAAGGCTATTTTGCAGAATCTTTTGTAAAAAATGGTTTTGAACATTTCAGTGTGCGTGCTTGTCCTGCATCTGATTTTGTCATCCTTCTCGCATCTAGTAATAACTAAATAAATCAGCAAAATATGACATATCAGTTGTGGTACTTATTCTCTTAAATTGTTGCAATGAATAATAAGATTGCCTGGTTATAACGCATACTGGGAGCATGTGAGTGAAGCACTGAGAATTGCATTAGATGAAACATGGTAAAAAACTCATCTGGTGTTTAGTTCTGGCAATAGAGATATATAGGGATGTTTATATTGATTTTTATATATATATATATATAATATTAGGGATAATATTTAGAATCTGCTTACCTAAAGGACTATTTAAAATGTATTTTTCATAATTTTTTTTTCATATTTCCAGTTCACTTCAGGTATTTCTTCCTAAAAGTAATACAGATTACATTTTACAGGTATTTTAAAATACTGCGGTTTCATGTTGCACTCTTTACAGATGGATTGGCAAATGGATCTTTAACCCTGAGACTGGAAGTTCTGGGGAATGTAGTGCACAGAAAACCAAGATGAAAAGGAGGGAAGCCAGGTCATCGCAGGCACCTTTACTGCTATTAGTGTGATATGAGTGAGCTAATAAGCTTTACCAAGTACAAGCTTTTTGTTTTCTGCCCTAAACAAGCCAGAGTTCAGCCAGGGCTGGGCTAATAAATGCAGCCAGTGGTGCCCGGGGCTCCAGCTCCACCAGCTGGTTTTTCCTCAGGCTTCCTGCAGCTCCTGGAGCCGTTTGGTCAAAACGGTTGATGAGTTTTGCATTTCAGCAGCAACGACCCGATGGGAACCAGAGTGTCAGGGCTCCCTGCTAGCTCAGGGCTCCCCAAGCGATGCTGAGCTTTCCATGCGGACATCAGCAGAGCCCTGTGCAGAGAAAGGGCAAGTGCCACCCTCCTGTGGGTCTTCCATTCTACAGATGGGGAGGACCAAACATGAAACGTCTGCCCAAGATCAAGTGGCAGGTTAGGAGGAAACACTGTTGGAGGAAGGTTCCCTGCTGTGTTTCTCACCATATAGCTACATCAATGATTTGCGTTTCTTGCAGATGTGACAAAGCTGGCTTTAAGCTGTCTATAGGCAGTAGGACAGGTAACACATATATGCCTAAGGGTAAGTGTCTGAAGCCTGTCCTTCCATAGGAACGTAAGTAACAGCCATTCCAGCTAAGACAAAAGGTCTTGTATGGAATTAAACTCTGGCATATTTACACGGTTTGTGATTATACCTTGAGAGGGAAGGTCTGAGTAGCCTCTTTTGCCACGTTGTACATCAGTGTCTCAAGGAGAGTTTCCTCTTCTCCATCCGCATCCACTCCCTCAGGGGCAAAGCACAAGAAAAGCAGCTCAGACTTGCCCCAGCAAAGAGGGAAGGCAGGTGCTGGATCAGCCCTGTTACCTACCCACCCTCTCCTGGGACTCTAGCAGTAGTCTAGCACTGGTTATGGTGGAGCCTTGAGTTTCGGTCAAGAACCCTGAGGTGCTTGGCCAGAACAAGTCTTAAGAGGGATGAAACCCCTAGAGCCCTTGAAGTATCCCCACTGGGGCACTGTAGTGCTCAGGAGAGAGCAGGACACAAACCCCAGTGGAAGCACAAAAGCAAGCAAGACCCTGTCGTGGCTTTCCCCCTGGGCCAGATCCCTGCCAGAAGTGCCCAGCAGATACTTACAAAGACAGTGCTGTCTCTGAGGGCACTGCTGATGGTTCCAGATGGAAAGACTTCTTTGGAGATGTGCTGCACAGTGACGGCAGTCAAGTGGACTCGTGCTGGCAACCTGATGTCCTGCAGTACATATTTATGCTAAAATACTCATTATAGCTCTGAGTAAGTAGAAGAAGTTGCCATGGTGCCTTTCAGCCACTATATTGTCTCTACTCAAGAATGGATGCTCTGGGTGAGCTCACATTTAATTTAAGAGACCCACTAGTTTCTTGTCTTGGGTTTCTTGTTTTCCATGTCCATGTCAGCCTTTGGGCCATGATGCTGTGATAGGTTTAAGAAGGCAGTTTTTTTGACACTTGTCATTCTAATTCCAAAAGCATTCCTAACACAACAATGTGCTTTTACTTTAGCCATGTAGGTAGTTAGTATAGCCAATTCTGCACAAGTCTGAGATTAAAGGAAAGAAAAAAATTCAAGATTTTTTTGGGAGATCTAATTCAGCATTCAGGGTAATGCTAATTTTCACAAACACGGCATGGTAACTCTCAGAAATACTGTGCTGCTTAGATCTAGTAAAACCAATCTCTGATTTTATAATAGTCTTGGTACATGCTCATCAGGTTTGTGCTAGTTCTCTATGCAGGTCACCATTTATTTCTCAAAACTCCACTGCTATGGCAACAAATTAAGTATTTTGTTCACTTAGAGGCTAATGAGATTACTCTAGAAGAGAAATTAAGGGCATTTATGAGAGGTTTTTTTTTTACAGTGACAGATACTGACAAATGCAATAATAAAGCTAACATCCACAGAGTTAATTGAAGTAATTGTCAGAATAAGAGGAAAATTATAGATTTGTAAATACAACCAAATAACCACTGTATTTCCTAATGATTTTTTTCCCCCTGAATTCTTAATTATTCTAAATTGGGGAGGTAAAGAACAAATCTTAACATCACAAGCTGGCTACTGTGTTGGGATCACAGCACCCGCAATGAGACCCAGAGCTCTTTACTGCTCAGCCTCTCACTTTAAATCAACCCAAACCAGTGATGACTGAAATGCATTTGTCACATGCCAGATGGCATAACTGGTTGGTGGCTCCAGCCACGCTTCTGATCACATCACGATCACTTCTGCCATGACTGCCAACATCTATTATTCTATTCTATTCTATTCTATTCTATTCTATTCTATTCTATTCTATTCTATTCTATTCTATTCTATTCTATTCTATTCTATTCTATCCTATCCTATCCTATCCTATCCTATCCTATCCTAATTCTATTCTATCCTATCTTATCCTCTACCTTATCCTAATTTCTATCCTACTATACTCTACACCCTTCTCCTCAGAATAGCTACGTTCCTACAGCAGGAGGTCTGGTCGTTGTTTTTTTTTTCTGTAAATACCGCTGTGTGATAGTAACACCAAAGGCAAGAGAGGAAGTTCTCCCTGCATTTTATGTCTTAGCCCAGAGGTTAAGAATGGGTATCTTCTCCTCAGAAGAAATTATTTTCCTGCACAAGACTGTACAAGCTGTCTGTAATATTGTGTTACTTTTGTGCGTAGGCATGATTTTCTGTGAGCAAGAAGAGATGCCTCCTGTTCACTGTCTCTTGGCTGATGCTGATTGACCCAGGTGTCTGAGCCCTCAGGAGCAGCTCCGGTAATCATCCTGTGTCAACCAGGATACATGCTGTGGCATATCTGAGTTGAGCCTAATGGTTCAGTTTCATCCCAGATAAATTTTTTTCCTGAAGGGATTATCTATTTGACCATCATTCATGAGGATTAATGCTTATAGAGAGCAAAGGCTTAGGGACAAATTAAATTTAACGGGGTCTAACTATTGCTGTCAAATGCCCAGGTCTGAGCCTGAGGGACTCCATCTGCTGTTTGACACTGAGGAGGTCAGTCCCTACACAGGTCCTGTTCAGGGGCTCCAGTCCCTTGCCAAGCACCTTGCATCTGGGTTAGGTTAGCCTGGGGTGGTGGCAGATACCCAGAGAGCACCACATGAAAATTCCTGAGGGCCAGAGAAGCTCATCCTCTCCTCCCGCTGCTCCAGTTGACTCGTTGTGTTTGGCTTTTCTTACTGGGATTACCGCTGGCTCATCAGTCAGACTCTACTCTCCCTTGCCTCCTTTATTTCATGGCAGAGCCTTCAATTCAGATAGGTCTGTAGTGATTAAAGCAAGAGTTTGAGACTTTCTAAGGATTTAATATCCCTATCACAAGGCAGTTAATGATAAACTCCTGACAGAAATTATGAGCAAGTTTCAAAAAATTGAGATATTGGCTTAAAATAAATTGAAAGTTGGCTGTCTTTATTTGTTTTGTGTTGTTGTTTTTTAAACTTACGAAGCATTTAGGTCCTTGCCTCTCATTTAGGCATTGAAATCCTCATTTGTTTCAAACATTTTTATATTGCATTTGAATGTGTCAGGCAAGAATTTTTTTATTTAAAATTCAAATACAGGTCGATGTAATTACCTGACTCTGGAAGCTGAGCCGTTAAGGAGAACACCACGAAAATGTATCAAGAGTTGGTGACAGTGAGCGTCTCTGTATACAAACGCGTACCTGTAAACAGATCATAGAATCATAGAATCTTCTGGTTGGAAAGGACTTTTGAGATCATCGAGTCCAACCATACACACAAAAAAACCCCCAAAACACCAAACCAAACCAAAATCAACCCTGCAACCTCTGCCACTAGAGCATGCCCTGAAGTGCCAAATCCAGACGTTTCTTAAACACCTCTAGGGCTGGTGACTCAGCCACCTCCCTGGGCAGGCTGTTCCAGTGCCTGACCACTCTTTCAGTAAAGTCATTCTTCCTAATATCTAACCTAAACTTCCCCATGGATTTATTTTATATATATGCATACATGCACTTTAATTTGTGAACAATTTAAGAAATTTTCTGTACATGATTCAAGGTAGGAGAGCTTAGGATTTTGTATTCAGAAAGGATTACCTTTCTAAAAGTAGATTTGTTAATGCTTGGAGATTAAAAATGAACAATACTACATTTTGTGTGTCTGTTCAGAGTTGAATACTTGAAAATGTAAATTCAAAGTGACAACAGTCACATAAATAGTGAGTTCATCTCTGGACAACTTCTTTTCTTTGTACAGGATATTTCATTAGTTTATTCTTGAATTTTGTTGTAATTGCAATTCACACTGTTACGGCAGACAAAGTTTTAGTTAAAAATCAGCACGAAGCACACAGTATGCTCCCCATCCCTTCCAAACCTTACCTACCTTATCCTGCAAAACCCACAGTGGAAGGAAATATGAGAATTAAGTCTCTTCTTGTCAGTGGCGCTCAGTGACAGGACCAGAGGCAATGGACACAAACTGAAACACAGCAAATTCCACTTAAACATAAGAAAAAACTTTTCTACTGTGAGGATTGTCAAACCTTGGAACAGGTTGCTCAGAAAGGTTGTGGGGTCTCCATCCTTGCAGGTATTCGAAACCTGACTGGACATGGCCCCAAGGAATCTGCTCTAGTTGACCTTGCTTTGAGCAGGGAAGATGGAGCACACAAGCTGCAGAAGTTCCTTCCAACCTCAGTGATTCTATGATTCTGTGGAACTTCCACTCATGAACTCAGAAAAGTAGCATTTGTTCTTTTTGGTTTTCAGCAGTTGGTATGTAAGTTTTCCATCCCCCATTCATTTATCGCTAAAAATATGTTCCTGCACTAATGACTTGCGGACTTTCAGATGCCTGCAGCTTTTATGTGTTCTCTTAACTGAGTGCCTGCAGAGGTAAAAAGCATATGGACATAAACCTCAGCTGCTTAAAAATGTTTCCAGTGGAGCTCTGTACCCATTTTATTAGGCAAATTCATCAGGATCTTGCTGAAAAATGGTGACTTCTATTCGGCCTTGAGAAATTAATTCCTAGAGTGCCATATTCCTGTATTTGCTCCTTTATGACATTTGTTTGCAATTTGAAGCATGCATCTCTATACTTATAACAGACTAGGCAAATTTATCAAATTGTTTGACCAAATAACAGAGGACTTCTATCACGATTTATTCGGGGCTTAGGCATTGTTTAGGCATACAGAAGGACTCATAAGCAATAAATTGCTTTCCACATACCTGAATTACATGCTGAACTGTATAGGACCTTGTTCAGTAAATGCAGGCATAGCTGCAATTTTCAAGCACTTAAACCAAAGGAGAACTTACTTTTACATGAGAAATGGAATTCGTATTTTCTCAGTGTATTCTTGCTTTATCAACCTGAGTGTTCGTAATAGGCTCACCTCTGCAGTATGTGAGCACTTGGTATATTTTAAAGGATACCTATGGGACCTCAGTTCCTCTCGGTGCACAGTTCCCTATTGTTCTGTAATGAGCAATAAAGCAGTTCAGATTGATTTGTTGCCTCAACAGACAGAAATTCAAGATAAAGATGAGATCTGCCTTCAACAGCTTATTTCTGTGAGGTCTGAAAGCCATTTTTCTATATTTTCATCACTTATGTTCGATGTTGTGAGACCTGGGGTTGGAGGAAGTGGCACTTGTAGCATGACGTGACCTCCCTGGGCACCTTATTAAATTCAATAAATAGAAAAACTCTCACTGACTTCCAGAGGATCGGATATCACATGTCAGTTTCTAATAAAAGAGCAAACTTAAATGTTTACTCTTAAATGTTTAAATGTAAAAGAGTAAACTCAAATGTTCAGGTAGCAACCTACGGGATCTTGCAGCAAGCTCAAGACGAAGAAGGAGCAAACCACATACGGGAATGCGCCAGTGCTCTTTGCTTTCATGCAGTACTGCTCAAGGGAATGGAGGTGACACCTCTCCCAGTTAACTCATGCCTTTTGGTTGCTGATCAATCCCACTATAGTCATTGCAGCTTGTTCATATGAGCCTGTGATAATGGTTTAAGTTGACTCCGTGCTCTCTTTGGGGCTCGCAAACAGCAGGGAGTGTGGAAAGAACTATGGCCTCACGGAAATGCATTAAGAGCTCTATTTTGGACCTAATTAAGTGGTGTTGGAAAACATTGCACATTCAGTATTTTTAGAAGATTGCTTTGAGAAAAACAGCCACCCAGTGAACAGCATCTGCCCCCTTCACCACAGTTCCCAAGACAGAATGTGCGTCACCCCCAAATCAGGGCAGCAGTAATTCGGATGCACTGCCTTGCATGATGAATAATAAAATGTACCTGTTTTCCTCCACAGCACGGTTCTCTCTGGCTGCCGCAGGCCTACTCATCTAATGCAGCCCAGCCTTTTGAGGACAGTATGTTGCAACTGGCTTTTTATCTATAAACATCAAGGCTCCTGAGCCCTGGCTGATGAAATACAACGGCTTCTACAACCCCTTCTCAGAAGTGTGAGGATCTGAAAAACTCTTTATGGGAAGTTTCAGGGAAGAGACTCAGAGCTAGCCGTTTGTTTCTGAGACCTGGCAAGGCCAAGTCAGGATGCTGGGGAAGCTGACAGGACACACACACTGTTGAAATAATTTCTCTCAGAGCAAATGAATAGTGATTTAGATTATATTGCAATTACTGTACTTGCACCACAACTGGTCCTTCCATCCCCCCTTCATCCTGCACTGACAGCACCTGGGGCAGTCACCATAGCTAGGACCTAGTGACAGAGAGGGGACTTTAGGGCTGAGCTCAGTCTTTAGGGAAGGGCAGATAATGGCAGGATGCTTGGCGCACGATAGAAACAAGGGGGACACTTGGCCAGAGGCACCCGACTGAGGTACAGAGCGGGAGCCCAGGGGGTTGAGCGGAGGAGAAGTAGTGAAAGAATCAAAGAATCATAGAACGGTTTAGGTTGGAGGGGACCTTAAAGATGGTCTAGTTCCAACCCCCCTGCCGTGGCCAGGGGCAGAACCCACAACAATTTATTGTCATTTAGACAATTATTCTATCACCCGATGACCCCTCCCCACCCAGGAAGGGGTATCAGGGAAAACAAGGAAACATGAGGGTTGAAATATCAATAGATTTAATAGGATAAGACCAAATAATTAACAACAATACTAAAGAACCGCTATTAATCCTGATACCAATATAAGATATACAAAATTATACTCAGACCATTCTCTCAGCAGAAGCTGTGCACTCCCAGCAGGGGACAGCAAATGTGGGACACTGCGAGTGCTGTGGCTTCGGGAGGAAGGGAGGGGATCAGGGGTCCATCATCGGGGCCAGTTCTCAGGATGGTGGCCATCATGGAAGACAGAGAACTCCTCAGCAAACTTTCTAATTTATATTGAATGTGACGTTCGTGGTATGAAATAACGCTGTTGGCAGCTTGGGTCAAGTGCCCGGGTCTCGCTCCTCCTCGACCCGCACCTGTTGAACTTGAAAACACCAAGACCTTGAAACCCACATATCGTAACTGGCTATAAAGTAAATATTTTTACAAATTCAGCTACTAGAGTCTTCTAAAAATGCAGTTTTCCCACGCATTAGAAGAGACCTTGCTGCAAAGTAAAATTACTGAGAGAGAAATTAATCCTGTGTTGCTCAAACCGGGACATAAGCGAAGGATAAAGCGGAGCACACAGGTACAGCCCCTGACGGCACCGCCGCCAGCCCGGGCCTAGCTCAGCGCTGCCGCTCCCGCGGTGCCATGGCGGCGAACCGGGGGGGTCGGCACCCCCCTCACCAGCCCCCAACACCCCAGGGGGGCACCGCCGGGCCCGGGGGAGCCTCGTCAAGATCTTCCGGGCCCGGCGATAACCTCCCTTCAGGGCCGCCCCCGTCCGCGGCCGCCAGACGCGCTTTCCCTTTAAGAGCCGGTTCCCGCCCTTCCCCGCCCGCCGCTCCTCGGCCCCGCAGCCCTGCGGCAGCGGCACCGCTGCTGAGGCGAAGCCGCTGCCGCTTTCACCGCGGCCGGCGCCGCTGAGGGGCAGAGCGCGGGGCGGCAGCATGTCCACCAAGGCGGAGCAGTGTGAGTGACGGGGCCGGGCGGCTGAGGGGAGCGGGGGAACGGACACGACCGGGGGGTACCTTCCCATCGATGGTGTTGCCTTGGTGCCGGCCGCCCCGGCGGGGTAGCGCCGCCCGGGCTCCTCCCGCGTTATGTGGCGGCCGCGTTGCAGCTGGTGGAAGGGGAAGGAGAGGCGGGGGAGGCTGCCTTCATTCTGGCTCTTTCTGTCTCGGCCGCCGCCGAGCGGCTGGTGGCGGCGGCCCTCGGAGCGCCGCGGGGAGCCCGGCTGCCGCGGTGGCAGGAGCGGGGACGCGGCGGGTTTGTGCCTGAGGGGAAGAAAGGAGGGAGCAGAGTGGAGATGGAGAGCGCCGGCTTGGCCCTCGGCCCGGCGGCGGGAAGGGTCCATCCATCCTGCCCCCTCTGTGCCCTGTCCCAAAGGATGTGCCCACCTGAGAGAAACCAGAGGTGACCCACGCGTTGCCATCTTGAAGGTGCTCTTGCTGTGAGAGGGAGGGAGAAGAGAGGTGTGCTGTCGTTCTTGCTTGTGGCGTTCACCTTTTGGGTGAATGTAACCCTGCTGTTACCACCTTGCCTTGTGCGCCCACATGCCTGCCAGGCACAGCCCCCAGAGTGCCCCAGCAGGACTCCCGGGGGGGGCATCCATTCCCCCGGCCAGGGCCCAGCCTGCCTTCTGGCAGCCATGGACCTTTTAACCACCTTGTTGGCTAGATCCCATTGGGGTAAAATCAGATGGCATCATGGTGGTTGGGACATCAGCAGCTGGGCCAGTCCAGTGTTCCCCACTGTTGTTACTGCTGGTAACAGCCGCTGCGTCTGCAAGAGCCCTGGTGGGAGGCTTAAAGAAAAAGACCAGGGTAGCTGAGCTTGTCTCCCTTATCAAAGCTGCTTTCTCTCCTGTCGTGGCCGTGAGGCAGGCGCTCTGTGACTGGGTGGTTGGACTGATGTTTGTCACCATGACATGGTGGGATCTGACACTTCAGGTGCTGAGACTTGCTGTCTCCTTTCTCCAGGTCACTGTGAAGGATCCCTGTATTTATACATGCCTGTGCTGAACTGATCTAAGGAAAAGAATACTTGTAATTTTTTTTTTCCTTTAGGGTTTACTGCTTATTTACAGTGATGGATGATGTTGCTGTTAAAATATTACGTGGTTGCTAATTTATTGCTGTGGGGATGCAATTCTGGCCTCATAAATAGAGACGCAGTGTTCTGACCGTGCAACAGCCCTGTAGTGTGCAGTGTTCGGATCTGTATCGCTCTGTTCTTTCTGCCTTCCCCACCTGAGTTCTGTAGTTGTTTCTTCTTTCTTGTGGTACTTATACATTAATTATGCTTTTTTCACACTGGCATGTGGAAGAATTTCTGCTGCCTTTTGTCCCAACCCTGCCTTTGGCGTTTTCTTCCTTTTCTGTTTTGCCTTCTCTGTTCCCCCTGTTCCTAATGCTTTTGGTCTACTCTGTTTGAGCTTCTCTTTCACATTTCCTCCCTAGCTGTTTTTTTTTTTTCATCCCCTTGTACTGTTCAAGACACTGCATCTTGGCCCGCCATGTCCCTGTTGCTATTTTAAGATTTACTTGGAGTCCAGGTTTCAGATCTTTCTGCCTCCTAGTGTTCTTGTCCGTGATACTCCAGGTAGAGTATTCAGTTAGTGGACATATCCTGTGCATTCTAACCTACTGAATGTATTTTGTTTACCAAGGCTGCTTCCCTGACTAGTTCTTATGACATTACCAAGTGTCTTTGCCTCTACATAACTTCAAGATTCCCTCACCTGCAATTTTTGACAAATGGTGGTGGACTTGGACAAGGATTATATTGATGCGCACACGTCACTGTCAGGCAAACCTTCAAACCCCAGCTGTTGCTGCTATTGCTTCTGCCCTCGTTGACTGACAGGCAAGAACCAGAATGTCTTGGGAAGGAATCACAAGTCATAACGAATCTCAGTTTACCAAGAACAGCAGCAAAACACTATGAATAAGGAAACAGACTGATCAGAGCAGAAGAGCAAAAAGGCGCTGGTCTAAACATGAATCTGTGGCCACCCCACAGCTCTCTGGCAGGTTGTATGAACAACAGGTAAAATGGTGGCAATCCGGGAAATCATCTTGAGAAGCCTCTCTCTTTTGTCACACGCATCTTGTATCTCATACCATAGGTATTGACAGTGACTTTCATCATTCGATTTATCACAGCATGCCTGAGGTTTCTGTTATATTCAAATAAAATGAGTTCTATTTCACCTTAAATAGCAGTAACTGGTGTTTAGTTGTGGTAAATAATGTCCTGGGAATGCCTGATACCCACCCTGTTATTCTCCAGGACAGTGGAGCAACCAAGACCATCTTTAAAGACTTCTGATGGTTTCGCTCTTGATTCAATCAATGCTTACAAGGGGGCTAGGGAGTTTAGTTAGGTCTGTGGAAAGCTGAGAGAGATACCCAGCAAAGCACTGTGGAATAACTTTTTTTTTTTTTTTAATTTATGTGATGACCCTATGACAATGGCTCAGTACTTCCAGAGTGGCATCACTTTCTTGAAGTGTTTCTCTGGGTGCTCAGAAACTCAGAAAATTGGGTCGTTCATACACTCCTATAGCTTGAAAGGTGGCAAAGTTTTGCTCTGGGGCTTTTCTTCGGAATGTTCTTTGCGTTCTGGGAGGCTGTGCTGAAATTCTGAGTGTTCTTGGAAACAGAACTGAGGTGAGGTTAAAACCTTTAGCCTAAAGTTAATGTCAATATTTAGGCTTTATAAATAAGTTTTCTGTTTTGGTATTTTGCCTGATACAATTGCATGACAATGCTGATGAATAGAAATAAAAATATTTTCTTCTTTATTTAAAAAAGTGATTCTATATATTCGATACCCTTTATTGAAAGTAAATAGTTACACAGAGGCAGACAGTTCTCTGAAATACACCTAGACCTGAATTCTGACATCATCTTTGGCATTTTATTAATCCAGTTCAGTTACGGATATCTGACAGCAAAACATGGCAGCCACAGTAAACTGTGCATCTTGCTGTGAATTGTTCTTTGTTGGGTACTGTGAAATGAGGTCTGTTTTCTTTGCAAATATGCCTGGCCTCATAGTCGTCTTTTTTTTTTTCTCCGACAATAGGAAGTAGTGTCACAAAATACATTTATGAAGTAATTCCTTTCTCAATCTAATATAATCTAGATTAGTTTTTATAGGGGTCTTCATGACCCCTATAAAAGTGGGGAAAATAAAAGTAAGGAAATATAATTAAAGTTGCTTATGCATCCTTCGGGTATTACTTCTGCATATGCATGATGACAGTGTCCCTAGTAGCATTTTAACTTGCTGTTTTCCCATAGACCCCAGCCGTGTTCAGTCACACAATGGCGTTCTCCCTGTGATGAAGCAGGATGATATTGCAAGGGAGACTTTTGTCTGTAGAAGCTTCACTTTCTGCAGAAATTGGGAGGGTTTGGTCAGTACAGTAGGAAATGGGAGAACGGATGATCCTGGTGAGGGCAGTTGAGACCTGAAAACTGGGTTTCTTGTCCTGCAATTCGAGCAAACTGTGTTCTTTGCCTGATGATTACTTGAGTGTTCCTCATTTTATGGATAACTGACTTGAAATTGTCAAACCTCATTTGTTGTTTGACTGACCACTCAAAGGTGCTTTTGTTTACTGGACATAAGGTCCAGTACATACTGCAGTCTATTCTGGCAAAAATGGCTCTCGGTATCTCAAGCTGGACCTCCAACAACAGTTGCAGACACTTTTCTCTTGGTGTCTGTCCTTCATTTCTGCCCATTTTCCTGTAATATGGATACAGTATCACCCCTTCTCATTCAACTTGTCAATGATACAGAAAAAAAATCAGAATGCTCATGAAATGTTCAGATACAGCAGCAGTGAGAGGCCTAGGGATGTCTCTCAGGGGGACTTCATGGTATTTGTTCTTTAATAAATGCTCTTTGACAATGCGAATAAAACAAAGTATTGACTAATTTCTCATTTAGGAAGCATGATTTATCTTCCACAATGAAGGAGCCCTGAGGGGAACAAGGTATATCTTGGTGTGGCAAAAGACTATCATAATCCATATGCCAAAGGCTGAGATCGTTCAGATACATCTCCCCTTTTAACTGCCTATTACATAGTCTTGGCGTACTTTTAACATGATTAGGAGTTCCTGGCTGGCTCTGCTTTCATTGAGGCTGTGTCTGCACAGAGCGATGCGATGAACAACTGCTGAGCAGTCTGGCTGGAAGCATAGTTGAGCTGGTGCAGCCCACTGCCACTGCCAGTGCACTCTGTTTCTCAGCGGAGCTGATGAGCCTGAGCAGAGCAAAATAGAGTTGAGAGTGTGCTCAGGTGCCTCTGCATGAGGCTGTCTTGTGCCATGCGGGCAATGTAACGTGTTGCAGCTATGGTGCATAATCACTTTTTTCCAATACTGAACAAAGATCTCTATTAAAAAATAAACCTGCTGTTATTTCTAATGGTTTCAGTAAAGGTGTAGAGCTGCTACTGCTATTTGAAGTGCCCTCACCTGCTTGATCAGACTTCCTAAGGCACTTAAATAAACAGCACAGATCTTTTCATATCTTTAATTCATTGCATGAAGCAAATGTATGGTCTAAAGCAAATCACGTAAGCTCTCTCTGTCTTAGCTTATATCTCTGCTTTGGCTGTGGAAATACTTATCTGTCTCATATGAACCTCCTGTGATCCAGTGACTCATTCATTATAAATGAATCTCCAGATCCTTGGAGACAGAGAAGTGCAGGTTTTTTTTTTTTTGTTGTTTTGTTTTATTGGCCTTTTTTTTTTTTTTTTTAAATTTCCTAGCACTAATTTGGTCTAACTTGACATTCACTTCTGTGCCTTTCCCTTGGCACTTTTGCACTGGAGTGTTCAGTTTATTCAGTCAAAATAGAAGGAATGGAGAGACTTTTCTGTTTGGGTTTTTTTTTTTTTTTTTACAGTTTAATTATTAAATTAAAAAAAAAAAGAAATGGTAGGAACAGATGTGATTCTGGCAAAGTCTGCAAGAAACCTAAATGAAAGTTTCTGTGTTTGTTTTTTGTCTTTGATGTAGTTGCTTCCAAAATCCGTTACCTTCAGGAATACCATAACCGTGTTCTCCACAACATTTACCCTGTGCCCTCTGGAACTGACATTGCAAATACTCTGAAATACTTTTCTCAGACATTATTGAGGTAAGTTTTCACTAATGCTCTTGAAGAAAAAAGAGCTAAAGAATTGTAGGGGGTATTGATTGACTTTGAATTGGTTGCAAGATTTAATGGGTCAATGCTCAGCCAAAAGGAGTCGGAGCATATTTTAAGAAAAGAATGTTATGAATTAATCTCTTCAGTGGCTGTTGCCCAATTTGCCCAGTTGAGCTGCTTTTTGAGTGGCTGATTCTAAAATAAACTTGGTTGATTACACATTTGCTTGGCCCTCCTAAGACTTAGCTGAATGCACAAACGTGCTGAACGTGTGAAGAGTGGAGTTTGTGACCTACAGAGTTTTAGATGTGTATACTTTTGGCCTCCTTGGCAGTCCTGGTGCCTCAGGATCCTGGAGCAATGAGCCAGATGAGCAGAACTAGGTTCTTTCTGTGCCATAGTTCAGCTGGCTGTCAGGTTTGGGTTCTGGTTCAGTCCCTTATAGTAATGTGAACAGACACAAAGTTTGTATACAAATCTGGATTTGGGTGGCAACAACAGGTCATAATTGTTCTGCCTTGGGGTTTTGATTTAGTACAATATTTAGTAAAAATACATAGTACAAAATACCATTTTGAATAGGAAATATTACCTCTTGTCTTGCTAAAAAGATAGGAAAAATTGTGAGACTTAATTAGGAATGACATACATTTCAGAGTGCTACCTAGTGGATTCATATTTTCAAACTGTTTTTAAAGTGGCTTTTGACAGTAAAGAGGTGATTTTTTTTTTTTTTTTTTTTTTTTTTTTTTATCTGCCCAGGTTTTGGCTCTCACTAGTTTTCACACACAGAAAAACGCAGTTAAAGCCTGCATTTCTATGTGTAGCTTCCTGGTTTATACCTGGAAAGATTGTCCCTGCTGTCAGAAGCTGTTTGGAAATACAGCTATTTGCCTTATTTGATGATGAAACATTAACAGAATACAATTAATCCATGTATTTGTACGCTTCCCCCTATGATGTATACAAGTTGAGAAGCAAGATTTTAAACTTGAAAGAATGACAGTAGTTCATTCTAACATTCATTTAAAGCACATGGGATATATCAAAATTCCTGGTCCTGTTTATAAGAAAGATAGATACACAGACAGAAGTACTTGTTATTAGTGGAACACCTGTTCACTGCAAACTTAAAAACCTCCTGTTTACTTTTGAAAATTTCAAGAGCAGAGTTGTTTAACCACTGTGAAATTTGTTTCCTTCATCATTTAGAGTGTTCATGAAACTTATGGCAACCAGTAGGACTTTTTTTTTTTTTTTTTTAAGGTTAATAAATTATGTCTTATTGCAGCAGTGGGGAAAAAAATGTTCAGTCACTAAAGATACCTCTGAAATGTGTCTCTGTTCCCCCATCAGGCTGTTTTGATGGATTATTCGCACAACACACATACTTAAATAAAGTATGACAAAATGGCCTCTGCTTAAATGCCGTGGGCCTTTAAGCTGTTAAAACAAGAAAGTTGGACCTGATTCTGGACATGTATAGCTGTGTATATCTTAGCTGTAACTAACAAGTGCTATAATGAAATCCATTTCTTTTTGGGCAGAAGTTCTTTAGGACAGGATGGATTTAGAATCTGCTGCTTAAAGAAAGTGTCTTTATACCACCCTGTTGTTTTCATCTTTCTAAGCAATACAGCTGATATGTCCTGTGTGACAAATTCTTTGCATTCCTTAAGCAGTGATGTTTCGGGACTTACTGAAAAAGCTATATACTTAGCAACTATGAGAGCAGATCAGAAATTGGGGCAGCAATTGCACAATTGAGCAACTCCGTTTCTTTATTTCATGTTCAGAATGGGACTGAATCAAAATCCTGTTGTTGGTAATGCTGAACCTCATGGGGCAGAGCTGATACTTGTATCTGATCGTCAGGTTTGCACAAATGGCTTTATCCTTCATGATCTGGGATCTGCTCAGCCTCGGAGCTAAAAGGCACCAGAAACTTAAGCCAGGACTCGGATCTGAATTTAAGCGTGCTGAGTTCTGGTGCTCAGCAAGGTCAAATCCACATTCTAAATTCCCGTGACTGGGGAACTTGAACTGTCGGTCAAAGCCTGAGTGCTATGATTGAACCAGTATAAGTTTATACGTTTCCTAATACTAAGAAAGAAGCTGGATAAAAAAGCAAAACAAAACACACCCTGTATTTAGTGTGGCAGATGGAAAGAAGGAAACTCCCACCTACTGTGTGCAGATCTCTGCAAGATTTACCCTAAAACTAAACAGACTGGTTAAGAACCTTTCTGAAGAGCATGTTCAGAAATTTCTTTGAATATTCTGCATGCTGATTCTTCTTTCTGCCTCCTACACTGAGACTCCATTGTGCAAGGTTTAACATGAATAATAGAAGTACATGGTGGAGAATAATCTAGCTTGAGACAGAGCATATGCAATGAATTTGAGCTGCTGAGAGAATACTGATCAAACAGTAGCAAAAATGCCCATTGATTTCTGGAGATCTTGGGTCTGGTCTTCAGAATAGGTTGCTTGTGATCATCTACTGTTTTAAAAACCTTAAAAAATAGTTCCGAGTTTGATGTGTACTCTCCTTGCAGCTGAATTATTTTAGGACAAACATTTCTTGGTGAACTTAGGTAGTCATAGGAATAATGGAGGAATAGTGATTAGTCAGAGAAATTCCATATGATGACTAGGTTCTAAGGTGTAGCTTTTACTGTTTATTATACTTTTTACCTTTCCTTGTTATGAACACATTGACTGTGTTCTTTTCCGTGGGGCATACCCACGGTTTTGGATCACATTCATATCTGGTGTCATTCTGCTAGCGATAGTTGGATTGCACAAGGGATTAATTTCCTCCTTTGCTCTGTACATAGGCTCAATAAATCACAAGCTCAAGGGTGGGGGGGAAATGATGTGGAATGGCTGAAAAAAATTAAATTCCTTATTTCTATGAACAAACATCACATAAAATCACCATGCACAACGCATAGCACATTGATTCATTTAGTTCTTCCTTAATTTTCTCTTTGGGCAAAAGCATTTCTTTACGTTACAGCATGAATTTGTTTCATGCCCTGCTCATTTTCAGTGTTTTCTCCCTCATTTGAGGAATGATCTAAGATTTAATAAACATCTTGCTGAACAGCTCATTCTTTCGCATTTTCTTGGAGAAAATTCTCCATATGTATTTCTAAGTAAAATGTTTCACATAAAGACTAGTTATAAATGCCTGGTGGCTAATTAATGGTCAAGCTTGTTTTGCTGCCTTGGCAAGATGCAGTTCTCTTGTAGGCATTTTAGGAAACCTTTCCTGGAAGGCAGTAATTTTGGGATAGATTTGCAGCGAAGATGTACAAATCTTGAAACAAGCCCTAGTAGTTTTGTCACTTGTCACAGAGCAAGTTTGTTGTGGGGTTATGATCTGCAGATGCTCCAGGTTCTCAGTACTTGGTTTGAGCAGAAACAGGAGCAAACCACAATTCTTGTATCTTGGTCCTAGGGGACTGCCTAGATTTTCAATTTTGACACTTTTGTTTATTGCTTTTAAAACATATGGGTCAGGCAAAGCCTGGGTCTGGAAGTTTGGGGTTTTTTTTCCTAAATTTAGTGTGGTTGCAGCTGGAATTTAGATACAACCTCATTGCTGTTTCTGAAGTGAACAGAAGGATGCCCTGATCAAGGTACAAGATGGTGTGCTTTGGCCTCTTATCCATAGATGAGCCATAGCTACATGTTAAAAGGAAGGGAAGCCTGTAGTGTAAGCTCTCCATCACTGCCTTACGCTTTCCAAAGCAAGGATTAATTAATACAGTAATATCCTTTCTGGAAATAAGTGCGCTTGAAGTGATGTGTTGGCAAGTAAAGGGATGGGTAATTGGTATCATCTGTTGGTAGACAGAGAAGAAATATAATTTAGTACCTTTATGTCTCTAAACATGAGCTGCAAAGTATGGCAAATGAACATCAAGCAAATGAAAAGGAATCAGCACTCTGATCATTTTTTTTTAAAGTTATACTAGATCTTAGGTGATTTTCTGATACAATTTCATAAGCACTGTCATGACAGTCACCATGTTTTACTGGACATTGGGTAACAGAAACCAAAATAATCTGCCAAATATGTAAGGCACAATAAAAAAGGAAAAAAAAAAAAGTAATTTCTTAAAACAGACTATGTCTGCCATCTCTGACTGCAAATGTGATATGATAGTAGCCACGTGGCATAGAACTGTACTTGTAAAAGTGTTTTATATATATGGCAAATAAATTACACTTCTCTTATAAGCACCTTAGCAAGAGTTTAGCTTGTGTAAATTGTTGAATTGACTTGTGAGATAAGATATGTCTGTGCTAAGGTGATAATACGATAGGGATTTCTGTATTGTTAAAGAGGACAGAGGTTTCCAGGAGTGCTCCCTCTTGACATAACTCTGTTTTCATTAGTCAGTGGAAACTTTAATGCCACTGACTTGTATTTTATAAGTTTTAACACTGACTTTGGGAACACAGTTAAATCAACAGCAGCTGCTTTTGGAAATCCCAACCACTGAGAGGTGCAAAATGTGCTTTAAAAAAAAAAAAAGCATTGTGTGTGGTTTAATATATTTAAAAGATGTATTATATTTTATAGGCACATATGGAGGTTATGAACTAACCCTATAATTGCCTGATAACTAAAATATAACACTGCTTAAGTAAAAATTTATTTCTATTTAAAATAGTGGGGTTTATTTTTTTTAATAAATTAGATTAACATGTTTACAATCATGTACAACATTCTTAAAACGACATAACAAGCTGGTTGACGTATAGCCTCTATTTTGATTCCCACTAAATCCTTTTTATTTTTTGAAATTATCTCTCCTTTAGTTTATAGTGAGTTTTGTTGAATAATAACGTAAGTAACAGCAGGAATGTATGGTAACATACTGTCTGATCTGCAGTTACGTAATTGGTCTTGCTTGCTTAGCCCTTAGATTTTTGAAGGTAACTATTTACCCAAGGAGTGTTTGTATTCATAAAGTAAAGTGTTTCCTCCCTAAACATGGGCAAAATTATAAACACACATAAACAACCATTACCATTAGCTCACAAACATATGCTAAAGACCATCTACTATATATTATTTTATAACTTTTCCAAATGTAGTTTAGTTAACATTTTAGAAATATTATATTATTTCTAAATCCATGTGCCTGTTTAAACTTCATTATCTCAAATGATACTGAGTGGTCATGAAACAGTATCATAAAATACATACAGACATTATTTTAATGCAATAAACATGTGATTTTTAAGACTATCTTAACAAACACACATGTTTATTCTTTGCTAAAACATGTTTCTGCAAGTGCCACACCTATATTTTGCATGTTTTCAGTCAGTTGGTTCAAAAGATTATAGGGGGGAAAAAATAAATCTCTCAAAATCTCAGAGCAAAATACCAGCCTCTTTTGACACAGCTGTTTTTCCATAGCGAACACTTTTAATTCTCAGAATTTTTCTTAACTGTGAAACATGGGTAGGGCACTGAAACATGCATTTTTATATTTTTGCTCCTTATGAACCAGATAACACATGAGATGCAATGAAACTTTCCTAGATGACAATTTTTAATTCTCTTACCTTGAAGCATGAAAGTAAATGGTTGCTAGATTTGTAGACACACTGGTTTCGGTAGCGATTGCATCTTATGTGGGATGTATCTGGTGTTTTATTATTTGTTTTATAGTGTCATTTCAATGTAATGTGCTGTTCTTTGTGTCTTTGTTGTCTCTTTTTTTTCTTTGTCCCCCCAACAGCATTTTGTCCCGCACAGGGAAGAAGGAGAATCAAGATGCCTCCAATTTGACAGTGCCCATGACCATGTGTCTTTTTCCTGTGCCATTCCCACTCACCCCATCTCTAAGACCACAGGTCAGTTCCATCAACCCTACTGTTACTCGCTCCCTCCTTTACAGCGTCCTGCGAGATGCTCCATCTGAACGTGGCCAGCAAAGTCGTGATGCTCAGTTATCAGACTACCCATCTTTGGACTATCAAGGACTTTACGTGACACTGGTGACACTGCTGGATCTAGTTCCCTTGCTACAACATGGTCAACATGGTAAGCAGGCCCTTGAACCCTTCCAGTACGCTTAACTTCAGTGCTGTGAATCCATGAGTGATGCATAAATGCAGTTGAAGAGGTGGGCCTAAACTGACCTGTATCTGGAATTCAAATCTCCTGGGATGCGTTTATATCCAAGTGTTTGGTTTGACTTTCTTAAATAAAAGATGTTTTTTTGCTAACTCTGGATTTGGGTTTCAATTCTGAGGTTGTCTGATTTCTAGTGATATGCTGGTGGTATGTAACTAAAATACAATGGTATGTAACAAAAATAATACAGATGGGTCTAAAAAAATCTGGATTTTGAATTTGAATCTGCTGGGATATCTTCAGACCGGTCTCTTTGGGGTGGCTCTCTTAAAAGGGCAAAAATTGCTTGCAAATGTATATCTGGCCTATAATGAATATGCAGATTGAGTGTTTTGGTGAAGGTCCATCTCTAAACAGAATGTAGTATACATTTAATTGAAGAAAAAACGTGGTAATGGTGATTTGAGATGGTTTTAAAATGTTCCTGGGTAAAAAGATAGCAATATCTGTGTCTGACTTACAGAAAAGCCGTATATTCTTGTGTTTTGAATCAGTTAATCACAAAGGTTTTTTGTGACTCTATTGTATTTATATTGTTTTCCCTCAAGTTCTGCATACGTCTGGCTTGTTAGTCTGTAGCTTTCCATACTGGGATTCAGGAGCCCAGTGTTCTCCCTGCGTTACAGAAGCCAAATACTAATTTTCACCATGGTATCGGGGTGTATTACTCACATAGTTCGGTATAGAAAGATTGTTGTCAATCTGATAAACTGCGGAAATTCTTTAGGATGAAATTGTTTCTGTTAAATGCTGAATTTCATTTGTGTTGGCAGCAGCATGTTTTGAATCAAACACTACTGCGCTAGGAAATGGTATGATCATGTAAGAGCAGGGCTGCTAGCAAATTATAGACTCGTCGACTTAACTTCAGTTTCTGGAAATGGTGGAGTTAATTATCAAAACAATCTTTTTCTAAATAGAATCATAGAATGGTTTGGGTTAGAAGGGACCTTAAAGATCATCTAATTCTAACCCCCCTGCCGTGGGCAGGGACACCTCCCACTAGACCAGGTTGCTCAAAGCCCCATCCAGCCTGGCCTTGAACGCCTCCAGATAACATGGTGATAATTAACAACCAATGGAGACCTGTAAAGAACAAATAACATCGAGCAAACATAATTTCTTTTATGGCAGCACAATGGCTCTCCTGGTGGGGTTTTCTTGTCCTCAGTGAAACTTCTGTTGCTGTGTCACTTGACATCCTAATAGGCAATCTGGGACATATGGTCCCCACTTGAGTGAGGAAGACACTCCAGGAGTAATTACCAGTGGCTCTTGTCAGCTGGAAGGGTATACCAAGTGTGAATCTTACAGGAGCCTGTGCTGGGTCTAGTGTTATTAAATATTTACATTTTTTTACTTGGTTGATACAATGAGAGAACACTTTGAATTGCAGGTGTTGTCAAGATGTCCTTTGTGTGAAAGGTATCAGAATTAAAACAACCTTGGCAAATCGAAACATCTTCAAAGGAGAAATGTAAAATACTATGTTTAAGCAGGAGAAATCAAAGGCAGAAAAGAAATGGGGGAAATACTAGCTTGAAAACCATACTGCAGAGATCTAGATGTTACATTAGATGAGACACAGACCATAATTCACTAATATATTAGTATTATTCTAGCAATATGTAAACAGGTGCTTTGTGTATGAGACATCCTAAGCATTTTGATTACCATTCTAACATCCCTAACAAGGCCTCAGCTGGAGTAATATTTTCAGATTTGTCCATCTGGCTTCAAGGAAGACATGGACCGTTTGGGAGGAGTCCAGGAAAAAGAAGCAAGGATGATTTGAGGTCTAGGAAATGTGAACAGTGAGGAAAAACGGAAAGAACTTGGTTTGTCTAGGTTACAGAAAAATGGAAGGGAGACATGATTATCATAAACAAATATGTAAAGGCGGCTGCAAGGAGAAATAAAATAAACCAAACTATTTGTGGTTACAGTTGATCAGGATAAGAACTGCAGCAATGGATTTTTTTTTTTTTTTTTTTTTTTAAAAGACCTTTTTCCTATAAAGATAGTCAAACATTAGGATGAATTGCCAGGAGAAGTAGTGACCTGTCTTGTGAACTTTTAAGAATAGTTTAGATAAATATCTGCCAGGAATAATTTGGTTGACTCATACTTGGGGCAAGGGGAGGTCACTTGCTATTTGCTGTGGTTCTGTGTACAGAGAATTAAATTTTGCAATACAACTTGTTATTTGTTTTTCCCTCAGTTTAGCATCTGATTAAAAGCAATATATATATATATATTTTTTTTTTTAATCAGAACAATCAATGTTGTTTGGGTAAGTACAACTGGTGTGCTAGGCGGTTCTGAGCTTTGGTCCAATTGGATTATACAAAACTCTCAAGGCTTAGCTGGTAACTGCGTATTGCAAGAGTGAAATGCTCTCTAGCATTAATGGGAGACCCTTGCATAGAAGACTTGCCAGAACCACTGAAATGGAGTGCTAATTTTAATTCTTACTATGACTCATGATGTTTACAGCAACAGATCCCTGAGCACTTTACAGAGGCAGTTTTAAATCATCCTAGTTGTACAGATGAGACTGAAGGCCTGTGTAACATACTAAAGGTTACAGAGTGAGTAACAAAAAGAACCCCTCTCATGCAGGGGAAAGGCCTCCTGATGTGTTGGGATCATCAAACAGGTTCAAACTTGGGGTTCATTGAGTGCCCTAACCTTTCTCAGAAGGTTCTTGGCCTCAGTTCAATTCCTCGTTTGGAAGAGGGTATAAAGATGCCACAGTGCCCAGATACGCAATAACCTATCCCTTCCCTTTGGATCTTGAAATGTTGCACATTTCTTATTACCCCTTCCAAAGGGTTATTATATAATTAATTAGAGTAAGTATGGAAATTCTTGATAAATATATTTTTCCTTTTAATCCTTGGCCATTTTTTGCCTCAGTGGCAAACGAGATCCATCACATGTTTGAAAAATACAGTGATGCTTCCTGTACTCTTGTTGTGGGGGGGAACTTTGTAACTCTCTTGAGGGTAATTAAGATCAAAATCTTATTTTTCTATGGCTGATAAAGACTAGAATGCTTTTTGCAGAAGCAGGCTTTTTAATACCAAAGTGCATATCAAATTCTAATTACATCTCTGCTTAAATGCAGGCTGCTGTATATTAATCACTGTGTGATTAAAATCAACATTGATTTTAATCAATGATTTTACTGTAGTATTTGTATTCCCTCCAAACTCTTCTGAGTACTGTTGAACAGCCATTTACCTCTCTTTTAGGAGGGTCTTGAAAGTAATGGGGGAAGTCTCTTATCTATAGTGATTAACTTCACAAATTACTTTGAAGAGAAAACTTGAATTTAAATTAGTATTTTTTTATAGTTTTGTAAAGTAAAAAGTACATAGTCATAATTATTTTTCCATTATAATGATTCTGTATTTATTTCATTTTATTCAACAGATCTTGGGCAGTCAATTTTTTACACTACTACATGCTTACTTCCTTTTCTCAATGATGATATTTTGAGTACTTTACCCTATACAATGATTTCAACACTAGCTACCTTTCCTCCATTTCTGCACAAGGATATTATAGAGTATCTCAGCACATCTTTTCTGCCTATGGCTATATGTAAGTAAAACTGATTCTAGTATTGTTATGTCTCAGAAAACGTGGTGCACTGCTATAATAGTATCAGACTGTAGGAGTCAAAAGTTTGATTGGTCATAGAATTGTAGTGGGACATCAATCTATTGTATGTATATATGTAAAATAATTCAATGTGACTATTTTTTGAAGGGAAATAATTCTATAACTTTTATTTATTTATTATGCTCTGTTACTATGTGAATTCTTCCTGAATTTAAAGGGTGAAGTTTAGCTTCTTTAAGAAAGATGCTGTTGTCAGACTTGTAGAACTTTTGGTGCCAGCAGTGGGAGTTTTGAATACAGAGTCAATGGACAAACTGATCCTGAGGCCATAGATACAATAGCAACATGCATAATTTTTGCATCTGGACTAAATCTGCATGTACAAGAATGACTCTTCTTAATGTAGAGATGTTGTGATGAATTTCCAGTTTTTCTCCCTCCCTCTCTTCTTGGCATTTTCTCTTTAACTTCTGTACTAAATAGCTGCTCCTGTAATGTCTCCTATCCATAAGTGTTAAGACTGAATCTGACAGTGCCTGCCTTTTTATCTCTTGCTTTCTTCCCCCCCACCCCCGCAAAGGTGTCACGTAATTACGTAATGTCATATTCCCTGCAGAATGTGAATCCTGAGGTGTGTTCGGAATGGTTGTCTGTGTACCTGATAAAAAGCTTCGTGGGATTTCAGTAGTAGTGAGAAATATAACCATGTTCTGCAGATGTAAGCGCTAGACTCAATATTAAAAGTCAGTTTTAACCAACGAGCCTTTTACTTTGTGGGTGATCAAACAGTGGAACAGTTTGCCAGAGGGGTTGCAGCTTCTTTATCCTAGCAGATGCTCAAAACACAGCTGGACAAAGACCTGAGTACCTGGTCTAGTTGGCCTGTCTTTGAGCAGGAGGGTTGTACAAGATGATCTTCAGAGGTCTCTTCTGACATCAGTCACCCCGTGATTCTAAGAGAATGTCTCGTCCTTATCTGTATTCCAGTCCTTTATGGAAAAATATAACAACATTGTACAGAGATCAACACTATGTCATTTCAGCATGTAGAAGGTGCTGTTAGAACATGGGAAGAAGCATGGTCCAGTGTTTTGAAATTAAGATTTTACTTAAGATTTAAGAAGTTTATGATGTATGTTTTCTGGCTCTACCAGTCAGTGATCTTGGAGAAATCCCTTAGCTTTTCTGTACCTCAGTTTACCCTTGTAAGACATTACAATGATGTTTTCTTTGTTATCTTTGACAGGTCTAATAACAGTATGCAAATGAAAATTACTAAGATATATTTAATGCATATGTGCAGTAGGTCCTTTTTGGGTTAAGAACAGAATGTTGCATAAAACTCCTTTTTCTTCCATTACTGTTACCTGTTAAAGAACAGCTGATGTAGGTGGCTTATCCTTTCCTGTCCATCTTCAGATCTGTAAAATTGTTCTCCAAAACAACTGATTGAGCCAAATCCTTAGTTTTTACTTAAATATGTACTATTGCCCAACTGCCCGTGGCAGAGACTGCATTCATGTAGAGCATGGGACCAACCTTTGTCATGCTGCCTTTTTCCTCAAACAGTTTTGGTTCGATCTCTGTATGAAATCAGTCTGCTGCTCATTAAATTTGGATTCTAGTACTGTGTCCTACTTTTGTGCTGATGGCCACATTTGATTAGAGCTGCTGAGTATTTTGCAATTTAAATCCATACAAATAGACCTTGCTGTAATAATCTGGGGGCTCTTATGTGTGTGGATGAGATTCAAAAAAGAATGAATGAAGTGCAGTGAAGAGAGCCATAATAATGTTGGGTCATGTGGAGAAGTACTGGATAGAGAAATTCCGTTTTCCCTTCCCTTCTTCCTTCCCAGACGAGTGCTCTTTTAATGGGTGTCCTAGTCTTTCCCCACTGGGAATGATGTGCCCCTTTGCAAGGCGAATGCAGAACCTTTTCTTCCCCTAGTGTTCAGCTTTGACTCAGATCGAAAGGGAGGATTCAAGAGATTGTGTAAGCAGCTGGAGAGCCAGATTGGAGGGACGAAAGCATCTCAGTGAACGGGTAGCTACAGTTCTGTGCATCTATCGGTATTTGGGTCCTGGCAGCCAGGCTTGGGAAGGTGCTGTGAGTGAGGATGGGGAAGATCCACGCCATATCTCTGCGTAGGAGGTTGCCTTCAAAGCCGTATTGCCATGTTATAGTTCAGCAAATTAACACCTACACTCTGCAGGGTTTTTCCAAGTGTACCATTTAATAGTAACCACTTTGTAGGAGACCAGAAGGAACTCTAGTCACTTCATGTGTGAGGTCAAAGTTACAACAGCTTAGCTGCATTTCAGTGCTACTATTTATCATTATCTTAGCATAGTTCACATAACAAGGAGGACTAATTTTTCTGGTATGTAGCTGTAACTTGAACTCATACCATGTGCTCCCTGGAATGTAATCTGTGCCGTACACCAGCAGCCAGCACCTACCACCAGCCCCAACCCTTCATCAGTATACCTCAACAGCAGGCTTTCCATTTTTTCTTGTTTCTTTGCCTTCCACTTCCTCCTTGCCTTTCCTACAATCCAAGCCTGGGCTGCACTTGACTATGTAAGTGACATTCTTTTTACCAGTCTGTGGGTTCTGCAGGAGAGTGTCTGAGAAGATCACTGTCTGGCTAATGCGGCTCTGAGAATGTAATCTTACTGATCTGGAGAACCAGGTGTGCGCTCTGTGAATCAATATTCCTAGTCATGTTTATCTTCCAGCAGAAAAGGGATTTCACCCCTTCTGATACAGAATGTTTGTAGGATTTTTTAGGGTTTTTTGTTTGGTGTGGTTTTTTTTTTTTTTTTTAAACAATGTGGTACTTTGGAAATCTTATTTGCATCAGTTGAAATGAGTTACATGCTGTTCTCGCCTTATTTTCCTTGTTATACAATAGAAAATGTTTTCTTTCTTTTTTTTCCCCCTTTTCTTTTAAGTGGGATCCTCAAAAAGAGAAGGTGTTCCAGCACATGTCAATCTGTCTGCATCATCAATGCTAATGATTGCAATGCAGTACACATCAAACCCAGGTACGTGTAAACATGCAACATGTTGTCATTCTCTAAAACTGTGTCATGAAGTACTGTGTCAAATGCAATCAGAAAAGTTCAGATGATGGGAAAAATTTGTCTCATCATCCAACACAGGATGAAAAATAAATGATTTTAGTCAAAACTGGAATTTCTGAGCATCATGCTTGAAGTAATCATTATGTAGGTAAGAGATCTCATTGTGATGAAGAAACAGAATTGGGCCCAGGATTGGAGACTCTGATCTACTTGTTTGACATCAGAAAATAGTGTTGATACAAAACATCGGTGTTGGAGAGAAATCGCTCCTAACTTCGACTATAGAAATTCATAGTAACACTTTGTCTTATACTATGATTCATATCCCACCGAGTTCACAGCTGATACTGTTTTTTTTAAAGATGACAGATAATGCTGGCTGCAGACTCAATTATAATGAATTTAAATGTAATTATAAGTATCTAAACACAAGGCCATTCTCTCTCACTGTGGCACAATCCCAGTTAAATCAGTGGGATATCATAACCAAATTGAAAGAAAATTAAACCTGAGGGAGCTGTTACATTACATGATAATAAAGTATCTCCTGCTTTATGCAGGTGGGTAGATATTGTGTGGGGGAAGGAACCCCACACTGCAGTATGTGTGTGAGAAGTGTCGCATCATGCTCACGTAGTTCACAGTAGTAAATAAAAGCAGCATACCGTTTTTGAAAGCTACTAGCACAAGTTAGTTTTTTTTTTTTAGGAAACATTCTATTGTTGTGAATTCCATGTTCCAGCCATCTGAGGAAATTTTGCCCTGTGGTTTTTGGGAAGTCAGACATGTAAAGTAGTTCATTTGGCTCTTGTGTGTGTTTGATGCAGAGTGGCTCCTATAGCCTTTGGTATACCTAGGAATAATGTGTTGTTCCGTGCGACTTCCATTGCTGCCTCAAGGTGAATGACAAGATACTCATTTACAGCTTTACACTGTGCCAGAGGGACAAAGTTTAAGTGAATTAGCAGGTATTCTTAAACTAGATGTGTTTGAAAAAGATCTCCATTGCTGTGTAAAAAGCTGTACACTCATAATACTCATCTTACTGCATTCCTTGACAGAAACAAGTTACTAATATTTAGTTTCTAATCTTTTGTGATGACTCTCAGGGGAATGATTCTTTAGCAAACCCTTTAAAATAAGAAGTAATTAAATGAGGTTTAGAGTTTAGGATGGACTAAGCAAGGCCAATCACCTAATTACGTCACTTCTGTAACTTGAGTTTCCATTTCAGTATTATGTCCATACTGTCTTTTCTTTCTCAGTGTATCACTGCCAATTATTGGAATGCCTCATGAAATATAAGCAAGAAGTATGGAAAGTAAGTTTATGATCATACATGCTTTGTGGAAATGACTGTATTTGGATAGTAATGAAAACCAGATGGCTTGAAAATTGAACTGACTGTATGCCAAGAAGTTATAAATGATCTTTATACCCAATTCTCCTTCTGGATTATGGGGAGGGAGTTCCCTCTAACTTTTAGTTTACAGAAGCAGCTTCGTGTTTTATAGAGCAGAGCTCCATTTTGTAAATACTGGTTTCTTCTCCCAAGTAACAGGCAATAGGACAAGAGAAAGCAGCCTCAAGTTGTGCCAGGGGAGGTGTAGACTGGATATTAGGAAAAATTTTTACACTGAAAGGGTTATTAAGCATTGGAACAGGCTGCCCAGGGAAGCGGTTGAGGCACCATCCCTGGAGGTATTTAAAAGACAGGTAGATGTAGTGCTTAGAGATATGATTTAGTGATTTTTTTTGTCAGAGTTATGTTGATGGTTGGACTCGATGATCTGAAAGGTCCCTTCCAACATAGGCAATTCTATGATTCTATGGTTGTGGCTGCAATTAATAGAAATTTCAATAACCACCAATCTTCTCAGTTCATGAGGGGCTGGCTAGACAGAGGCTTCATTTGCTATATGTTAGTGTACTATGTGGGGTGGGTGGTAGCTGTTGGATGCTCTGATCAAACTCAGAAGCCAGTTGTGAATATATTGAAGTTATTCATCTAATCTACTTGTAAGAGTATGCAAAGGATGTTTGGTAGGGCACAAAATGTATATATTTTTTGTGCGTATGTATCTTTGTGAACGCAAGTAATGTGTATTGAATTGTGTTTTGTTATCTTGCAAAATAAACATTTTGTACATGTCTTTCCTTAGGATTTGCTATATGTGATAGCCTATGGACCATCTCAAGTTAAACCTCCAGCGGTACAAATGTTATTTCACTATTGGCCCAATTTGAAACCCCCTGGGGCAATCAGTGAGTACAGAGGACTGCAGTACACAGGTCAGTGCTGCTGGTTTTGTATAAGCCAAAATAAATATAAAGGAAATGATCAGGAGTGTGTTAATATCACATATTTACAGTTCTACGATGTGTTTTGAAATATTTTGTTCCATAAGTTGGTACTTTCTTAAGTATATACAATATCCATTTCTCTGTATTTTCAAAAGATGTTACGAAAAATAAAAACTGTGATTGTGGTCACTAAATATATTGTTACTCCCAGTACTAACTAAACCAGAACAGGAGAAGAAATAAATACAGCGTTCCAAATGGTCTGTGAAACTGCCTTCTTGGCCTCACAAGGGTTCTGGCTTATGTTCCTTTCAATTACTCCTTTGGTTGCTTTTGTTGTGCCAGCTGCTATCGCTGCTGCTGTTGCTAAGGCTCCTTATCTGGCTGTTACTGTCAAAAAAAAAAAGTCAGGTGGTGTCAGGTGCAGTCAGTATAATGGATAAGTGCTCAAGGCTGACTATAGGGTGAAAATGAGAAAGCCAACAACGCAGCTGGAGCCGAGTAGGCGGATGGTACAAAGTCCTCTGTCCACGAGGCTCCCCAGTGATACTGATGGGATTGTGCTTCTACAGTGGGGGCTGTCCAGCAGCAGTTCATTACTTGCTTTTCCTGCTTGCCCGTCTCAACCTGTTTCAAATAATCTCTGTCATATGGGTTATGTTTTCTTCACTTCTAAAATTTCTGGACCAGAATGCAA